>NC_092418.1:113539583-113848363 GCF_040894005.1 Engystomops pustulosus | reverse complement strand
TAATACTGCCCCCTATGTACAGGAATATAACTACTATAATACTGCCCCCTATGTACAAGAATATAACTACAATAATACTGCCCCCTATGTACAGGAATATAACTACAATAATACTGCCCCCTATGTACAGGAATATAACTACAATAATACTGCCCCCTATGTACAGGAATATAACTACTATAATACTGCCCCCTATGTACAAGAATATAACTACTATAATACTGCCCCCTATGTACAAGAATATAACTACAATAATACTGCCCCCTATGTACAGGAATATAACTACTATAATACTGCCCCCTATGTACAAGAATATAACTACTATAATACTGCCCCCTATGTACAAGAATATAACTACTATAATACTGCCCCCTATGTACAAGAATATAACTACTATAATACTGCCCCCTATGTACAAGAATATAACTACTATAATACTGCCCCCTATGTACAAGAATATAACTACTATAATACTGCCCCCTATGTACAGGAATATAACTACTATAATACTGCCCCCTATGTACAGGAATATAACTACTATAATACTATCCCCTATGTACAAGAATATAACTACTATAATACTGCCCCCTATGTACAAGAATATAACTACTATAATACTGCCCCCTATGTACAAGAATATAACTACTATAATACTGCCCCCTATATACAGGAATATAACTACTATAATGCTGCCCCCTATGTACAGGAATATAACTACTATAATACTGCCCCCTATGTACAAGAATATAACTACTATAATACTGCCCCCTATGTACAAGAATATAACTACTATAATACTGCCCCCTATGTACAAGAATATACCTACTATAATACTACCCCCTATGTACAAGAATATAACTACTATAATACTGCCCCCTATATACAGGAATATAACTACTATAATGCTGCCCCCTATGTACAGGAATATAACTACTATAATACTGCCCCCTATGTACAGGAATATAACTACTATAATACTGCCCCCTATGTACAGGAATATAACTACTATAATACTGCCCCCTATATGCAGGAATATAACTACTATAATGCTGCCCCCTATGTACAGGAATATAACTACTATAATACTGTCCCCTATGTACAAGAATATAACTACTATAATACTGCCCCCTATGTACAAGAATATAACTACTATAATACTGCCCCCTATGTACAAGAATATACCTACTATAATACTGCCCCCTATGTACAAGAATATAACTACTATAATACTGCCCCCTATGTACAAGAATATAACTACTGTAATACTGCCCCCTATGTACAAGAATATAAGTACTATAATACTGCCCCCTATGTACAAGAATATAACTGCTATAATACTGTCCCCTATGTACAAGAATATAACTACTATAATACTGTCCCTATGTACAAGAATATAACTTCTATAATACTGCCCCCTATGTACAAGAATATAACTACTATAATACTGCCCCCTATGTACAGGAATATAACTACTATAATACTGCCCCCTATGTATAGGAATATAACTACTATAATACTGCCCCCTATGTACAAGAATATAACTACTATAATACTGCCCCCTATGTACAAGAATATAACTACTATAATACTGCCCCCTATGTACAAGAAAATAACTACTATAATACTGCCCCCTATGTACAGGAATATAACTACTATAATACTGCCCCCTATGTGCAAGAATATAACTACTATAATACTGTCCCTATGTACAAGAATATAACCCTATGTACAGGAATATAACTACTATAATACTGCCCCCTATGTACAGGAATATAACTACTATAATACTGCCCCCTATGTACAAGAATATAACTACTATAATACTGCCCCTATGTACATGGATATAACTACTATAATACTGCCCCCTATGTACAGGAATATAACTACTATAATACTGCCCCCTATGTACAAGAATATAACTACTGTAATACTGCCCCTATGTACATGGAAATAACTACTATAATACTGCCCCCTATGTACAGGGATATAACTACCATAATACTGCCCCCTATGTACAAGAATATAACTACTATAATACTGTCCCTATGTACAAGAATATAACTTCTATAATACTGCCCCCTATGTACAAGAATATAACTACTATAATACTGCCCCCTATGTACAGGAATATAACTACTATAATACTGCCCCCTATGTATAGGAATATAACTACTATAATACTGCCCCCTATGTACAAGACTATAACTACTATAATACTGCCCCCTATGTACAAGAATATAACTACTATAATACTGCCCCCTATGTACAAGGATATAACTACTATAATACTGCCCCCTATGTACAGGAATATAACTACTATAATACTGCCCCCTATGTGCAAGAATATAACTACTATAATACTGTCCCTATGTACAAGAATATAACCCTATGTACAGGAATATAACTACTATAATACTGCCCCCTATGTACAGGAATATAACTACTATAATACTGCCCCCTATGTACAAGAATATAACTACTATAATACTGCCCCTATGTACATGGATATAACTACTATAATACTGCCCCCTATGTACAGGAATATAACTACTATAATACTGCCCCCTATGTACAAGAATATAACTACTGTAATACTGCCCCTATGTACATGGAAATAACTACTATAATACTGCCCCCTATGTACAGGGATATAACTACCATAATACTGCCCCCTATGTACAAGAATATAACTACTATAATACTGCCCCCTATGTACAGGAATATAACTACTATAATACTGCCCCCTATGTACAGGAATATAACTACTATAATATTGCCCCCTTTGTACAAGAATATAACTACTATAATATTGCCCCCTATGTACAGGAATATAACTACTATAATACTGCCCCTATGTACAGGAATATAACTACTATAATATTGCCCCCTATGTACAAGAATATAACTACTATAATACTGTCCCCTATGTACAAGAATATACCTACTATAATACTGCCCCCTATGTACAAGAATATACCTACTATAATACTGCCCCCTATGTACAAGAATATAACTACTATAATACTGCCCCCTATGTACAAGAATATAACTACTATAATACTGCCCCCTATGTACACGAATATACCTACTATAATACTGCCCCCTATATACAGGAATATAACTACTATAATGCTGCCCCCTATGTACAGGAATATAACTACTATAATACTGCCCCCTATGTACAGGAATATAACTACTAGAATACTGCCCCCTATGTACAGGAATATAACTACTATAATACTGCCCCCTATATACAGGAATATAACTACTATAATGCTGCCCCCTATGTACAGGAATATAACTACTATAATACTGTCCCCTATGTACAGGAATATAACTACTATAATACTGCCCCCTATGTGCAGGAATATAACTACTATAATACTGCCCCCTATATGCAGGAATATAACTACTATAATGCTGCCCCCTATGTACAGGAATATAACTACTATAATACTGTCCCCTATGTACAAGAATATAACTACTATAATACTGCCCCCTATGTACAAGAATATAACTACTATAATACTGCCCCCTATGTACAAGAATATACCTACTATAATACTGCCCCCTATGTACAAGAATATAACTACTATAATACTGCCCCCTATATACAGGAATATAACTACTATAATACTGCCCCCTATGTACAGGAATATAACTACTATAATACTGCCCCCTATGTACAGGAATATAACTACTATAATACTGCCCCCTATGTACAGGAATATAACTACTATAATACTGCCCCCTATATACAGGAATATAACTACTATAATGCTGCCCCCTATGTACAGGAATATAACTACTATAATACTGTCCCCTATGTACAAGAATATAACTACTATAATACTGCCCCCTATGTACAAGAATATAACTACTATAATACTGCCCCCTATGTACAAGAATATACCTACTATAATACTGCCCCCCATGTACAAGAATATAACTACTATAATACTGCCCCCTATGTACAAGAATATAACTACTATAATACTGCCCCCTATGTACAAGAATATAACTACTATAATACTGCCCCCTATGTACAAGAATATAACTACTATAATACTGCCCCCTATGTACAGGAATATAACTACTATACTACTGCCCCCTATGTACAAGAATATAACTACTATAATACTGTCCCTATGTACAAGAATATAACTGCTATAAAACTGTTCCCTATGTACAAGAATATAACTACTATAATACTGTCCCTATGTACAAGAATATAACTTCTATAATACTGCCCCCTATGTACAAGAATATAATTACTATAATACTGCCCCCTATGTACAAGAATATAACTACTATAATACTGCCCCCTATGTACAAGAATATAACTACTATAATACTGCCCCCTATGTACAGGAATATAACTACTATAATACAGCCCCCTATGTACAAGAATATAACTACTATAATACTGCCCCCTATGTACAGGAATATAACTACTATAATACTGCCCCCTATGTACAGGAATATAACTACTATAATACTGCCCCCTATGTACAGGAATATAACTACTATAATACTGCCCCCTATGTACAGGAATATAACTACTATAATACTGCCCCCTATGTACAGGAATATAACTACTATAATACTGCCCCCTATGTACAGGAATATAACTACTATAATACTGCCCCCTATATACAGGAATATAACTACTATAATGCTGCCCCCTATGTACAGGAATATAACTACTATAATACTGTCCCCTATGTACAAGAATATAACTACTATAATACTGCCCCCTATGTACAAGAATATACCTACTATAATACTGCCCCCCATGTACAAGAATATAACTACTATAATACTGCCCCCTATGTACAAGAATATAACTACTATAATACTGCCCCCTATGTACAAGAATATAACTACTATAATACTGCCCCCTATGTACAAGAATATAACTACTATAATACTGCCCCCTATGTACAGGAATATAACTACTATACTACTGCCCCCTATGTACAAGAATATAACTACTATAATACTGTCCCTATGTACAAGAATATAACTGCTATAAAACTGTTCCCTATGTACAAGAATATAACTACTATAATACTGTCCCTATGTACAAGAATATAACTTCTATAATACTGCCCCCTATGTACAAGAATATAATTACTATAATACTGCCCCCTATGTACAAGAATATAACTACTATAATACTGCCCCCTATGTACAAGAATATAACTACTATAATACTGCCCCCTATGTACAGGAATATAACTACTATAATACTGCCCCCTATGTGCAAGAATATAACTACTATAATACTGTCCCTATGTACAAGAATATAACTACTATAATACTGCCCCCTATGTACAAGAATATAACTACTATAATACTGTCCCCTATGTACAAGAATATAACTGCTATAATACTGCCCCCTATGTACAGGAATATAACTACTATAATACTGCCCCCTATGTACAAGAATATAACTACTATAATACTGACCCCTATGTACAGGAATATAACTACTATAATACTGCCCCCTATGTAAAGGAATATAACTACTATAATACTGCCCCCTATGTACAAGAATATAACTACTATAATACTGCCCCCTATGTACAAGAATATAGCTACTATAATACTGCCCCCTATGTACAAGAATATAACTACTATAATACTGCCCCTATGTACATGGATATAACTACTATAATACTGCCCCCTATGTACAGGAATATAACTACTATAATACTGCCCCCTATGTACAAGAATATAACTACTGTAATACTGCCCCTATGTACATAGATATAACTACTATAATACTGCCCCCTATGTACAGGGATATAACTACCATAATACTGCCCCCTATGTACAAGAATATAGCTACTATAATACTGCCCCCTATGTACAGGAATATAACTACTATAATACTGCCCCTATGTACATGGATATAACTACTATAATACTGCCCCCTATGTACAGGAATATAACTACTATAATACTGCCCCCTATGTACAAGAATATAACTACTGTAATACTGCCCATATGTACATGGATATAACTACTATAATACTGCCCCCTATGTACAGGGATATAACTACCATAATACTGCCCCCTATGTACAAGAATATAACTACTATAATACTGCCCCCTATGTACAGGAATATAACTACTATAATACTGCCCCCTATGTACAGGAATATAACTACTATAATATTGCCCCCTTTGTACAAGAATATAACTACTATAATATTGCCCCCTATGTAAAGGAATATAACTACTATAATACTGCCCCTATGTACAGGAATATAACTACTATAATATTGCCCCCTATGTACAAGAATATAACTACTATAATTCTGTCCCCTATGTACAAGAATATACCTACTATAATACTGCCCCCTATGTACAAGAATATACCTACTAAGAATATAACTACTATAATACTGCCCCCTATGTACAAGAATATAACTACTATAATACTGCCCCCTATGTACAAGAATATAACTACTATAATACTGTCCCCTATGTACAAGAATATAACTACTATAATACTGTCCCTATGTACATGGAAATAACTACTATAATACTGCCCCCTATGTACAGGGATATAACTACCATAATACTGCCCCCTATGTACAAGAATATAACTACTATAATACTGTCCCTATGTACAAGAATATAACTTCTATAATACTGCCCCCTATGTACAAGAATATAACTACTATAATACTGCCCCCTATGTACAGGAATATAACTACTATAATACTGCCCCCTATGTATAGGAATATTATAATACTGCCCCCTATGTACAAGACTATAACTACTATAATACTGCCCCCTATGTACAAGAATATAACTACTATAATACTGCCCCCTATGTACAAGGATATAACTACTATAATACTGCCCCCTATGTACAGGAATATAACTACTATAATACTGCCCCCTATGTGCAAGAATATAACTACTATAATACTGTCCCTATGTACAAGAATATAACCCTATGTACAGGAATATAACTACTATAATACTGCCCCCTATGTACAGGAATATAACTACTATAATACTGCCCCCTATGTACAAGAATATAACTACTATAATACTGCCCCTATGTACATGGATATAACTACTATAATACTGCCCCCTATGTACAGGAATATAACTACTATAATACTGCCCCCTATGTACAAGAATATAACTACTGTAATACTGCCCCTATGTACATGGAAATAACTACTATAATACTGCCCCCTATGTACAGGGATATAACTACCATAATACTGCCCCCTATGTACAAGAATATAACTACTATAATACTGCCCCCTATGTACAGGAATATAACTACTATAATACTGCCCCCTATGTTCAGGAATATAACTACTATAATATTGCCCCCTTTGTACAAGAATATAACTACTATAATATTGCCCCCTATGTACAGGAATATAACTACTATAATACTGCCCCTATGTACAGGAATATAACTACTATAATATTGCCCCCTATGTACAAGAATATAACTACTATAATACTGTCCCCTATGTACAAGAATATACCTACTATAATACTGCCCCCTATGTACAAGAATATACCTACTATAATACTGCCCCCTATGTACAAGAATATAACTACTATAATACTGCCCCCTATGTACAAGAATATAACTACTATAATACTGCCCCCTATGTACACGAATATACCTACTATAATACTGCCCCCTATATACAGGAATATAACTACTATAATGCTGCCCCCTATGTACAGGAATATAACTACTATAATACTGCCCCCTATGTACAGGAATATAACTACTAGAATACTGCCCCCTATGTACAGGAATATAACTACTATAATACTGCCCCCTATATACAGGAATATAACTACTATAATGCTGCCCCCTATGTACAGGAATATAACTACTATAATACTGTCCCCTATGTACAGGAATATAACTACTATAATACTGCCCCCTATGTGCAGGAATATAACTACTATAATACTGCCCCCTATATGCAGGAATATAACTACTATAATGCTGCCCCCTATGTACAGGAATATAACTACTATAATACTGTCCCCTATGTACAAGAATATAACTACTATAATACTGCCCCCTATGTACAAGAATATAACTACTATAATACTGCCCCCTATGTACAAGAATATACCTACTATAATACTGCCCCCTATGTACAAGAATATAACTACTATAATACTGTCCCTATGTACAAGAATATAACTTCTATAATACTGCCCCCTATGTACAAGAAAATAATTACTATAATACTGCCCCCTATGTCCAGGAATATAACTACTATAATACTGCCCCCTATGTAAAACAATATAACTACTATAATACTGTCCCTATGTACAACAATATAACCCTATGTCCAGGAATATAACTACTATAATACTGCCCCCTATGTACAGGAATATAACTACTATAATACTGCCCCCTATGTACAAGAATATAACTACTATAATACTGCCCCCTATGTACAAGAATATAACTACTATAATACTGCCCCCTATGTACAATAATATAACTACTATAATACTGCCCCTATGTACATGGATATAACTACTATAATACTGCCCCCAATGTACAGGAATATAACTACTATAATACTGCCCCCTATGTACAAGAATATAACTACTATGATACTGCCCCTATGTATATGGATATAACTACTATAATACTGCCCCCTATGTACAGGGATATAACTACCATAATACTGCCCCCTATGTACAAGAATATAACTACTATAATACTGCTCCCTATGTACAGGAATATAACTACTATAATACTGCCCCCTATGTACAGGAATATAACTACTATAATATTGCCCTCTATGTACAAGAATATAACTACTATAATACTGCCCCCTATGTACAGGAATATAACTACTATAATACTGCCCCTATGTACAGGAATATAACTACTATAATATTGCCCCCTATGTACAAGAATATAACTACTATAATACTGTCCCCTATGTACAAGAATATACCTACTATAATACTGCCCCCTATGTACAAGAATATACCTACTATAATACTGCCCCCTATGTACAAGAATATAACTACTATAATTCTGCCCCCTATGTACAAAAATATAACTACTATAATACTGTCCCCTATGTACAAGAATATAACTACTATAATACTGTCCCTATGTACAAGAATATAACTTCTGTTTTGTTTTTTGTTTCCTTGCCTGTGTGGATTTTTTTCTGTTTCCTTTTTCCCCATTGTTGCTAATTTGTCTCCACCTGTGTGAATTTGGCTAGGAGGGAGGTCTCTCCCTACTGACGTGTTTCCTCCTCTCCATAAAGCCAGCTCACACTAGATGAAATACAGGTATGAATAAGGACCTCATTCCCATGGTCCGAAACGCGTAACCATTTTCTCTCCCCAGTGATCACTTTTTAATCATGTCTTGGAAATAAAGATTGGATTTTTTACTTCACCTGCCTGTTGCCGATGATACCCCTCCTTTTTTCCTCCTGCATAACTTCTATAATACTGCCCCCTATGTACAAGAAAATAATTACTATAATACTGCCCCCTATGTACAGGAATATAACTACTATAATACTGCCCCCTATGTACAGGAATATAACTACTATAATACTGCCCCCTATGTACAGGAATATAACTACTATAATACTGCCCCCTATGTACAGGAATATAACTACTATAATACTGCCCCCTATGTACAGGAATATAACTACTATAATACTGCCCCCTATGTACAACAATATAACTACTATAATACTGTCCCTATGTACAAGAATATAACCCTATGTACAGGAATATAACTACTATAATACTGCCCCCTATGTACAGGAATATAACTACTATAATACTGCCCCCTATGTACAGGAATATAACTACTATAATACTGCTCCCTATGTACAGGGATATAACTACTATAATACTGCCCCCCTATGTACAGGAATATAACTACTATAATACTGCCCCCTATGTACAAGAATATAACTACTATAATACTGCCCCCTTGCTGAGAGGTTGTGTGCAGTGTGAGCTCCTGAGGTCTCCTCATGTATGGAGCTAGCCCAGGGCGGGGCCACCCTGGGTGGGGATCTTCCCCATGCAAGGCCCAGGCTCCAAGGCCTTCTCTGGGAAATAACTCCCAGACACCCAAACCAATGGATGAAAATCCTATAGTCTCCGGTGCAGTAAGTCATGTCAGCGGCTGCAGTTCAGCCAGAAGCAGTGAAGTAAAGAATGAAGAGTTTGTGAAGAAAGAAGCAGCAGCAGTAAGTTCCAGTTTGGTGAAATCACCTACCAGTGTGAATGTGCAGCAGAAGCCAGTGAGTGGGAACACAATGTCGGGTCATCCAGGACAGAGGAGCGAGCAGGTTGTGCAGGAGCAGAGGAAGCCTCCAGCCCCGGCCTCACCTGTGCCGTGTACACCTCCATCAGCCAGGCAGAGGAGAACATCTCTGGAGAAGCAGACCTTGCTGGAGAACCTGCAGCAGCCTGTACTGATCCGCTGTGAGCGCACAAGGTATGGGAGTGGAGGCAGAAAGGCCGAGACCAAACTAGCAGGGAGGCCTCAGGCTGCCACAAGTGCTGCTACTGGACAGTGTCATCCCCCAGCAGTAAGAGCCGCAGCGCGCCAGAGCCCAACAGTGGCGCAGAGGCCCGGACCCAGCAGAGTGCCAGTACCTACCACCAGTAAGCAACCTGCAGCAACTCCATGTGCAGCGGCTGAGCGTGCACCTGCAGCAACTCCCTGTGCAGCGGCTGAGCGTGCACCTGCGGCAACTCCCTATGCAGCGGCTGAGCGTGCACCTGAGCTCCTCCTGGCTGATCAGATCCCAACACTGGTAAAGAGACTGGGAAACCTGAAGGAACAAAAACTGCTGCTACAAAAAAACATTGACTGTGCCTACAAGCTGAAGGCAGCAAACCCGGAGAGACATGAGCTGTTAGACAAGAAGCTCACCACCTTGGCCAAGCAGCTCGCTGACAATGTCGCCCAGACTGAGGCTGTCCTGGAGCAGATGGGTCCCCTGGCAGAGACCTACAGGAACCAGGAGCGCTTCCAGGCCCAGAGACATCATGGAGGGGCATCTAATCCTGCAACTGAGACCTGCGCTGGTGGTGTCCAGCAGACCCAGGGGAAACCTATACTCCAGCCTGCGACTTTCCCGTACCAGCAAAGGGATCTCTACAAGAAAGATAAAGCCATGGATCAGCAGCCACCCACAGCAGAGGCACCACAAGTCCCAGCAACCTGCAATCTGCAAAAGGATCACAGCCGTCCCTCTGATGCCACTAGAGCAGTGAAAACACCACATGTCCCAGCATTCAGCGTGCAACGTGGACATCTGCCTGATGCTAGTGGTGGAGGAAAAGCACCACAAGTCCTAGATGACGGCTCATTGCAGCAGGACTGTGCACCTGATCCTGAAGGTAACACTGTGGCATCTGAGCAGGATCATCAGGACTCTGCTGGGACTGATGGTACTGACATTGATGGGACTTCAGTGCCTGATACTGCTCATACATCAGTGCCTAATGCCTTTGCCCCTACTGTCTGTGATACTGCCGCCCCTAATGTCTGTGATACTGCTACCCCCAATGTTGGCGATACTGCCGCCCCTAATGTCTGTGACACTGCTGCCCCCAATGTTGGTGATAATGCTGATTTATCTGCGTCTGTTCCTTTTACCAATGTTGATACCATTGTGTGTGATAATGTTCCAGCAGGGGAAGCGCAGTCTGTGTGGGATGTTGCCATAGAGCAGGCAGAGCAGTGTATGGAGGCTGATGGTGGGGAGGGGGTAGTACAGTCTGATGCTCAGGACTTCCCCCCTCTAGTTGCTGAGGTAGCAGACCCTCAGAGTGCAGGAGCCAAGCAGCCCCCGCAGCGCCCCCAGACACAGCAGGGTACGGGCCCTCACCAGTCTTCTTCTGGCAACGCCTGGAGCCGGGGTGCACCATCATTTTCATCTGGCTCTCATTACACCGGTCAGGCGTTTAAGAGGAGGAATGTGGTGAGATTTAGGCACAGAGGGGCCAAGGAGGACCTACCTGACAGGCGGTTTGTGGTCAGATCACTATTGTGTGAACAAATGGGGTTCTCGCCAAGTGACATTTTGGCAGTAATTAACCTCCCCGATCGCCAGGGATATGACGTGAGCTTTAAGCTGATGTGCAACCTGGACCGGTTTTGGGCCATCTTCCCCAGGTTTAGAGATGCAGAGGGGTGGAATAATTTCAGCTTCATCCCCATCTCTAAACTTGGTACAGTCACAGTCACAGTCATCTTCTGGAATGAGTCTGTTCCCCAGCAGGATATTGTCATTTGGCTCAAGAGGCACTGTGACCTCATGTCAGAGCTCACCAAGACCCGGGATGAGGACGGGATCTGGACAGGAGGGTGGAAGGTCCTGGTGAAATTAAGACAGTACAACAACATAACCCAGCACCTGCCCAACTCCTTCTTCATTGGCCGGGAGAAGGGAGTATGTTTCTATCCGGGTCAGCCCCGTAGATGCTTTAAATGTGGTAGAGTCGGTCACATCGCCAGTAATTGCTCTGTGGTCAAGTGCAGCCTGTGTGGGGATATCGGCCATGTGAGTGCGGACTGCCAGAACATCAGGTGTAACCTGTGCGGTGAGATCGGCCATGCCCACAGGGATTGTCCCAATGCCTGGCACAACATATGTAAGAGCTTCCCTGATGAAGACCTATTGGCAGGGGCAGATGACCTGGGGGAGGAGGAGGCATTGCTATTAGGGTCAGATCAGGCTACGCCAGAACCTCAGCAGGTCCTAGAGTCAAGTGATGCTATGCCAACACCAGACCAGCCTCAGATCCAAACCACAGAGGGAGATATGGAAGTTGTCCAGCAGGTTGCACCACCCTCAGTGCTCATTCCCTCTCCAGCCACAACATCTGCTAATAAGAGGAGGAAAAAAGATAGGTCCACCCGGAAGCCTGAGGGTGAGTGGACCACAGTTCACAAGTCATCAAAGATCAGAGTGGACAGTGGAACAGACATGACCATGACAGTGAATAGATTCAGTGTCCTCTCAGAGTCAGACGCAGAGCAGGAGCTAGAGAGGGAACTGCAGAGGATGGTGGCAGAGTATGATGAGGATCCCGATGGTGACCCCCCCCTCAAAACGTAGACCCCATAGGGTGGGGCCAGAGCCTGAATCAGACATGGAGACGGGTGGTGAAGAGGAGGGATCTGATCCAGATTTATGATGATGGGGACACTCTCTCTGCTTCTTGTTATAGCTCTAATGGCGAACTTCAACCTGAAAATAATATCTAGCAATGTCAACAGCATTAGGGCAAGAAGGACAAGACATGCGGTGTATGAACATCTACATTATCTCGATGCCGATGTCTTTTTCCTACAGGAGACTCATCTTAATAGTCTTAGTTTGTTAAAAGAAGCAGAGAGAGAATGGCGCTCCGGGCCGTCCATCTGGTCACTGTCTGTGGAGCCATGTGCCGGGGTCTCCATACTGTTTAGTACCCACGATGTCACCATTCACAGACTAACCGAGGTGTCGATGGGAAGATGTTTGGTGTTGGAGGTTACTATCCGAGGTAGAAGGCTCCGGCTTATCAACATCTATGGTCCATAGACAGTGACTGAGAGAATCAATCTATTTAATGACGTGAAACCATATTTATTTACATCTCTCCCAGTCATCATGGCGGGTGATTTCAACGCCACTAGGACATTGAGTGACAGACCCACTGGTAGACCTCTTGCTAGGGACTCTAAGGTCTTAAATGATATGATCACACAGTCAGGTTTATCTGATGTCTTTGTGCAGGGTGGTAGAAAACCCAAATTTACCTACTCCTGTGCTGGGAGGTATAGCAGAATAGACCTAGCGCTGGTGAGTCCCTCGGAGGTCATTGGGGATAGAAGTGAGAAGTCTGTCCCATACTCGGATCACCTGGCCCTATACTTCTACTTGGGTAATACAGAACGGCCAGATATAGGAAGAGGCTTGTGGAGACTAAATTCTGCCCTATTAGAAGAGGGTTTTTGTCCAGGAACAAGTCCACTCTCTTATACAGGGTGAATTGGACAGAGTGTATTTCTATAATCATGCATCTGACTGGTGGGAGGATGTCAAGGAGGAGATCCGGTCCCTCTTAAAGAGACTGTCAGTAAAGAAGGGTAAGAGTAAGTACAGCCAGTATCTCAAGCTGCGGAAAGAATTGGAGTCACTCTATTCGGTGGGTGGGGATGAAAAACAAAAGATTGACCGACTGAAATCTGAAATAAAGCAGTATCAGTACAGCCGCTACACGTCCCTGGTTGTGGAGCGTGACTATGGAAACGTAGTCACGCCAGATCCATATGAGAGTTGCCGGGAACGTGTGGCTAAGAAATCGATCACAGGTCTCACTGACTCCCAGGGTGTTTTACAGGAATCTCGGGAGGGTATCCTGGGGGTGGTGAGATCCTACTATGCCGAGTTATTTCAGAAGAAGGTTTTGGACAAAGACAAAATGGCTCAATTCTTGGAGGCAACTCCAGGTCCTGACACTAGAGATTTGGATTTCTCTCCTTTGACAGCAGGAATAACAGA
Source organism: Engystomops pustulosus (assembly GCF_040894005.1). Taxonomy (NCBI): domain Eukaryota; kingdom Metazoa; phylum Chordata; class Amphibia; order Anura; family Leptodactylidae; genus Engystomops; species Engystomops pustulosus. The sequence continues at coordinate 113,833,793 of NC_092418.1, read as the reverse complement.
GGAGGAGGTTAAAGAGGCCATTGATAAGTTACATCTGAAGAAGGCACCAGGTCCTGATGGTATAACATGTGAATTCTATAAGAAATTCAGAGACCTCTTAGCCCCGATCCTTGTGGATGTATTTACTAATTGTCAAGAAAATCACCTGATGCCTCCATCCATGAGAGTGTCCTCCCTTATTCTGCTGTCCAAAGGTAAGGAGCCTAGTGACATCAAGAACTGGAGGCCGATCGCCCTCTTGAATGTCGACAGGAAAATTCTGGCAAAAATTCTGTTTTCTAGGTTAGTCTGTTTGTCCCCGGCACTGTTGGCAGGCTCTCAGTACGGCACAGTAAGAGGGCGGAACATCTCTGGAGCAGTCCTCTCGATAAGGGAGATGTTTGAGAGATGTAAAGCTCTGAGGTGTGGGAGATATGTTGTAGGTCTGGACCAGGCTAAAGCCTTTGACAGGGTTGATCACGATTATCTATGGGCCACTTTGTCAAAGTACGGTATTCCGGGACAATTTATAGATTGGCTGAGAACTTTGTACAGAGAGGCGAAGAGCTTTCCTCTGATCAATGGTTGGCAGGGGGACACTTTTGAAGTAGAGGCAGGGGTGCGACAAAGTTGTCCCCTGAGTCCACTGCTGTATGTGTTTGCCATAGACTTGTTTCTGCGATCACTGCAGCGGTGTGATTTTCAGGTGGTGCCGGTCCCCATTGCTTGCCTTTGAAGGTAGTCGCCTACGCGGATGATGTGACTGTGGTGATATCTGAACCTCGTGAGGTGGAGATGTTGTCTGCAGCCATCAGAAGTTACTCAGAGGCCTCCGGGTCTCTGGTCAACCTAGAGAAGAGTCAGGCTTTCTGGACATTGGATGCTGCTCCTGGCTTTGATCTACCGCAGTTCGCCAAGGCCTCCACCCATATTAAGATTCTTGGGGTGAAATTTGGGAGGGAAGATAATGCCAAGCTAAATTGGGAAGAGAAGTTGGATACCGGAAATGCAAAGGTTCAGCGATGGAAGAACTGGAGGCTGACCTATAGAGAAAGGGTTGCTCTGCTGAAGACTTACCTGGTCCCTGTCTTCCTTTACGTCTCTGTCGTCTTTCCTTTGCCAGAATCTTTCTCCGCTCGGCTCTTTAGCCTGTTCTTCCAGCTTTTATGGGGGAATAGGTTGAACCCAGTAAAAAGAGGGATCACCTACCTGCAGAGGAGAGAGGGTGGACTGGATATGTTAAATCCAAGGGTATTTTTTGACTCCATGTTTCTGAAAGTTAATTTTGGAAGCTTGGACTCAAACAATGGTCTCCTGTGGGTAAGTAGTGTCAGGGACTGGATATTGCCTTTTGCAGAGTCTTGGGTGCGAGGCGGCAGTCTCAAGAGGGGCCGATGGACTCCTGGCTTCCTCCCCCAGTATCTGGAGTATGGTCTCAGGTGTGTGAAAAAGTGGAGAATAGATAAGACCTATCTGGAGAGTAAGACCAGGAAGGACCTTTATATGAGTGTCTGTAGGACCTTTTATACTTTACAGCCAGCTCTGAGGGACTGCGCAACGGCCACATTGCAGAAAAGTCTGAAGCTCCTCAATAGTCCTAGGTTTCCTGCAAAACTATTCGACATTGCTTGGCTATCACTGCACGGGAAGCTTTTTGTTAGGGGTAATTTAAAGTTTTTAAGTGTCTCAGACCGTATGTGCCCCTTGGGTTGTCAGCAGGAGGAGACGATGCAGCACTTCATTACCGAGTGCCAGGGAGGGAGGCGGATATGGCAGGAGGTGTCCCGCAGGCTTATGATACCAAGACTGCAGTCTCTGACCTACCCTGATGTAATCTATGGGGTGACACCACAGGTAGCCGGCATAGACAGGGGGACCATGTACCTGATCATCACGGTAACTAAATACTACCACTGGCACACCAGGACCAGAGTGTCCGTCCATAATGAGTCCTTCCAGCCCATGACCGCAGTCACACAGATACTATCAGAGCTGAGGTGGATCCAATCATTAGAGTTTAGGAAAAAGAGCCAGAATGTTCAGTTATGGAGGAACATAAATCTACAGTGATGGATTATATGTCATGGAATTCTGTTTATTTATTTTTTTTTCCTTATTACCAGTGATGGACTTTTTAATTTGAAGTTACTCTAAATTCATTATTTTGCTGATGTGTTTAATCTCTGTTAAATAATTGTTTTATTTTTCATTCTGACAAGAATGTATTGTAAATTTTTGTTTGTTTTTACTAATAAAAATTGCCCCCTATGTACAGGGATATAACTACTATAATACTGCCCCCTATGTACAAGAATATAACTACTATAATACTGCCCCCTATGTACAGGAATATAACTACTATAATACTGCCCCCTATGTACAAGAATATATCTACTATAATACTGCCCCCTATGTACAGGAATATAACTACTATAATACTGCCCCCTATGTACAAGAATATAACTACTATAATACTGTCCCCTATGTACAAGAATATAACTACTATAATACTGCCCCCTATGTACAAGAATATAACTACTATAATACTGCCCCCTATGTACAAGAATATAACTACTATAATACTGCCCCCTATGTACAAGAATATAACTACTATAATACTGCCCCCTATGTACAAGAATATAACTACTATAATACCGCCCCCTATGTACAAGAATATAACTACTATAATACTGCCCCCGATGTACAAGAATATAACTACTATAATACTGCCCCCTATGTACAGGAATATAACTACTATAATACTGCTCCCTATGTATAAGAATATAACTACTATAATACTGCCCCCTATGTACAAGAATATAACTACTATAATACTGCCCCCTATGTACAGGAATATAACTACTATAATACTGCCCCCTATGTACAGGGATATAACTACTATAATACTGCCCCCTATGTACAGGAATATAACTACTATAATACTGCCCCCTTGTACAGGAATATAGCTACTATAATACTGTCCCCTATGTACAGGAATATAACTACTATAATACTGCCCCCTATGTACAAGAATATAACTACTATAATACTGCCCCCTATGTACAGGAATATAACTACTATATTACTGCCCCCTATGTACAGGAATATAACTACTATAATACTGCCCCCTATGTACAGGAATATAACTACTATAATACTGCCCCCCTATGTACAGGAATATAACTACTATAATACTGCCCCCTATGTACAGGAATATAACTACTATAATACTGCCCCCTATGTACAAGAATATAACTACTATAATACTGCCCCCTATGTACAAGAATATAACTACTATAATACTGCCCCCTATGTACAAGAATATAACTACTATAATACTGCCCCCTATGTACAAGAATATACCTACTATAATACTGCCCCCTATGTACAAGAATATAACTACTATAATACTGCCCCCTTGTACAGGAATATAGCTACTATAATACTGTCCCCTATGTACAGGAATATAACTACTATAATACTGCCCCCTATGTACAAGAATATAACTACTATAATACTGCCCCCTATGTACAAGAATATAACTACTATAATACTGCCCCCTATGTACAGGAATATAACTGCTATATTACTGCCCCCTATGTACAGGAATATAACTACTATAATTCTGCCCCCTATGTACAGGAATATAACTACTATAATACTGCCCCCCTATGTACAGGAATATAACTACTATAATACTGCCCCCTATGTACAGGAATATAACTACTATAATACTGCCCCCTATGTACAAGAATATAACTACTATAATACTCCCCCCTATGTACAAGAATATAACTACTATAATACTGCCCCCTATGTACAGGAATATAACTACTATAATACTGCCCCCTATGTACAGGAATATAACTACTATAATACTGCCCCCTATGTACAAGAAAATAACTACTATAATACTGCCCCCTATGTACAAGAATATAACTACTATAATACTGCCCCTATGTACAAGAATATAACTACTATAATACTGCCCCCTATGTACAAGAATATAACTACTATAATACTGCCCCCTATGTACAGGAATGTAACTACTATAATACTGCCCCCTATGTATAAGAATATAACTACTATAATACTGCCCTCCTATGTACAGGAATATAACTACTATAATACTGCCTCTATGTACAAGAATATAACTACTATAATACTGCCCCCTATGTACAGGAATATAACTACTATAATACTGACCCCTTGTACAGGAATATAGCTACTATAATACTGTCCCCTATGTACAGGAATATAACTACTATAATACTGTCCCCTATGTACAGGAATATAACTACTATAATACTGCCCCCTATGTACAGGAATATAACTACTATAATACTGCCCCCTATGTATAAGAATATAACTACTATAATACTGCCCTCCTATGTACAGGAATATAACTACTATAATACTGCCCCCTATGTACAATAATATAACTACTATAATACTGCTCCCTATGTACAAGAATATAACTACTATAATACTGCCCCCTATGTACCAGAATATAACTACTATAATACTGCCCCCTATGTACAAGAATATAACTGCTATAATACTGCCCCCTATGTACAGGAATATAACTACTATAATACTGCCCCCTATGTACAGGAATATAACTACTATAATACTGCCCCTTATGTACAAGAATATAACTACTATAATACTGCCCCCTATGTACAGGAATATAACTACTATAATACTGCCCCCTATGTACAGGAATATAACTACTATAATACTGCCCCCTATGTACAAGAATATAACTACTATAATACTGCCCCCTATGTACAGGAATATAAATACTATAATACTGCCCCCTATGTACAAGAATATAACTACTATAATACTGCCCCCTATGTACAGGAATATAACTACTATAATACTGCCCCCTATGTACAGGAATATAACTACTATAATACTGCCCCCTATGTACAGGAATATAACTACTATAATACTGCCCCCTATGTACAGGAATATAACTACTATAATACTGCCCCTATGGATTTTAGACAGGTTTCTTCATGGACAATTCTATTTCATACATATTCAGGGCTACACTTGTTCATTTGAATATCTTTTGTTCATCCCACTTACAATTTTTGTTTTTCTCTCTTAAGCTCTCCCTTATTATTCAGTATATTGGTGTAAGTCTTATTTCCATATTTTAATGGAGGGAATGTTCGGCCGGCGAGTGATAACATTTCTGCTCTTCTGACTTTACGAGTGAGAGCGGCTGAGCTCTATTCACACTTCAGCACATGGAGTTCGGGGGCGGCTCAGGTTCTCCATCCCCATTCGCGGTTATATGGTAATCTGTGCGGCGCTGCCACCATTCTCTCAGTATAAATTGCTTCCTTTACTATATGCTAAATTTTGCAGAAAGGCCTCAGGTTGAATCCAATAATCCGTCCTTGGGAGCTGACACAATTCCCTCGGGTCATGTATTGTAGATTGAGCACGGGTGATTTATCTCTCTTGTTGAGTGAAGCTGGAGATACGAGGAGCGACTGTAATTGGCCTCTTGACCGGACATGGTGGTAATTATACTTGTCGTATTAAAAGGGAACCTGTCAGCAATGCAGAAGAGTCTAGCCCTGCCCCCTGACTATAAGGAGGTAAAGGATATCTTAGAGCCTCCCTTTTCTTTTAAGAAGAAATTAGCGAGAACGGACACATTCGGGCACATTTACTTACCCGGTCCAGTCACGATCCAGCGGCGCATTCTCCAACACTGATTCGGATTCTGCCGGGATTCACTAAGGTCGTGCGCCCGATATGTCACTGCTGCGCCGAGGTCCGCCGGAGTTCTCCTTCTTCGTCCCGGTGCATGTGAGTGCTGATCTTGCGACACAAAGGGGCTCATTTACTAAGGGTCTGAATCGCGCACTTTTGTCGGGTTTCCTGACGATTTCCAATTTGCGCCGAATTGCCCCAGGATTTTGGCGCACGTGATCGGATTGTGGCGCATCAACGCTGGCTTTCATGCAACAGAGATTGGGGGGCGTGGCCGTCGGACAACCCGACGGATTCTGAAAAAACGCTGAATTTTAAAAAGAATTTGTGTCGCAAGATCAGCACTCACATACACCAAGAAGGTGAACTCGGGCGGATCTCCGTGCAGCAGCGACACCTGCTGGATATCGGGCGCACAACCTTAGTGAATCCCGGAAGACCCGAATCAATGTCGGAGAACGCACCGCTGAATCGGGTAAGTAAATGTGCCCCAAATTCTTTTTTAAATTCTGCGTTTTTTCCGAATCCGTCAGGTTGTTCGACAACCACGCCCCCCGATTTCTGTTGCATGAAAGCCGGCGTTGATGAGCCACAATCCGATCGCGTGCGCCAAAATCCCGGGGCAATTCGGCACAAATCAGAAATCGTCAGGAAACCTGACGAAAGTGCGCGATTCGGACCCTTAGTAAATGAGCCCCATAGTCAATAATATAGAGACCTTTTACCTGGTACCTATATAATATAATAAATCCATCTAATGCATTGAGCTCCAAACTGACGAGAAGCAGCTTCATAGCTGAATGCTAGAGCAGACAGATTGGGGGTCCCGAATCACGTTTTTACGTCGGGTTACCCAAATGTTTCCGTTTTGCGCTGATTTTCCCTGAATTGCCCTGGGTTTTTGGCGCTCCTGATCGGATTGTGGTGCATCGGCGCCGGCATGCACGTGATGGAAATCGGGGGTGTGGCCGAACGAAAACCCGACGAATTGGGAGAAACCGCCACATTTTTAAAAAAAAAGTGCAGCTGGACACGCGCTTACCTGCACTCAGCCCGGCTTGGTGAAGTCCAGTGAACTCCGATGAACTGGTGGATGTCGGAGGAACTACCTTAGTGAATCCCGGCAGAACCCGAATCCTCCACACAGAACACCCTCCCTCAATTACCATTTTTATATCAGGGGTGTTGGGAGACCCCTTGGCGGGACCCTAAAGTTCATTAGAATCCATCTAGAGAATCAATGAGTGAAGACCTCTGTACAATGCATTATAAAAGGTAATTAAGGGAATACAACTTCCCAACAGTAAACTCAAGATCTCAAATGAAAAAAACAAAGGACAAGTAAGCGACTGTGGAATCATTGGGCAGATTTGTTACAAACACCTCTCCTGAATTATCACATCTAAGGGCGAGACCCATTATTAGGATCTCTCTATGGTATCAGTGTACCGTCCCTTTAAGAGACAGTGCACTGCATGATATTCATCAGACAATTTGGAATTTTAGATGGAAATGTGACCAAGAATTGTTTTCTCTGTTAAATTAAAAGTCATCTGATATATGTATCCGGCAGTGGACGTGTATTTCTGGAAAATTGCTTTTTTAACATTAGAGACTCCTCTGAGATCCATAATCTAATTGAGGTCGTCAAAGAGATAAGTGCATGGTGGAGTCATGTGAGACATAGGCAGGGACATATTAGGGCAGTATTACATGATGCTTTGCTAATCGAGTTGGGAAATGGGTCAACAATCGTTCAACTATTGCAACATTTTATAAACAAAGAGATTCAAGGCAAAGTTATTACTTTGTTATTAGTCCTGATGGTTAAAGAAGCGAAAAAAATTGATTCTTTTTATTTTTTTCAATAAAGCTTTTAAATCCAGTTATTTAATCAGCACTACGATATAAATTGTTTCTTTCTGTCTACACATTCCTGGGACACTTGGTTTAGCTGTGCCATGTGATGTTATGGTGACCCCTTGTGATTACAGCCGTTTCTGCTGTCTCACTGGGGGTCACCATCTTGGGCAGCAAGCACCTAAATTATGCAATTGCATGGACCCTACAAGGGGAGGGCACAACCTCCTAATACAGTCACTGCTGATGATTAGACTAATATAGAAATGACCGTGCAGCCTTCCTGACTGTATACTTATGGTTAGCGATGAGCAGCCCTTTTCGGAGTTCATTTCGGGTCTTGGCTTGGGTACCCAAAAGGTCACCCCCAGGGCATTCCTGGCGGCATTTAAACAGTTAATACCCACGATTGGTGACAGCACAGATCACGGGTGTTACCAGCAGTGGGTTGAGCGTGCTATGTTCTGGATGTACTCATACACAGATTTGGGTCTGCTCATCCCTACCGATGGTCTCTAGAGAGGGGTAATCTGTGTCAAACTGGAAAAAAACCAAAATTATTTGTAAAATGTATTAAAACATTCTGCATACTCACTAAAGGCTGCAACCGCCAACACCAAGGTGACCACGATGGACGACCACGATACCCATAAGGCCTTTTTCCTGTAATCTTGGGCTTCGTGTGGCTTCAGTTTTGTGCTGCTTTCTAATAAACCTGAATAACAAAAATCAGATGTATGAATATTACTTCATAGACAGCAGAAGTCATGATATCCTTGCTGGGTTATTATTTACAATGGGAATGGCCCTTTAACACATTTCAAAACTTGTGTTGAAGAACAGCCCATTGACGGGGAACTATGTAATACTTGGTAATACAATGTAATATAATGGTCACTAAAGAGAAAGTATCTAAATCTCACAATGTATCTCTGTCTCTAGTGCTGCCTATAAGCATTACAGAGGGACCCTTAAAGGAAAAATTCACAAAATATTTACTGTCTCTAAAAACACATAAAAATTCATCTTTTTAAAGAATTGCAGAAAAACAGGTGCCATTAAATAGCACTCATGAGTACAGAGAAAAGTGAAAATATGTGTTTGTGCCAGGATTTGCACAGTTGCAGAAAAGGGTCCTGGCCAATAGCAAAAGAGACAGGATGTGTATAGAATAATCCAAATGTGGGTGTTTAGTGGACTGGTGGGGGTGTGTCCTCAGCTCCTCAGGGGTGGAGCTTATATTTTATAAATTTTTTTCGTTTTCAACTCCGTAACAAAAACTCTGTTTGAGTCTGTGAGGAACTATGATACCCTGACCCAATAAAAGAAGGGAAGTGGGCTTGGAAAAATAACAGAGCATGGAATTAACCCAAAAGTATGAAGAATCCATTCTGTCTATACTGTACAGTATACGGCTCATAGTGCACTTATGCTGCGGATGATGCTACTACTATATCCTATATGCACATATAGAATCTGAATCCATGGAAACAGAGTACATCAATATTCATGGATCACATGAAATAAAAGCAAAAAAGTCGCACTAATTAGAATCCGCCCTGTAAAGGCGTCCGTATGGTTGGTTAATCTGCCGAGCCCCCTGCTATGTAAATCAGCCGAGGATGAATGAACATGATGCCAGCAGAGGAAAGTGATACTGAAGGAGTCTGATACGTGACAACCACCTGAATATACTCACAGCAGTTGTCACTGCCCAACGAAAACAACATGAACTGTTTATAAAGGGAACCTGTCATCAGATTTTATCACTTTAAACTACACGGAAAGGTATGAAATGTCCTTTCTAAACAACCTTTTTTTTAAAAAAAAAATCAAATTTTCCTATAAAAAAATAATTTCATCCACTACTGGTGTTATATTTAAGAAAAAAAAAAAATCTCATTATTTTTGGATCACTCTTCTGGCTCTGGAGATACAGGCAGTTAAATTCATTGTTGGGAATGTGAGCAACAGATAGAGGTCCAGTTCCGCCTTTTATTTAAGTGCCTCTATCTCTGATTCTGTAGCCCTTGGAAACTAGAAGCCTGATACGATGCGCAAGATGAGATTCTTATCTTTAAAATGACACCAAACACATGGTTCTACGTGCTATAAAACCAAAGAGAGGGGAGTCTGAATTTACACTCTCCTGCCAGCCTCTAAAAGGCAAAATATGACCCTTCTCTGCTCAATGAAGGAGATTTCACTTAAAAGAGGGATTTCTAGAAAGGATATTTCTAATAGTTTAATGGGGTAAAAGCTGGTGACAGTGTACCTTTAAGTCACCAATATAACTACCATGATCACTAGTAACTAACTTTTCATCCAACTTTCCCCAAAAAAATAAATAGTCCATGTTAAAAGGAGCATTGGCTTAATTTGGACCAACATAAACTTGTATACAGAGTATATAAGCTCTATATCGTATAGAAGCATAGTATACATGCCACTAGAACATGTGTGTGTATATATATATATATATATATATATATATATATATATATATATATATACATACATACAGAAACAGATTTATACAGTTTCCGAAACGTTCAATTATCACTTGTCTGCATTCAAACACATTTGGTGCCCCCTAGTGGTGGCCACTGACAGCTAGAATTTTATTATTTATTATTTCAGAACAAATAGGGAGCTCCAGTACAGTCATAAAATACCTTCAAGCAATCGCACATATAAAGCCATGCAAAATTTGGGGTGGGAGGGTCCTATTCTAGGTTTTGCCGATGATTTCTATCTATGCCAATGACACGATATTATTTTACTCAAACAACAATAATCCTGGTTTCCCGGCAAATTCTTAATCTGATTTTATTGTTTGTATACAGCACAACAGCAAACACCTGGCAATGTATTTCTAGGGATCTAAAATTAGTTTCCGGGGGGGGAAAAAAAAATCTAGAACAAATACAATTATTTCCTGGCAATGACATATTCCTTGTAGAGAGCGAAGCAGCCGATCCCACCATCAGGCGGAGAGCAGAGTAGGAATCCCAAAATAGCCTTCCATCTCTTCCTCCTCCACATCCCATCTGTATCTATGTCTGTCGCTTTCTATTACTGTGTCTTCACTTCCCTATTTTGATCTCAGCTCTACAGATTACCCCCCCCCCCCCCGCCCCCATACAGGCTCTGCTGGTCCCTAGGGGGGCAGTACAGGTGCCAGTCCCATCCATTCCCCCTCTCCAGCTGTTCCCTGAGTCGGGGTCCTGCCATATGGTCGTCATTCGCCTTTGTTCTCCCTTTTTAATCCCTTGTAAAGCATTTGATAAATCCCTGCGCCGGGCCGGAATCATCCGCTGACAATCAATAACTATATTTAGTCAAAGTGATGACGGCGTTAACCCTTTATTTCAACATTAGCAAATTGTGGGAGGGAAAAATTCTGCAAAATTGCTTTAACCCTTATGGTGATGGCGGCGAAAGGGTCAAAGTTTACCCCAAAAAATTCTTTGTGTACAGAAAAATTTGCAAAGATTCTACTTACTGCATATAGAATACGGACTAGTCAGGATTTATGTATGTATGTATCCTTCTATCTATTATACATCTCATATCTTTCTATTCTATCTATTCACTTATCTTATTATTGTATCTATTTATCTATATTGCTATCTATGAAACTTTATATTTCTTATTTGACTATGTTTTTAATTATATATCCAGCTGTTTCCTATGTGATAATGTTATATATATATATATATATATCTGTTGTATATATTGTTCATACCAATACTTGTCTATAAGCAGTTTTTCTTGTGATCTCTCTATCTATGGCTCTAACTACCAATCATCTTTACATCTCATATCTATTTTTTCTATAATTATTCATCTCCTTTCTGTATACAAGTCACTTTTTCCGTCTATTTATCTTATAACATTTTCCAGTAATCTTTCTATCTCAAACTTAATAACTATCTGTTTATTTATATTTTCATTATTAATCTTGGATCGATTTTCCTCTTTCTTTCTTTTTTTTTCTCTTTCCTTCTTTCTTTCTTTCTTTCTTTCTTTCTTTCTTTCTTTCTTTCTTTCTTTCTTTCTTTCTTTCTTTCTTTCATCTTAATTGCCCCTTAATGTGATTTGTTCCCTCCCTGTTAACTCATCATGTGAATGGTATTATGCCTCTGCTTTGATTTTATGCTTTCCACATCTGACTCCGTATTAAATTATTCATTCTGCCCTTGAAGCATCTGAATAGCAGAAAGCACCTACAATGAGCAGACTCCATACACACAGCACACACATGCCATACACTAAGATACACAAACACTTCAATACAAAAAGCACAATGCACAGGTCTTGTATAAATCCAATACATGCCAAACACAAACCATCATCACAACCAGACACACACACCACTATAATACACACATCACACATCATACACAATACTTGTCATACCACACAAACATACACTACTCTGCACACACTTAACACATCATACACAATACTTTCTATGACATATATATATATATATATATATATATATATATATATATATATATATATATATAATACACACATCTACAAACATTCATTATACAAGAACATCACATGTACAAAAATATACACTTAAAATCCTATACACTCACATAGTCTATAAAACAAACACAGGTAACACATCATACACACTCATATACCATATACATGTAATGCCACACTCAATGTATACTCAATAAACACTCACTACCCTGCACATAGCACAACACAATCAGATCCAGCCAAGTGCACACTCACACCCCTGGCATACCTTACATGGGTGCTAATGACATATCACAGACATGACACTGGGTTAGGCACTTCAGGGTCAGGGCACCATGTCTCTGACAAAATTAAAAGCTGTTTGTGACCCTCCTTATGTAATGGTGTCCTGTTCCCCAACATCTCCCCCCCCCCAAGATATTTACCATATGTCACGTCTTAAAGTGATATCGCAGGTATAAAACAAGAACTTCTGCCACTTCTTATCTACAACGTCAAATTATAACGTGTGTACAGATGACTCCCCTCAGTGCCCCCTTACACTTCCAGAGTGGGTGATATATTATATTATATTATATAATTTAGTTTGTACCTAATAACATATCTATAGGAGTCACAGGCTATGGAGGTGACAGGGTTAAATGAATGGAGTTCCATTAGTGTAGAGGTAGAAAGCTGATTAGATTACATAGATACACCGATAGATAGATAGATAGATAGATAGACAGACAGACAGATATGAGATAGATAGATAGATAGATATAGGTATGGGATAGATAGATAGATAGATATGAGATGGATAGATATGAGATAGATAGATAGATAGATAGATATGAGATAGATAGATAGATAGATAGATAGGAGATAGATATGTGATAGATAGATAGATAGGAGATAGATAGATAGATAGATAGATAGATAGATAGATATGAGATAGATATGAGATAGATATGGATATAGATATGGAGATAGATAGATAGATAGATAGATAGATATGAGATAGATAGATAGATAGATAGATAGATAGATAGATATGAGATAGATAGATAGATAGGAGATAGATAGATAGATAGATAGATATGAGATAGATATGAGATAGATAGATAGATAGATAGATAGATAGATAGATATGAGATAGATAGATAGATATGAGATAGATAGATAGATAGATAGGAGATAGATAGATAGATAGATAGATAGATAGATATGGAGATAGATAGATAGATAGATATGAGATAGATAGATAGATAGATAGATAGATATGAGATAGATAGATATGAGATAGATATGGATATAGATATGGAGATAGATATGAGATAGATAGATAGATAGATAGATAGATATGAGATAGATAGATAGATAGATAAAAATGTAGATATAAGGCAATGTAGAAATTCTATACATTAAAGATATGTTACAATGTAGGGATCACACTGCATATTAGAGATCTGAAGCCATATATAACACGTCATGATATATTTTAATGAATTAATATTATAACATTTCAGAGATCTTTATCAGGGGTTTAATACAATAAATGAAGTGCATTAATATCAGGAAACTAGTACACAGTAAAGGTTACATATCGGCTATTGGGGATCTGATAAAATGTAGAGATAAATTGTTATATGTGAGAAATATGATACAATATAGGGATATATTCTATCTGATATCATGTTAGGATCATATTTCGATGTAGATAGATATGCATTATAATTAATAATACTGTATGACCATTATATTAAGTAGCCAAGCAGAATACAATCCCTCCTCTCCTGATCACAATATTAGAGATCTACTAGAGAATAATGGCTGGATTATACAGTTTTGATACAATAGAATTATTTGTGACAGATAATGTATTATTTATGTCTAAAATTATGTGACTGATATAGTATTCACATATATCACACCGAGCAGTCACTGCCATCAGATCACAGGGTATATACTATGTGCAGTGCAGATATCATAGATCATTATCAGGGATTTGTTACAATAATATTTATTTAATATAATATTTATACATAATTGTAGCTATTATCAATTACACACACACAAAGGGATCCTGAGACATCACAGGTAGGATTCATTGTGGCTCTCAAACATCTTGTGATCCTAAACTTACAATGTAAAGATCAGGGGTCTGATACAACTTAGAGATCATAAATGATATAACAGGGGTCTGACAGTAAAGCTCAGCTCATTCTGTACATCAGGTCTGGTACAATATAGAGATCACATCAACTGCTAAATGTCTTATACAGGGTAGAGATTACACTTTATGAATCAGGGGATTGATACAATGTAACTATCATGTCTATGTTTGGGATCTGATACATTTTAGAGTAAACATCATGTATCTGGATATGATACACTGTAGATATAATAAATTACTAGGATCATATTCAGTTTATTGATTCCATCTCATATATTATAGATAAAGTACAAGGTAGAGACAACACATTACATCTTCTTAGAGGGGTAGATACAGGTCAGATAGGGTTAATGATCTATTGAACCCCATGAACTGTTCACTAATAATGTCTATAATGGATCCTGCTGCAGCTGATGTAGTGTAATAAAGTTACTTTATTTGGGACCCTCAACCCCCCCCCCCCCCTTGCACCTATGGGTGCTGCACCGGTCCCAGGACTCACCCACCTCTGTTCTCCACCAGATCACTGAACTGGCCACTCTCACTCATCTTCATCTGCTGCTCCCTGTCCATTGGGACTGGGACCTCCAGGGTCTTGCTGGGCTCAGGGTGTCCTGTAGCTGGTTGCCCGTTACAGTTGGGCTGCACGATGCTGGGATCCGGGGGGTAGCAGAGCTCTGTGTCAAAGGGGTCCATGGTGCCTGGAGATGAGGAATGTGGCACCCAGGTGTGAGGAGAGGGTGCTGGGCTGTGTGCACTGGGTGCTGCTGGATCACTCTCTACTAGTGCAAGCTCAGTGCAAGCTCAGTGCAAGCTCATGACAGCCAGAGAGAGGAGGATAGCAAGGCAGGCAGGCAGGCAGGCACTGACTACTGAGCTCAGGCTGCAGCATCACTCAGCAGTACAGGGGGGAGACACAGGCAGGTGACTGGAGCCCCACACACAGCCCTGTGCACAATGCAATGCACCCCACTGACTGTTTCCTTCCTAAATATAAGGCAATATACAAAGGACTCAAGAAGGTTTATATCCTATAAATCTATTAGCAATGTATAGGGACTACTGATACAGTACAAGATATGGGATCTTTATCCTATATGCACATGGTTGAGGGATTTCCATAGATATTACACAGCCCCCCACAGACAGAGAGGTATGTGATAAGGAGAGGTGGGACCCTATAATATCCAGCAATATAACTGATCTCTAGCCATAGGGTCTATTCTGCACATAATGTAACTGTTCTGATCCATAACTAAGACAGGGGAGCAGGTGTACAGGCTCTGATTATAACCACTGCCTCTAAGAAACTGCAGTGCCCTCCATGTGTAGAGGATCACAGGATCCATGCGCAGGGGATCACAGCATCAGTGTGTAAGGGATCACATTATAGGGCAGGGTATTATAAGGTCAAAGGGCAGGGAATCATCATAGCATTGATGTGCAGGGATCACTACATCAGAGTGCACAGTATCACAGCATCAAAGTACAGGGGATCTTGGAATCAGAGTTCAGGAAATCACGGCATCAATGTGTAGGGGCTCACATTATCATAATGCAAGGGACCATAAGGTATAATAACAGCATCAATGTGCAAGGATCACACCATCAAAAGGGCAGGGGATCCCGGCATTAGTGTTTAGGGAATTACAATATCAATATGCAGGAGGGCATCATGTGCAGGGGATCCCAGCATCGATGTGCAAAGAATGACTAATTCAAAGTAGAAGGGATCACAGCATCATAGTGTAGTGGACCATTATGTCAATGGGCTGTGGATCAGCAGAGAATCACAGCGCAAGGCATACCAGCAAGAATGGATCACTGCCCTAAACTGCAATGTTTTCTGTGTGTAGAGGATCTCAAGATAAAAATGCAAGGAATCACAGCATCAATGTTCAGGGATCACATCATCACAGTGCTCGGGATCATAAGGTCAAAGACCACAGAGGATATTCCAAGCATCACAGCGCAGGGGATCACAGGATCAGTGTGCATAGGATCACAGCATCACAATGGAAGAGATCATCCCAGGTTCAAAGTGCAGGTGATCACAAGATCAATGTGCAGGGTATCCCAGCATCACAGAGCAGGGGAGCACAGCAACCCAATGCAGGAATCACACGACACAGTGGGAGGCTCAGGCAAATGTGCATGATCAGTTATCAGAAGAGCAGTACAATGGACATGGGGGGACATTTTAGAAGGGGCCCAGAAGAAACTGAATCAAAGCCTGACTTGGAATTTAGAGATTGGGGGGCATTAATCATTGTGTGTCTCAGGTTCTGGTCTGTCGTGGTTCGTCTGGTTTGTTTCTTTTCTTGTCTGGTGATTTATGAATGATCTAGTTTTGCCTTATTAGAAGGGGTTTTGGAATTGTCGGAGGTCCGATTCATTTTTGTCTAATTTGTCTCATATTGTTACCCTACAAAGTATGTTTCATTTGTGACCAGTAATGAAGCAAAATTGAGAAAAGTTGACAAAACATTAAGGGCTTTATTTTTGCACAAAATAGTAACTGCTTGTACAATTTCCAGACTACACTGGGGCTCATTTACTTATCCGGCCGCTGGAGTTCACAGAAACTGCATTGTCCATGTATAATGGACTGTGCTGAGATTCACTAAGATCATGTGCCCGATATTCTGCATGTGTTGCTCAGGTCGGAGTTCACCTTCTTCTTCCTGGTGCATGTAAGTGCTTCGGCTTGCGACACAATTTGAAAGTTAAATCCCACGCTCAGTCCAAATCAGACGGATTGTCAGGGACGCGCTCTAGTTTGTGTCATATGGAAGCAGCGCAGCTGTGCCAAAAACTGATCACGTACGGCACAATCCCAGCGCAGACACTTGTTAAATACCTATCAAAGCCGTGCAAATCCCCGAAAACGGTGCAAAGTCCGATGGAAGTGCGATTCGCAACCCTTAGTAAATAAGCCCCATAGTGTTGTAAGTGCAAAGACTAACGGGCACATTTACTTACCCATCCCATTGACAGCGCCGATCCGAAATGTCCGACGAGGATTTGGAGCTGCTGCGATTCACTAAGATCGTGCGTCCAATTTCCTGCATGTGTCGCTTCCCCCCCTGAGGTCCGCCGGAGTTCACCTTCTTCCTGGTCATGTGACTGCTGATCTTGCTACACAATTTGGTTTTAAAATTCCACGGTTTGTCCAAATCAGTTGGGTTGTCCAATGTCCACATCCCCTGATTTGTGTTGCATGCAGGCCGGCGCTGATGCGCCACAATCCGATCGCGTGCGCCAAAAACCTTGGAAAAAAACGTGAAACCCGACAGAAATGCGTCCGACGGACCCTTTCAAGTGCAGCTGCTCAGGGCAGGGGTATTTTTGCTACTTTTTAGCCATTTTTTTAGGCACAAAATAGTGATAGATGTCGAGCAAACATCTGCAGAGCAGCGGCTCACTTGGGGGATTTATTAATTCTGTCGCAACCTCGACAGTCGGCATCTAAGATCCAACTATGGAAAGCTCGATGTATTAAAGTAGCGCATGGCTGTAAGTAATTAATGTGCAGACGGAACTAATCAGTCGAGCGCCATAAAAGTGCAGACATAAATGAGATTTGCGCCACAATCTTACATGGGCTGCGCCTGTTTTTCTTTTGATTTGACCATTTTTTTCCTGGTCTGTTCTGCGCCAAAAATTGTGCCTAAAAAAAACTCAACATAAATGTAGAAAATATAGGCCACACCCACTTAAGCCAAAAAAAGACTGACGAGACGAGATAGTGGGAAACATCTGTTCTTTCTGGCGCAAACGCATTGTAAATGATCCGCAACACTTTTGCACTTTAAAAAATGTGAGCTGCCAAAACTTTTTTGCCACGATAATACATCTGCCCCACTATGTCACATAATGCGCAGGGGCTCAAAACCACTAATTTCTGTGTTTATGTATATGGGACTGTATGAGGGTTGGGAGGTAAGTCGATTCCTACAAGCCTCATACAAATAAATGGGATGATATTCTGTTTTTGTTTTGCAATCTGTAAAGGTCACACGTCTTCTGAGAAAACAATACAATTGCCCATTTACACAAAGTGACAATCATTTTCCAGCAATCGTTACCCCTCCCCCACTAACACTATCATCATTAACCACATTGATTGCTCATACATTACATCTTTGCTGATATCAGCGGTTACAAAGTCTTCTGTTGACTTCTATAACTTTAAGGGACACTGTCACCAGATTTTACCCCATAAAACTACCAGCCCCCTTAAGTACTTTCTAAATTGTCCACTTTTACGTGATATCTCACTTGTTTACCTACAAAAAATTCTCCTCCATATTCATGTGAAAATGAGCTAAGAAGAGTCATCTTGTTCCTGAGATGAGTCAAGTTTAGTGGCTGCAGAGGGAGGGGCACTTCCTCTATTCTTTGTTCTATAGCAGTGATGGCGAACCTTTTAGTGGCCGAGTGCCCAAATAGCAACCCCAAACCCCCCTTATTTATCGTGAGGTGCCAACCAAAAATTAAAGCAGTAACTTACTGCTCCCTGTTCTTCAACAATCAAATTGGCCTCCTGAGGACAGCAACACAGTAGAAAGATGGAAAATTTGCATCATTTTAGCTTCTTTCCGGTGTCTGTTCACAGAGAATCGTGGGGCCAGCTGGAGGTCCTTCAAAGATAATTTCGACCTGCTTATTCATTCTCCCTCTTCCTACAGTCCCAAGTAGCGAAGTAAGTATCAAAATATGACTAAAAGCAGCATATTTTAAATTGCTTGGAACTGCAGAAAAATTCTTTGAGTCCTGTCTGGTGTGCCCGGGTGCCCACAGAAAGGGCTCTGAGTGCCGCCTCTGGCACCCGTGCCATAGGTTCGCCACCACTGTTCTATAGTAACTAGAAACATGAATGTCATCAGGATTGGGATTCTCTGAGCTACAGAACCGAAAATGTGATCTTAAGGTGAGATTCTAATCTTTATAACAATACCAGAATCAACCTCTGAGCAGCCATTAGTGTCTCCTTTAATGTAGGGAGGTATAGTTGCTGCATAGTGGAGTAGATTTTGCTGCTACTATAACTTGTAGCATAAAACGTAAAATAAGAAATAAACCAATACTTACCTGTTAATAGGAGTATCTTGGAGCTCCAAAAGTTTTCCAGACACACCTTCCCTGTTTCCAAGGAAATTATAAGATTCTTAGTGCCCTGGGGGTGGGACCATTCCTACTGTGCACTTATTTTCTTCTTTTCTACACCTTCTTACTGCATGAGATGTCAACTGTGTAAAGGGGTGATACTGCAATATTCAGGACAGCTTAGAGAGAGGACAGTAGGTGCTGGGTGCACCGAGAACCTTGTTTGCATAGATAAAAACATGAATTTTCTCTTAAATGACGGATCACTGGGAAACAGGACTGGTACATCAGTAAAGCTTAAAAAGTGCTAAGTAAAAAGCTACAGTGTTGGTTTCGGGGTGATGTCGGAGCAGGTAGACTCCCTTCTCATCCCAGAATACCCTTTAAGAATGCCAAGGAGGCTTCAATCCCAAAGAAAAACTCCTTAAATGGAGCACGTCAAGAAATTAAGATATGTAATCTGAAGACAGAGTAAATAAGCAGACAGGGAAGTGACCCCTCTTAAAGCTCCTTGATATTTACTGTTCTGTGGATCTTGTGCCAACTCCAATATTAGCTCCCACTTAGCGGAGCTGATTAATGGCATCTCCAAATGTGCCCGGCATTATACCAGCCCTGTGTGATCGGGCAATCTGCAGAGAGATGGTTACAAGGAGGGATGCTGTATATTGTTTTCCGGAGTGGGTCAAAAAAACATTGGCCCAGATTACTACAAGCAAAGCAGTGTGTACTATGTGCAGTGTCCTGTGTACTATGTGCGGTGTCCTGTGTACTATGTGCAGTGTCCTGTGTACTATGTGCAGTGTCCTGTGTACTATGTGCAGTGTCCTGTGTACTATGTGCGGTGTCCTGTGTACTATGTGCGGTGTCCTGTGTACTATGTGCAGTGTCCTGTGTACTATGTGCGGTGTCCTGTGTACTATGTGCAGTGTCCTGTGTACTATGTGCAGTGTCCTGTGTACTATGTGCAGTGTCCTGTGTAGTGTGCAGGGGGCGCCAGATTCAGGATTTCTGGTGCATGTTCTTCATTAATCTGGCGCCCCCTGCACTGTTCCAACATAGAGCGCCACATTTTTTTTGGGCACCTTTTCAATGAGGCGTGCGATTGTCTGTTGCATGATAAATGTGGTGCACGGTCCGAGTGAGAACCGGAACGCCTCCTGCAGTGCATAAATTTGTGTCCCATGCGACATGTAAGTGGCGTGGACACTTTTTAAGTACCTGTGCAAGCAGTTTGCACTGAAAAGAATGTGCAAAGTCCAACAGAAAACTGGCGCAAGCACCTTAGTAAATGTGGGCCAATGGTACAATGTGACACCTGAAGACTGAAGTGACATCACCGGCCTGGTGCAGTGACATCATTAATCCCAAGCTAAGTTACTATCCATCCTGCGGAGAAATTAGAAGATATTGGGGGTCATTTACTAAGGGCCCGATTCGCGTTTTCCCGACGTGTTACCCGAATATTTCCGATTTGCGCCGATTTCCCCTGAATTGCCCCGGGATTTTGGCGCACGCAATCGGGTTGTGGCGCATCGGCGCTGGCATGCACGTGACGGAAATCGGAGGTGTGGCCGAACGAAAACCCGACGGATTCGGAAAAACCGCAGCATTTAAAACAAAAAATGTGTCGCGGAGCTTGCACTTACCTTCACTCAGCCCGGCTCGGTGAACTCCAGTGCGTTCCGATGCTCTTCAGCGCAGCAGCGCCATCTGGTGGACGTCGGAGGAACTACCTTAATAAATCCCAGCCGGACCGGAATCCACCGCAGAGAACGTGCCGCTGGATCGCGAATGGACCGGGTAAGTAAATCTGCCCCATTGAGGCACATTTACTAAGAAATTAGGAAACTGCACTAAAAGTGCTCTGCCCGTGTATAATGCTGGGGGCGCCAGATTCATTAAGAACGTGTGCCAAAAATCATGAATTTGTCGCTTCCCTGCACTGGTCCAACAGAGTTCACCAACTTTTTGTGGTGCACCTTTAACATAGGATAGACTTTGCATGTTAACTTTGGTGCATGTGCCGACTGAGCACTGGAAGTTCTGGAACGCCCCCTAATTTGTGTTGCATGGGCCACAAAAGGGTCATAGACACTTCTTAAATACCTGTGCAAGTAGTTTACACCTAAAAGAATGTGCAAAGTCCGACAGAAAACCCTTAAGCCCTTAGTAAATGTCCCCCATTTAGTTAGAACAATTCCAAAGAAGACAATTGGGGGAGATTTATCTTTATGTTTCTCCTTTGTTACATGTAAGCAGCGGCAAAAAATGGAAGAAGTGAATGTATCAGGAGAAGATAAAAAAGGGAAATGTGGATTTGTAAGCCGTCCGCATTGTGGCCTAAATCTATAGAGCAACAACTGGGTTAGGGCTTAAGCCTGTGCATAATCCCCAAGACACACCGCTCCACGTCCTAATATTGTGTTTTTACCAAGACAACAGGCTGCAGGATTTATATTCCCGGAGGAGCAGCTGGATGAAGTGTCCGGCCGCCTCCTCTCCTCTCTGACTCACAAACCCAACAAATGGGATCCTAGAGAATTTCACCGGCGTTATCCAAAATGGAGCAAAATCAATAGAAATAGAAAGCGGTGAAAAGCGGGAAAACGTATCTGCTTACTGAGATCAGGGACGTCCTGTTAACACATGGGCTTAAATAGGCAAAAATGCCATAAATATAACATTTAACGATATATATATCGCTAGAACATATCCCTATCTATAGAATATACACCTTCTGGATTAGTTATGCTGCTCACAGATCCATTGAAGTCACACAGTAGTGGGCGCTCTGACCCCCATACACATCGGCTGCCATGTCCTGTGTTTCCTGACACATGTATATCTAGACCAGTGATGGGCAACCTTATGAGCTTGGTGTGTCAAAATTTGCCAAAAAACCGAGCATAACTCGGGTGGTGTGTCACCTTGACAAAAAAACATAATTTTATGATATTTATAGTTTAAATAACAAATATGTATAATTATTTAACTTCTAGGGTACTTTAACCCTAGGTTGTCTGATTGATCCAACCATGTACTGCCATACTACAGTATACTACAGTATGGCAGTATATGGGGATTTTCATCTATTATTATATGCAATTCGCACATTGTAATAGATCGGTTACAATCAGACACGTGTGGAAAAGATTAGTAACCTGCAAACTTTCAGTCATGAAAGTTCACAGGTTATAGCGAGGGCGCAGGCGCCGCTGTCTGCATCTCCCTCATGAGGAGCAAAATAATCGCAATGTCTGGCTATTTGCAAGGCGTTGTGATTATTTCAGGGCTTGTACGTCACAAAACTGACACACAAGACCTGATGACTGTCTTCTATCATACAGTGCACTGACCTTACTTACTGTATGATGAGAGTGGTTGTCCTCCCTGGTCCCTGCTCTGGAGATGGTCAGTGTAGAGGTGGCAGCTGCTGGGACATCACACAGGGCAGCAGCGATGTGACCTCTGACTTGCTGCCATCCTCCCCCCACCACAACTATCAGGAGCTGCAGAGGAGTCTTCCTGGTTTACGGCCGGGTCACCTCTCCTGCTGTGCCCCGTGCTGATACCTGTGCTAACTGGAGACACTAGGCACAGCTCACAAGTGGGGAGTAGCCGGCCCGGGAGAGGAGGAGGAGGGGGGAGTGCTGGGAGCTCAGTGCAATCTCTCAGCCTCCTGGCTACTGCACCTGGTCATGTAGGATGAAACTTAACTCTCAGGCAGCCGCGTGTCGGTGAAAATGGCTACGCGTGTCAGCAGTGACACGCGTGTCATAGGTTAGCCATCACTGATCTAGAAGATCATCATTACATTGGGGCAGATTTACTTACCTGGTCCTGTCACGATCCCGCTGTGCGTTCTCCGACGCTGATTCGGGTCCTGCCGGGATTCACTAAGGTCGTGCGCCCGATATCCACCAGGTGTCGCTGCTGAGCGGAGGTCCACTGGAGTTCACCTTCTTCGGCCCGGTGCATGTAAGTGCTTGATCTTGCGACACAATTTTTTTAAAATTCCGCATTTTTTCTGAATCCGTCGGGTTTTCCGACAGCCACGCCCCCCACATTTCTGTCGCGTGAAAGACGGCGCCAATGCACCGCAATACGATCGAGTGCGCCAAAATCCTGGGGCAATTCGGCGCAAATCGGAAATATTTGGGAAACCTGGCGAAAATGCACGATTCGGACCCTTAGTAAATGAGCCCCATTGTGTCAAGACACATTCATCACAATCGGATCCTTGATAAATTCCCCTTGCTGCAGTTCATCTTCTTCCTTCCTTTAATTTCCATGGGTAAAGTCAGAATTTTTTTTTTTTAATTCCAATGATGGAGCAACAGACATCCGGGGAATCGTCAGAGTAAATGCAGGATCAGGTCCCGGGATTCTTGTAGCACTAGGAGACATTTTTGGGCCCTATAGTAAATCTCTGGTTGGGCCCCACACTGTTTAATGAGCTGTTACTCAGACTCTTTATGGACGACCCCTTTAAGAGTAATGAATAAATATTGTTCGCTTTACATGAACTTTCTGGTCTTTTTCACACATAAGTTTTCTGCTCTTTCTGGACCAATCCTGTGACTCAGGCGGGAATCTCCGGGGACGGCTCTGAAAGATGTGATGCTAAACTCTTATTCTTTAGTTGGTCAGTTGGACCCTGGGGAACCCCCCCGCTGCCGGGGCCCGGTCTAAAGCGAGACAGAAATAAAATTGGTTGTCATGGCAACTTCATAACTCAGCAGGTATCTGCTAACTCTGAAGGAAAGGCCTCGATATTGATTAGATTTTTTTCTTCTCTGAAACAAAATGTGTTACCTTCAGTTTTATTTGCAAATAAATTGATGGAACTATGTAAAAATCTCAGAAATACACAGAACCGGTGATGAATGGTACACAACATGAATGTCATATCATGTATGTACACAGTGACTGCACCAGCAGCAGAATAGTGAGTGCAGCTCTGGGTTATAATACAGGATGTAACTCAGGATCAGTACAGGATAAGTAATGTCATGTATGTACACAGTGACTGCACCAGCAGCAGAATAGTGAGTGCAGCTCTGGGGTATAATACAGGATGTAACTCAGGATCAGTACAGGATAAGTAATGTCATGTATGTACACAGTGACTGCACCAGCAGCAGAATAGTGAGTGCAGCTCTGGAGTATAATACAGGATGTAACTCAGGATCAGTACAGGATAAGTAATGTCATGTATGTACACAGTGACTGCACCAGCAGGAGAATAGTGAGTGCAGCTCTGGAGTATAATACAGGATGTAACTCAGGATCAGTACAGGATAAGTAATGTCATGTATGTACACAGTGACTGCACCAGCCGCAGAATAGTGAGTGCAGCTCTGGAGTATAATACAGGATGTAACTCAGGATCAGTACAGGATAAGTAATGTCATGTATGTACACAGTGACTGCACCAGCAGCAGAATAGTGAGTGCTGCTCTTGGGTATAATACAGGATGTAAATCAGGATCAGTACAGGATAAGTAATGTCATGTATGTACAGTGACTGCACCAGCAGCAGAATAGTGAGTGCAGCTCTGGGGTATAATACAGGATGTAACTCAGGATCAGTACAGGATAAGTAATGTCATGTATGTACACAGTGACTGCACCAGCAGCAGAATAGTGAGTGCTGCTCTTGGGTATAATACAGGATGTAACTCAGGATCAGTACAGGATAAGTAATGTCATGTATGTACAGTGACTGCACCAGCAGCAGAATAGTGAGTGCAGCTCTGGGGTATAATACAGGATGTAACTCAGGATCAGTACAGGATAAGTAATGTCATGTATGTACACAGTGACTGCACCAGCAGCAGAATAGTGAGTGCAGCTCTGGGGTATAATACAGGATGTAACTCAGGATCAGTACAGGATAAGTAATGTCATGTATGTACACAGTGACTGCACCAGCAGCAGAATAGTGAGTGCAGCCCTGGAGTGTAATACAGGATGTAACTCAGGATCAGTACAGGATAAGTAATGTCATGTATGTACACAGTGACTGCACCAGCAGCAGAGTAGTGAGTGCAGCTCTGGGGTATAATACAGGATGTAACTCAGGATCAGTACAGGATAAGTAATGTCATGTATGTACACAGTGACTGCACCAGCAGCAGAATAGTGAGTGCAGCTCTGGAGTATAATACAGGATGTAACTCAGGATCAGTACAGGATAAGTAATGTCATGTATGTACACAGTGACTGCTCCAGCAGCAGAATAGTGAGTGCAGCTCTGGAGTATAATACAGGATGTAACTCAGGATCAGTACAGGATAAGTAATGTCATGTATGTACACAGTGACTGCACCAGCAGCAGAATAGTGAGAGCAGCTCTGGAGTATAATACAGGATGTAACTCAGGATCAGTACAGGATAAGTAATGTCATGTATGTACACAGTGACTGCACCAGCAGCAGAATAGTGAGTGCAGCTCTGGAGTATAATACAGGATGTAACTCAGGATCAGTACAGGATAAGTAATGTCATGTATGTACACAGTGACTGCACCAGCAGCAGAATAGTGAGTGCAGCTCTGGAGTATAATACAGGATGTAACTCAGGATCAGTACAGGATAAGTAATGTCATGTATGTACACAGTGACTGCACCAGCAGGAGAATAGTGAGTGCAGCTCTGGAGTATAATACAGGATGTAACTCAGGATCAGTACAGGATAAGTAATGTCATGTATGTACACAGTGACTGCACCAGCAGCAGAATAGTGAGTGCAGCTCTGGGGTATAATACAGGATGTAACTCAGGATCAGTACAGGATAAGTAATGTCATGTATGTACACAGTGACTGCACCAGCAGCAGAATAGTGAGTGCAGCTCTGGAGTATAATACAGGATGTAACTCAGGATCAGTACAGGATAAGTAATGTCATGTATATACACAGTGACTGCACCGGCAGCAGAATAATGAGTGCAGCTCTGGAGTATAATACAGGATGTAACTCAGGATCAGTACAGGATAAGTAATGTCATGTATGTACACATTGACTGCACCAGCAGCTGAATAGTGAGTGCAGCTCTGGAGTATAATACAGGATGTAACTCAGGATCAGTACAGGATAAGTAATGTCATGTATGTACACAGTGACTGCACCAGCAGCAGAATAGTGAGTGCAGCTCTGGAGTATAATACAGGATGTAACTCAGGATCAGTACAGGATAAGTAATGTCATGTATGTACACAGTGACTGCACCAGCAGCAGAATAGTGAGTGCAGCTCTGAAATATAATACAGGATGTAACTCAGGATCAGTACAGGATAAGTAATGTCATGTATGTACACAGTGACTGCACCGGCAGCAGAATAATGAGTGCAGCTCTGGAGTATAATACAGGATGTAACTCAGGATCAGTACAGGATAAGTAATGTCATGTATGTACACAGTGACTGCACCGGCAGCAGAATAATGAGTGCAGCTCTGGAGTATAATACAGGATGTAACTCAGGATCAGTACAGGATAAGTAATGTCATGTATGTACACAGTGACTGCACCAGCAGCAGAATAGTGAGTGCAGCTCTGGGGTATAATACAGGGTGTAACTCAGGATCAGTACAGGATAAGTAATGTCATGTATGTACACAGTGACTGCACCAGCAGCTGAATAGTGAGTGCAGCTCTGGAGTATAATACAGGATGTAACTCAGGATCAGTACAGGATAAGTAATGACATGTATGTACACAGTGACTGCACCAGCAGCAGAATAGTGAGTGCAGCTCTGGAGTATAATACAGGATGTAACTTAGGATCAGTACAGGATAAGTAATGTCATGTATGTACACAGTGACTGCACCAGCAGCAGAATAGTGAGTGCAGCTCTGGGGTATAATACAGGATGTAACTCAGGATCAGTACAGGATAAGTAATGTCATGTATGTACACAGTGACTGCACCAGCAGGAGAAAAGTGAGTGCAGCTCTGGAGTATAATACAGGATGTAACTCAGGATCAGTACAGGATAAGTAATGTCATGTATGTACACAGTGACTGCACCAGCAGCAGAATAGTGAGTGCAGCTCTGGAGTATAATACAGGATGTAACTTAGGATCAGTACAGGATAAGTAATGTCATGTATGTACACAGTGACTGCACCAGCAGCAGAATAGTGAGTGCAGCTCTGGGGTATAATACAGGATGTAACTCAGGATCAGTACAGGATAAGTAATGTCATGTATGTACACAGTGACTGCACCAGCAGCAGAATAGTGAGAGCAGCTCTGGAGTATAATACAGGATGTAACTCAGGATCAGTACAGGATAAGTAATGTCATGTATGTACACAGTGGCTGCACTACCAGCGAGAATAGTGAGTGCAGCTCTGGGGTATAATACAGGATGTAACTCAGGATCAGTACAGGATAAGTAATGTCATGTATGTACACAGTGACTGCACCAGCAGCAGAATAGTGAGTGCTGCTCTTGGGTATAATACAGGATGTAACTCAGGATCAGTACAGGATAAGTAATGTCATGTATGTACAGTGACTGCACCAGCAGCAGAATAGTGAGTGCAGCTCTGGGGTATAATACAGGATGTAACTCAGGATCAGTACAGGATAAGTAATGTCATGTATGTACACAGTGACTGCACCAGCAGCAGAATAGTGAGTACAGCCCTGGAGTGTAATACAGGATGTAACTCAGGATCAGTACAGGATAAGTCATGTCACGTATGTACACAGTGACTGCACCAGCAGCAAAATAGTGAGTGCAGCTCTGGGGTATAATACAGGATGTAATTCAGGATCAGTACAGGATAAGTAATGTCATGTATGTACACAGTGACTGCACCAGCAGCAGAATAGTGAGTGCAGCTGTGGAGTATAATACAGGATGCAACTCAGGATCAGTACAGGATAAGTAATGTCATGTATGTACACAGTGACTGCCCCAGCAGCAGAATAGTGAGTGCAGCTCTGGAGTATAATACAGGATGTAACTCAGGATCAGTACAGGATAAGTAATGTCATGTATGTACACAGTGACTGCACCAGCAGCAGAATAGTGAGTGCAGCTCTGGGGTATAATACAGGATGTAACTCAGGATCAGTACAGGATAAGTAATGTCATGTATGTACACAGTGACTGCACCAGCAGCAGAATAGTGAGTGCTGCTCTGGAGTATAATACAGGATGTAACTCAGGATCAGTACAGGATAAGTAATGTCATGTATGTACAGTGACTGAACCAGCAGCAGAATAGTGAGTGCAGCTCTGGGGTATAATACAGGATGTAACTCAGGATCAGTACAGGATAAGTAATGTCATGTATGTACACAGTGACTGCACCAGCAGGAGAATAGTGAGTGCAGCTCTGGAGTATAATACAGGATGTAACTCAGGATCAGTACAGGATAAGTAATGTCATGTATGTACACAGTGACTGCCCCAGCAGCAGAATAATGAGTGCAGCTCTGGAGTATAATACAGGATGTAACTCAGGATCAGTACAGGATAAGTAATGTCATGTATGTACACAGTGACTGCACCAGCAGCAGAATAGTGAGTGCAGCTCTGGGGTATAATACAGGATGTAACTCAGGATCAGTACAGGATAAGTAATGTCATGTATGTACACAGTGACTGCACCAGCAGCAGAATAGTGAGTGCTGCTCTGGAGTATAATACAGGATGTAACTCAGGATCAGTACAGGATAAGTAATGTCATGTATGTACACAGTGACTGCACCAGCAGCAGAATAGTGAGTGCAGCTCTGGGGTATAATACAGGATGTAACTCAGGATCAGTACAGGATAAGTAATGTCATGTATATACACAGTGACTGCACCAGCAGCAGAATAGTGAGTGCTGCTCTGGAGTATAATACAGGATGTAACTCAGGATCAGTACAGGATAAGTAATGTCATGTATGTACAGTGACTGCACCAGCAGCAGAATAGTGAGTGCAGCTCTGGGGTATAATACAGGATGTAATTCAGGATCAGTACAGGATAAGTAATGTCATGTATGTACACAGTGACTGCACCAGCAGCAGAATAGTGAGTGCTGCTCTGGAGTATAATACAGGATGTAACTCAGGATCAGTACAGGATAAGTAATGTCATGTATGTACAGTGACTGCACCAGCAGCAGAATAGTGAGTGCAGCTCTGGGGTATAATACAGGATGTAACTCAGGATCAGTACAGGATAAGTAATGTCATGTATGTACACAGTGACTGCACCAGCAGGAGAATAGTGAGTGCAGCTCTGGAGTATAATACAGGATGTAACTCAGGATCAGTACAGGATAAGTAATGTCATGTATGTACACAGTGACTGCCCCAGCAGCAGAATAGTGAGTGCAGCTCTGGAGTATAATACAGGATGTAACTCAGGATCAGTACAGGATAAGTAATGTCATGTATGTACACAGTGACTGCACCAGCAGCAGAATAGTGAGTGCAGCTCTGGAGTATAATACAGGATGTAACTCAGGATCAGTACAGGATAAGTAATGTCATGTATGTACACAGTGACTGCACCAGCAGCAGAATAGTGAGTGCAGCTCTGGAGTATAATACAGGATGTAACTTAGGATCAGTACAGGATAAGTAATGTCATGTATGTACACAGTGACTGCACCAGCAGCAGAATAGTGAGTGCAGCTCTGGGGTATAATACAGGATGTAACTCAGGATCAGTACAGGATAAGTAATGTCATGTATGTACACAGTGACTGCACCAGCAGGAGAAAAGTGAGTGCAGCTCTGGAGTATAATACAGGATGTAACTCAGGATCAGTACAGGATAAGTAATGTCATGTATGTACACAGTGACTGCACCAGCAGCAGAATAGTGAGTGCAGCTCTGGAGTATAATACAGGATGTAACTTAGGATCAGTACAGGATAAGTAATGTCATGTATGTACACAGTGACTGCACCAGCAGCAGAATAGTGAGTGCAGCTCTGGGGTATAATACAGGATGTAACTCAGGATCAGTACAGGATAAGTAATGTCATGTATGTACACAGTGACTGCACCAGCAGCAGAATAGTGAGAGCAGCTCTGGAGTATAATACAGGATGTAACTCAGGATCAGTACAGGATAAGTAATGTCATGTATGTACACAGTGGCTGCACTACCAGCGAGAATAGTGAGTGCAGCTCTGGGGTATAATACAGGATGTAACTCAGGATCAGTACAGGATAAGTAATGTCATGTATGTACACAGTGACTGCACCAGCAGCAGAATAGTGAGTGCTGCTCTTGGGTATAATACAGGATGTAACTCAGGATCAGTACAGGATAAGTAATGTCATGTATGTACAGTGACTGCACCAGCAGCAGAATAGTGAGTGCAGCTCTGGGGTATAATACAGGATGTAACTCAGGATCAGTACAGGATAAGTAATGTCATGTATGTACACAGTGACTGCACCAGCAGCAGAATAGTGAGTACAGCCCTGGAGTGTAATACAGGATGTAACTCAGGATCAGTACAGGATAAGTAATGTCACGTATGTACACAGTGACTGCACCAGCAGCAAAATAGTGAGTGCAGCTCTGGGGTATAATACAGGATGTAATTCAGGATCAGTACAGGATAAGTAATGTCATGTATGTACACAGTGACTGCACCAGCAGGAGAATAGTGAGTGCAGCTCTGGAGTATAATACAGGATGTAACTCAGGATCAGTACAGGATAAGTAATGTCATGTATGTACACAGTGACTGCCCCAGCAGCAGAATAATGAGTGCAGCTCTGGAGTATAATACAGGATGTAACTCAGGATCAGTACAGGATAAGTAATGTCATGTATGTACACAGTGACTGCACCAGCAGCAGAATAGTGAGTGCAGCTCTGGGGTATAATACAGGATGTAACTCAGGATCAGTACAGGATAAGTAATGTCATGTATGTACACAGTGACTGCACCAGCAGCAGAATAGTGAGTGCTGCTCTGGAGTATAATACAGGATGTAACTCAGGATCAGTACAGGATAAGTAATGTCATGTATGTACACAGTGACTGCACCAGCAGCAGAATAGTGAGTGCAGCTCTGGGGTATAATACAGGATGTAACTCAGGATCAGTACAGGATAAGTAATGTCATGTATATACACAGTGACTGCACCAGCAGCAGAATAGTGAGTGCTGCTCTGGAGTATAATACAGGATGTAACTCAGGATCAGTACAGGATAAGTAATGTCATGTATGTACAGTGACTGCACCAGCAGCAGAATAGTGAGTGCAGCTCTGGGGTATAATACAGGATGTAATTCAGGATCAGTACAGGATAAGTAATGTCATGTATGTACACAGTGACTGCACCAGCAGCAGAATAGTGAGTGCTGCTCTGGAGTATAATACAGGATGTAACTCAGGATCAGTACAGGATAAGTAATGTCATGTATGTACAGTGACTGCACCAGCAGCAGAATAGTGAGTGCAGCTCTGGGGTATAATACAGGATGTAACTCAGGATCAGTACAGGATAAGTAATGTCATGTATGTACACAGTGACTGCACCAGCAGGAGAATAGTGAGTGCAGCTCTGGAGTATAATACAGGATGTAACTCAGGATCAGTACAGGATAAGTAATGTCATGTATGTACACAGTGACTGCCCCAGCAGCAGAATAGTGAGTGCAGCTCTGGAGTATAATACAGGATGTAACTCAGGATCAGTACAGGATAAGTAATGTCATGTATGTACACAGTGACTGCACCAGCAGCAGAATAGTGAGTGCAGCTCTGGAGTATAATACAGGATGTAACTCAGGATCAGTACAGGATAAGTAATGTCATGTATGTACACAGTGACTGCCCCAGCAGCAGAATAGTGAGTGCAGCTCTGGAGTATAATACAGGATGTAACTCAGGATCAGTACAGGATAAGTAATGTCATGTATGTACACAGTGACTGCACCAGCAGCAGAATAGTGAGTGCAGCTCTGGAGTATAATACAGGATGTAACTCAGGATCAGTACAGGATAAGTAATGTCATGTATATACACAGTGACTGCACCGGCAGCAGAATAATGAGTGCAGCTCTGGAGTATAATACAGGATGTAACTCAGGATCAGTACAGGATAAGTAATGACATGTATGTACACAGTGACTGCACCAGCAGCAGAATAGTGAGTGCAGCTCTGGAGTATAATACAGGATGTAACTCAGGATCAGTACAGGATAAGTAATGTCATGTATGTACACAGTGACTGCACCAGCAGCAGAATCGTGAGTGCAGCTCTGGGGTATAATACAGGATGTAACTCAGGATCAGTACAGGATAAGTAATGTCATGTATGTACACAGTGACTGCACCAGCAGCAGAATAGTGAGTGCAGCTCTGGGGTATAATACAGGATGTAACTCAGGATCAGTACAGGATAAGTAATGACATGTATGTACACAGTGACTGCACCAGCAGCAGATAGTGAGTGCAGCTCTGGGGTACAATACAGGATGTAACTCAGGATCAGTACAGGATAAGTAATGACATGTATGTACACAGTGACTGCACCAGCAGCAGATAGTGAGTGCATCTCTGGTGTTGCTCGTTACCTCGTTAACTCTCTGTTGCTGTGAGAGGCTGTGTGCTGCTGCTGCTCCTGAGCTCCAGGGAAAACCACCTCCACCTGGGGCCTGCTCTCTCCTCTCCCAGGGAGGGAGTGGGTTTTCAGGCATGAGCCAGGGCAGCAAGTCCCAGGCTCCTGCTTCCCGGTCTAGGCCGGCGGGAGGCAGGGGTAGCCAGGAACCGGCCAGCGCTGCGGAAGCCTTGGGGGTAAGAAGATCTGCACGGAACAGCAGCAATGCTGCTCCAAGTACCCCCAGGCCAGCTAAGGCATCAAAAAGCACCAAAACCCCAGGAAAGCTGGATACCTCGGGAAAGCTGGGTACCAAGGAAAAGCTGGATACTGCGGGAAAGCTGAGTGCTCAGGGAGGTGAGGCTGACCTCAGTGAAGAGGGCTGGGGAATGCTGAGGACCCGGGAGTCTATTTCCAGCTATGCCTCCCGGGCTCTGGGCCACCTCTCTGAGTACGAAGAAGCCAGCAAGACGGTGAGGAGACTGCGGGAGGAGCTCAGGTGCGCCCATGCCAGGGCAAGCTCTGCCCAGAAGAGGAGGAAGGAGCAGATTCTGGCAGAGATATCCAGGCTCCAGACTGACATCCAGGCCTTGGAGGAGAGGAAGGCGTATCTGCTGGAGAGGAGCGGTCCGTTTAAAGAAAAAATTCTTAATGATGAGAGATTCCGGGAGATGGAGGAGGAGAAGCAGAGGCGGCTGATGGGGCTTCAGCCTGAGAGTCAGATGGAGGAGGAAAGTCCGGTGCCGTACAGTGGGCCCCCTGCAGGACAAGCGGCTATGTCATCTGGCTGCGGTTCTGCCGGCCCGGGTGAGGATAGTGACAGCCACCAGGGAGGGGCGCTGATGGAGGAGATCAGACGGCTCGAGTCCCCTGTGCACCTCCAGGACTTTACTTTTGGAGACGATCTGCCGGAGGATGCACCGGGGGGCAGCAAACCACGAAAGAAGAAGACCAAATCCGTGGAAGTGGTGAGTCTAGTCTACAGCCCCCTCCCCGTAAAACCCGAGTCGGCCGCAGGGTCAGCTCACTGTGCGAGCCCCGCTACCCAGCCCAGCACGGGTCCTGCAGTGGACTCAGTGCCAGGGAGCGGGGAGATTACAGGTGTGACATCTGATGTGGCGATGGGCTCCGTCTCTGCTTGTGGTAACAGTGGGGGAGCAGGGGAGGCATCGGCCGCAAGGCCGGACAGTCAGGGCGGCTCGGCAGTGGCGATACCATCCAAATCCAGTGCTGTGGTGCGTCCCCCGGTGGGAGGGGGGGATAGCCCGGCACTGGTGGCAGCTTCCGGTGCCTCGGCGCCTCTTCATGCTGTTGCCGCTGATCACTTGGTTATGGGGCGGCGGCAGCGTGGAGGGGTCGCTGAGGCTGAGGGCTCCGAACCTCCCAAACCTAAACCTAAAGTCCTGTTTTGTGTCGGTGTTGGAGATAGTCTGCAGACGAGTGCTGAGGAAGGTGGGGATCAGCGGCGCCTCACACCGGCCAAAGATCAGCGGCGACTCTTACCTTCCCCTAAGAAAAGTAAAATAACATCTGCTACCAATGATGCGGAGGGCACAAGTGTGACACAAGTTGGGGTCCCCTCTGGGCGATGCTCGGCGAGGGGACCCCCGTCCCTTGTGCCTGAAGATGCGGAGGTGGTCATGTCCCCTAATGTTGTTGCTGGTCCAGCCAGTGTGAGTGGAGTCAGTAATGTTGTGGTGGATAATTTGAATGGTGTGAGTGGTGCTGAATCTTTTCCAGCTTTGGGGGTGGGTGATGGAGTGACTGGGGGTGTGAGTGGTGCGGCTGAGTGTAACATGCAGGTGGGTAGTGTTAATGTGGTGGGTGCAGGGGTTGGTCCGGTTGCTCCCCCAGTGGCGGCCCCTATTAAGAGCTATGCCAGTGTCGCTGCTGGGGGAAGTAGGGTTCCATCATCCTCGTCTCTGGGCTCTGGGGACGGCTTTTTGCAACGGCGCCTCCTGCAGGCCTTACAGAAGGGTGAAAGGACGATCAATGTAGCGGGGCAGGAGGTTGATTTGTCGTTTTGGATTGAGAGGCACGGCCTGTCTGCCTTCCGAGAGCAAAGAGGCAGGGAGACATCATGGTCGCTCCCGACAACCGGGCCGGGTGCTAACCGTAGGAATGTGGTCCGTCTTCGGTGGCGTGGCAGTGATGTGTGTCCCCCTCGGGCACGGGTAGTTGAGCTGCTGCTGAAGATGGACTTCAAGGCGGCTGACATCTTTGCCTTGATCCATCCCTATGGTACATCTGAGTTTGATATCAGCTTTGTTCGGCCGGAGGGGCTTGAGCTCTTCTGGTCCAACTATGAGCTGAGATACAACGAGCCCGAGTGGCGGGACTTTGCTGTGCAAGCAGTGTCCCGCCAGAGCGAACTCAAGAAAGTGACCGTTCTTACCCGTAACGAATCATTATCTTGCTTTGACATCATGACCTGGATGAATCGTTATGGAGAGGTACTGGGAGTACCCGAGAAAAATCGAGACGAGTTTGGTATCTGGTCAGGGGCCTGGACCTTCATGGTAAAGTTGAGGCGTTCAGGTAACTCAGTCGCCCACATCCCTTCATCAGCCTTCCTGGGGAGGGATCGGATCCTGATCTTCTACCGGGGGCAGCCTAAGCTGTGTCACAGGTGCGGTGACCCCACACATTTCAGCGCAAACTGCACCGTGCAGAAGTGTGGGGGTGTCGGCCATCTTGCTGCATCCTGTACAGGGCAGATTAGATGTAACCTGTGTGGTGATCTCGGTCACCCGTACAGTCGTTGTCCTCTTTCCTTCACTAATGCAGGCTCAGACTCAGCGGATGAAAGCCATGAGGCTGAATCTGCTGGGGAGGGGACTAGCAGAGGCGGAGGAATGGAGGGGCCAGGGAAGAAAGACAGGAAAAAGACGCCTGCCCAACTAAGGCGTCTAGAGAAGCGTCAACAGGAGAGAGAGCGGGGGGAGTCTCGGGCTGCTGGGACAACCTCTGGCGCTGTCCGGGAGACCACACCTGTCGCTGAGGCCCCAGGGGATGATGTACTGGATGAGGAGGTCAGGAGGATCGAGAGAGAGGAAGGTGCCACGTCCTCAGACTCCTCCCATTATGAGAGTATGGATGAGGATAATAGGGCGTGGCTAGAGGAAAAGCGTAAGCGTGGCGCCAAAAAGAAGAAAAAGGGTAAAAAGAAGGGAGGTGTAAGATCTTCTCCCTCCTTGACTAAGGTACCCAAGGAAGGTGCAACCAACCCCCCGCTGGTCGAACTTTCAAATCGATTCCTGGCCCTGGATGGAGCCTCTCCTGCCGATGGAGGGGCTGAGGGTGAAGGGCCAGAGGTGGCGGAGCCTGCAGGGGGTGCCGAGTCTCCCCCTGGGGAGTCAGGGTCCTCAGGAGGGGAGACTGGCCCAGAGTCTGGAGACGAGGATGAGGCATCAGAGGTGCGGGAGATGGACACCACAATATGTCTAAAAAGGGGGTGTTCATTTCCCGAGGGTGGTGGTAAGATGGGTAAAAAGAAAGCCGTCTAACTCAATCACTCATGATGGCGGCACCCACTCCGTTGACGCTGGCGTCCATTAATGTCGCCAGCATTAAGTCTGATGCGGCTAGATTTGCGGCCTTTGATTTTCTTGGCCGTGTTGAAGCCGACATTTTATTTTTGCAGGAGACCAGGCTGCCAGATTTGGCGGCCGTGTTTAAAGCTAAGAGGGAATGGAGACACGGGCCTTCCTATTGGTCTCTTGCGGCCGAGCCGTATAGCGGAGTGGCGGTCCTTTTTACCGCACCGGTAGAATGCCGACGAGTTATTGAGTTAGAAATGGGGAGGTGCCTGATCCTGGATGTCCTCATGAAGGGACAAGAACTTCGCCTAATTAACATCTATGGTCCCCAGTCCAAGTGGGACAGGAAGTGTCTCTTTATGAGGATCAAGCCCTACCTTTTTACAAGTCGGCAGGTGGTCTTTGGAGGGGACTTCAATGCTGTCACGAGGTCCCAGGATAGGGGAGGTTCCAGAGACAAGCTGACTTATGATAGCGTCGCTCTTAATAGCATAGCTAGTGAGGCTCGCCTGGTGGATGTCCACATCCGGCACACCCCAGGCCACGTGGGGTTCACCTATTATAGGGGTAGCTGCAGGTCTAGAATAGACAGGTTTTATTTAAAGGAGGAAGCCATCTCTTCAGCAGTGTCCGTTGTTGAGGTGGAGTTCTCCGACCACTGTTTAATTTTGTTTTCTCTGAATGTTACAGAGACCCCCCGGATGGGAAGAGGCTACTGGAAGCTCAATTCGTCTCTCCTGGAGGAAGCGGAGATCAGACAATCCTTTGAGGACTTTCTTCAGAGCCAGGTACCATTGCTGGGCCTTTGTAGCAGTAAGTCAGAGTGGTGGGAGATGCTCAAGAAAAGGGTGGCGAGATTCTTCCGCCAGCTCTCGAGCCTCAGGAGTCTGGACAGGTACCGCCTGTATCAGGGCCTGAGGAGGAAACTCGAGCATCTCGTCTCGACTGGGGGTAGTCGTGAGGACATCTCCAGAGTGAAATCCTTGCTGAAGAGGTGTCAGTACGATAGACACACATCTTTGGTTTTTGAGAGGGATTACGGGAAATACCGCTCGCCCGACCCTTACAGAAACTGCAAGATGTCAGTAAATGGTAAAGTTGTCACGGGACTGGTTGACAGTACGGGATCCCTGAAAAGGTCCAGATCAGGGATCCTGGAGGTCGTCAGATCCTTCTACTCGCACCTCTTGGGCAGGAAGGATCTAGATCGGGATGTGATGTCGGGTTTCCTGGCTGAAACTGTCCCTGAGCCAGGAGTAGACCCCTCTCTTGATGTTTTGACAGAGATGATCAGGGAAGAGGAAGTCAGCCGGGCGATTGAAGGGCTCGCCCTCAAGAAATCGCCAGGCCCGGATGGCTTAACATCTGAGTTTTATAAGACCTTTAAGGACGCCTTGGTTGCCCTCTTGACTGAGGTATTCAATGAGTGTCTTTCCTCGGGCGCTCTGCCGAAGTCAATGAGGAGGTCTGCCCTGATCATCCTGTCAAAGGGTAAGGACCGATCTCGTATTGAGAACTGGCGTCCCATAGCGCTTCTCAATACGGACAGAAAGGTTTTGGCAAAGGTGCTGTTTAATCGGCTGGTGCAGTTTGCGCCCCGGCTCCTTTCGGGGACCCAGCACTGCTCTGTTCCAGGCCGCAGTACATTTAGTGCTGTGCTTTGTGTCCGGGAGGCAGTGGAGCAGGGCCGGGCTGGTAACTGGAAGGGGTACTTGCTGTCCTTGGATCAGGCAAAAGCGTTTGATCGGGTTAACCACGAGTACCTCTGGTCTGTCCTTCTGAGGTATGGCCTGCCTGGGGAGTTTGTCAATTGGCTGAAAGTTTTGTACGCAGGGGCAGAGAGTTTCCCGCTTGTGAACGGTTGGATTGGCCGCTCTTTTGAGGTCGGGTCTGGTGTTCGCCAGGGTTGTCCTCTGAGCCCACTTTTATACGTGTTCGCGATTGACCCATTCCTTAGGAGGGTTGATCGTGGGCCGTTGGTGGGAGTCGGGATGGATCGGGCAGCACCGGAAGCCACTCTAAGGGTGGTAGCGTATGCTGATGATATCACCGTTTTCGTGTCCTCGGGAGGGGAGGCACAATGGGTGATGTCAGAGGTTGACCGCTACTCAGAGGTTTCTGGGTCCAAGATCAACCGGGATAAGTGTGAGAGTCTCTGGCTGGGAGAGGGGGATCCAGGCTTTGATCTCCCGGACACTCTTCCAGGGCCCCAGGACTCCGCCAAAGTTCTCGGCATCGAATTCGGGGGATTACCCCATGCAAAACTGGGACGGCAGGCTTAAGATCGCCGCTCAGAAGGTGGACCATTGGAAGGGTTGGTCTTTGACCCTCAGAGAAAGGGTTAATCTGATCAAAACTTACCTGCTCCCGTTACTGATTTATCTGGGCAGTGTGTGCATGTTGCCAGAACCCCTCTGGACTCGAGTGTACAGTCTGTTCTTCCAGCTGTTATGGGGGAATAGGCTGAACCTTATCAAGAGGGAGGTTACTTACCGCACGAGGAGACAAGGAGGGTTGTGTATGGTCAACCCTGTGGTGTTCCTAGTGAATACGTTTCTTAAGATCAATGTAGCAAACCTCTGGAAAGAGAGGGCTCCTCCGTGGGTATGCTCCTGTAGGGGATGGTTTCGGCCTTTCTTCCAGGAATGGGAGACAGGAGGGCAAGTGAAGGATCTTCGCACACCGCATGGGCATCTTCCGGCTTACGCTACCCCGGTTCTGAAGGTGATTCGCCGGTGGGGTCTGGGAATGTGGGAGATCAGGACCATGTCGAGGAAAATCCTTGACAAAAGGGTTCTGTTGACCCATTTCCAGAAGCCTCTGGCCCTCAGGGATTGCCCAAGTCGGGATCTGGGGGTGGGTTTGAGTTTATTGAATTCCATCAGGATCCCCTTGAAGTTTTGGGACGTGACTTGGCGCTGCTTCCATGGAAAGCTGTGTGTGAGGGACAATCTGAAGTGTAGGAGCTCTGAGGAAAGGGGTTGTCCCCGGGAGGAGTGCGGTGGCCTGCTGGAGAGCATGGACCACTTCCTGCTTCAGTGCCCCTTTAACACAGAGGTGTACAACCGGGTGGGCGCTTCCATCCATTGGCCCGGGTTGGCCGGTCTCTCCTATGCGGAGTGGGCCTATGGAGCATTCAGAGGCCTGGGTGTCCGGGACCGATGCACGTTATTCCTAGTTAGTCTAGTGGTCAGGTACCACACATGGAACGCACGGTGTTTAGTATCGACGCAGCGTAAAATCCTCCCGGTGGATGAGGTGGTTAGGAACATTCTGGGTGACCTGGTGAAGGTGCGCTCTCTGGAGTATGAGAGGCTGGGCACGGGGAGGGCCTCTCTCCTTTGGAGGGGGTTCTCCTTTAGTGTCCCTTAGTCTGTCATCTCCCTCCTGGTGTTGGGCTGATGCTGCACTGTAGATTTTTGTTTTGTGTTCTGAGCATGTAGTGATGTAGGGGCTTGCAGGCGCCGAACCTGGGCTTTATGTGGTTTGGATTGATGTTGTTTAGACTTTATTTGTATTCTGTTTTCTTTATGTTATGTTGTAATTACTGTATATATATTGTATATATTGTATATAGTTGGGTTTGGGACATAGTGTTAGGTTGGGAGGGGGGTGATGGTGGTGGGACTTATGAACGACCCTGGG
This sequence comes from Engystomops pustulosus, assembly GCF_040894005.1. Classification (NCBI taxonomy): domain Eukaryota; kingdom Metazoa; phylum Chordata; class Amphibia; order Anura; family Leptodactylidae; genus Engystomops; species Engystomops pustulosus. The sequence continues at coordinate 113,793,682 of NC_092418.1, read as the reverse complement.
CACTGGTCTGGACTACTTAACGCAAACTTTGGACGTTAGACCAGTGTCTGGGGGGAAGGGGAGGGTGCGGGCGAGGGATTTAGTTTAGTGTAGTGTTATGTGTATTCTGTGTTTGTTATTATATATATTTAAAAAAAAAAAAAAATGGGTGTGGGATGTGATCTGTGTGGGGTGGTTTGTTATTAGAGGGTGTGGGGTGGGTTTATGTATATTTATGGTCATTTATGTTTATTTGTGGGTATGGCTTGTGTTTGTTATTGGTTTGGTTTAGGATGTAATAATCGGTTGTGTGGGGGTTGTAGTATTTGGTGTATTGTAAGTCATTATTTTTGCTAGGTATGAATGGGGCTGGACCAGCAGGTAAGATATTGTATATATTTTGTATATATTGTATATTATGTTTGGTTTGTGTTATGTTTTTTACTTTTATATAAAATAAAAGATTTACAGGATGTAACTCAGGATCAGTACAGGATAAGTAATGTCATGTATGTACACAGTGACTGCACCAGCAGCTGAATAGTGAGTGCAGCTCTGGAGTATAATACAGGATGTAACTCAGGATCAGTACAGGATAAGTAATGTCATGTATGTACACAGTGACTGCACCAGCAGCAGAATAGTGAGTGCAGCTCTGGGGTATAATACAGGATGTAACTCAGGATCAGTACAGGATAAGTAATGTCATGTATGTACACAGTGACTGCACCGGCAGCAGAATAATGAGTGCAGCTCTGGAGTATAATACAGGATGTAACTCAGGATCAGTACAGGATAAGTAATGTCATGTATGTACACAGTGACTGCACCAGCAGCAGAATAGTGAGTGCAGCTCTGGGGTATAATACATGGTGTAACTCAGGATCAGTACAGGATAAGTAATGTCATGTATGTACACAGTGACTGCACCAGCAGCAGAATAGTGAGTGCAGCTCTGGAGTATAATACAGGATGTAACTCAGGATCAGTACAGGATAAGTAATGTCATGTATGTACACAGTGACTGCACCAGCAGCAGAATAGTGAGTGCAGCTCTGGGGTATAATACAGGATGTAACTCAGGATCAGTACAGGATAAGTAATGTCATGTATGTACACAGTGACTGCACCAGCAGCAGAATAGTGAGTGCAGCTCTGGAGTATAATACAGGATGTAACTCAGGATCAGTACAGGATAAGTAATGTCATGTATGTACACAGTGACTGCACCAGCAGCAGAATAGTGAGTGCAGCTCTGGGGTATAATACATGGTGTAACTCAGGATCAGTACAGGATAAGTAATGTCATGTATGTACACAGTGACTGCACCAGCAGCAGAATAGTGAGTGCAGCTCTGGAGTATAATACAGGATGTAACTCAGGATCAGTACAGGATAAGTAATGTCATGTATGTACACAGTGACTGCACCAGCAGCAGAATAGTGAGTGCAGCTCTGGGGTATAATACAGGATGTAACTCAGGATCAGTACAGGATAAGTAATGTCATGTATGTACACAGTGACTGCACCAGCAGCAGAATAGTGAGTGCAGCTCTGGAGTATAATACAGGATGTAACTCAGGATCAGTACAGGATAAGTAATGTCATGTATGTACACAGTGACTGCACCAGCAGCAGAATAGTGAGTGCAGCTCTGGGGTATAATACATGGTGTAACTCAGGATCAGTACAGGATAAGTAATGTCATGTATGTACACAGTGACTGCACCAGCAGCAGAATAGTGAGTGCAGCTCTGGAGTATAATACAGGATGTAACTCAGGATCAGTACAGGATAAGTAATGTCATGTATGTACACAGTGACTGCACCAGCAGCAGAATAGTGAGTGCAGCTCTGGGGTATAATACAGGATGTAACTCAGGATCAGTACAGGATAAGTAATGTCATGTATGTACACAGTGACTGCACCAGCAGCAGAATAGTGAGTGCAGCTCTGGAGTATAATACAGGATGTAACTCAGGATCAGTACAGGATAAGTAATGTCATGTATGTACACAGTGACTGCACCAGCAGCAGAATAGTGAGTGCAGCTCTGGGGTATAATACATGGTGTAACTCAGGATCAGTACAGGATAAGTAATGTCATGTATGTACACAGTGACTGCACCAGCAGCAGAATAGTGAGTGCAGCTCTGGAGTATAATACAGGATGTAACTCAGGATCAGTACAGGATAAGTAATGTCATGTATGTACACAGTGACTGCACCAGCAGCAGAATAGTGAGTGCAGCTCTGGGGTATAATACAGGATGTAACTCAGGATCAGTACAGGATAAGTAATGTCATGTATGTACACAGTGACTGCACCGGCAGCAGAATAATGATTGCAGCTCTGGAGTATAATACAGGATGTAACTCAGGATCAGTACAGGATAAGTAATGTCATGTATGTACACAGTGACTGCACCGGCAGCAGAATAATGAGTGCAGCTCTGGAGTATAATACAGGATGTAACTCAGGATCAGTACAGGATAAGTAATGTCATGTATGTACACAGTGACTGCACCAGCAGCAGAATAGTGAGTGCAGCTCTGGGGTATAATACAGGGTGTAACTCAGGATCAGTACAGGATAAGTAATGTCATGTATGTACACAGTGACTGCACCAGCAGCTGAATAGTGAGTGCAGCTCTGGAGTATAATACAGGATGTAACTCAGGATCAGTACAGGATAAGTAATGACATGTATGTACACAGTGACTGCACCAGCAGCAGAATAGTGAGTGCAGCTCTGGAGTATAATACAGGATGTAACTTAGGATCAGTACAGGATAAGTAATGTCATGTATGTACACAGTGACTGCACCAGCAGCAGAATAGTGAGTGCATTGTCATTCTGCTGTGAGCTGTTGGAGGGTGTGGTTGTGTGCTGCAGAGCTCCTGAACCACCTGGAGCAATCTCCATCCACCCAGGCCTGCTCTCTCCTCCCCAGGGAGGGAGTGGGTTACTGGGATGAGTGAGCCAAGAAAATCCCAGGCTTCTGCCTCCCGGACCAGGCCGGCGGGGGGCAGGAAAAGCCAGTTACCGGCCAAAGCGGAGGGGGTGAGAAGATCTGCCCGGAGCCAAGGACGCAGCGATGTGACCTCGGCTGCCACCCCCAAGACCCAGGGAAGCCGCAAGGTCTCCGGAACACTGAAGATAAAGGCAAGTGACATCAGCCTGAGTGCTCCTCCTGGAAAGCTGAGTGACTGTGCGGGAAAGCTGGGTGGTTCAGCTGGAAAGCTGGGTGCTCACGGAGGTGTGGAAAAGGCATGGGGAGATCTAAAAACCCGGGAGTCTGCTACCATCTATGGCTCCCGGATTGCTGAGCACCTCCGTGAGTACGAGGAAGCTGGCAAGGCGCTGAGGAGGCTCCAGGAGGAGGTACGGGAGACCTTGGCCCTAGCGGGGGTGGCTACACAGAAGAAAAAGTCTGATCTTCTTAACACCATCAACAGGCTTAAAGCCGAGGTCACCGCTCTGGAGGAGAAGCGTCGGCTTATCCGGGACAACAGCGGTCCGTTCCGGGAAAAGCTGGAGAACGACGCGAGGTTTGAAGAAATGCGCCAGGAGCAGCTGAGAAAGCTGAAGGGGCTTCAGATCCAGGCGGATGATGGCGATGATGAGGAGGATGAGGAAGACCTGCCGTGTCCGTCTGGTGGCCTGCACCAACACCAGCAGGCCTCGCACGACAGGCTGCCTGCAGAGCAAGCGCCATTACCATCAGGCTGCGGCTCTGCCAACCTGGAGGAGGAAAGTGATGACAGCGGCCAGGGGGGGGCGCTAATGGCTCAGATCCGTCAGCTCGAGTCCCCAGTTCACCTCCAGAACTTCTCCTTCGGCGATGATATGCCAGATGACGACCAAAAGAGGAAAAAGAAGAGAGCCAAGAAGACCAAGGCGTCTCAGGAGGTGAATCTGGTGTATGTCCCCCTCCCTGTTCCCTCCAGGCGGGCAGCAGTGTCAGCCTGTCGTGTAGGCCCCGTTGCCCAGCCCAGCACGAGTCCTGCAGTGGACTCGGTGCCAGGGTGCGGGGAGATTGCAAAGCCACGTTCCATCATGGCGCAGAGCACCAGCCTTGTTTGTAGTAGCAAGGATGGTGCAGGGAAGGCATCGGCCGAAAGGCCGGACAATGAGGGCGATCCGGCAGGTCCTGGTACTGTGCGCTGCCCCCTAGTGGGAGGGGGGGGTGGCCCTGTGCCAGGGGCGGTGGCTCCTGTGGCCCCTAGCGCTGTGGCTGCTGCTAGCTCCGGTGAGCGGCGGTGGCAGTGTGATGGGGCTGCTGGGGCTTGTAGTGCAGCGCCTCCCAAGCATCCGGTGCAGCCTGCATTAAAAAGCGCAGGAAACGTGTTATTCTGTATTGGAACATCAGACCCTGGAGATATGAATGGGACAAAGAGACTGTCTGGAATTTATAAGGACAAGCGGCCTCTAGCAGCCAGCGAGCAGCGATGCACAAACATTAAAAAAACTGTGGGACAACAAGGGGTTAATGCCAATGAGGCAGAGGGCACAAATAAGATCGGGGTTGGAGCTGCCTCTTCTCAGGCTGTATCAGCTATGGAGGTGGCTCTACCCCCAGTGTCCAGTGACGCTGAGGCAACCCCAGGTCCTCCTGGCCCAGCTGGTGTGAGTGATGCAAGGAAGCGAGGCAGTAATGCACATAGTGTGGTGAATGTTGGGGTGGTGAATGGTGCTGGGGGGGATCCTGGTAGGAGTGCTGATCCATCTGCACCCCCAGTGGTGGCCGCTCCCATAAGGAGCTATGCGAGTGTCACCGCTGGGGCAAGTGGGGTTAACTCCTTGTCTCCTGGCTCTGGGAATCACGTTTTGCAAAGGCGTCTTCTGGAGGCTCTCAGGAGAGGGGAAAAGTCAATCACTGTAGAGGGGAGAGATGTTGATCTGTCCTTCTGGACAGACAGGCATGGCCTGGCAGCCTTCCAAGAGCAAAGGGGGGGAGAGACTGTATGGTCTTTACCCACAACCGGGCCCGGAGCTGCCCGTAGGAATGTGGTTCGTCTTCGCTGGAGGGGCAGTGACGCATGCCCACCCAGGTCAAGGGTGGTGGAGCTCCTCCTGAAGATGAACTTCAAGGCTAGTGACATCTTTGCCCTGATACATCCTTATGGTACTCCGGAGTTCGATGTCAGCTTTGTTCGGCCGGAGGGCTTAGAGCTCTTCTGGTCGAATTATGAGCTGGCAAAGAACGAGCCCGCATGGCGAGACTTTGCTGTGCAAGCAGTGTCTCGCCAAAACGCAGTCAAGAAAGTGACCGTTTTGACCCGTAATGAGTCACTTTCTTGCATGGACATCATGACTTGGCTCAGTCGTTATGGCGAAGTAGTTCAGGTACCTCAGAAAAACCGCGATGAATTTGGCATTTGGTCTGGAGCCTGGACCTTCATGATGAAGTTGAAGTGTTCAGGCGGCACAGTCGCCCACATTCCCTCTTCAGCCTTTCTTGGGCGGGACAGAATCCTGATTTTCTACCAGGGGCAGCCGAAGGTCTGTCACAGGTGCGGTGACCCCACACACTTTAGCGCCAGCTGCCAAGTGCAGAAGTGCGCTTTGTGTGGTGGGCTAGGTCATCTCGCTGCATCCTGTAAGGACATTAGGTGTAACCTGTGTGGTGAGCTCGGTCACCCTTTCAGCCGTTGTCCTCGCTCCTTTGCCAATGCGGTTGTGACCCCAGTGGAGGAGAGCCATGAGGTTGCTTCTGCTGGGGAAGGTACCAGCAGAGGTGGAGGAGCTGAGGGGCCTGTGAAGAAAAGTAAGAATAAGTCACCTTCTCAGTTAAGGCGGCTTGAAGCCAGACAAAAAAGGAGAGACCTGGGGAAGCCTCAGGTTGCTGGGGTGACCCTTGTTCCTTCCTCAGAGGCTGGTCATGCTATTGAGGCCCTGAGGGATGATGAGTTGGATGAGGAGGTCAGGAGGATGGAGCGCGAGAAAGGTGCCATGTCCTCCACGTCCTCCCATTATGAGAGTATGGATGAGGATAACAGGATTTGGCTAGAAAATAAGCGCAAGCAGAAAAAGAAAAAACGCGGCCTATCTAAGGTACCTAAGGAAGGGAAAACTTCCTCCCCTCTGGTTGAGCTTTCCAACCAGTTCCTCACCCTCGATGAGATCGCCTCCTCGGAAGGAGAGGCTGAGGGTGGGGTTCTGGAGGTGGCGGCGGAGCAGCCTGCAGGGGGCGCCGAGTCTCTATCCTCTGGGGATGCTGGGTCCTCAGAGTGGGAGACTGACTCAGAGTCAGGAGACAAGGATGAAGGAGAGGGTGGTCCGGGTGGGTCCTTGGGGGCCAATAATAATATGGATACCTCAATTTCGTTAAAGAGAAGTTGCCCCAATTCTGAAGGTAAAATGGAAAAGGGATCATCCTCAGAGGACAGTAGAGGGAAGGGGAATAGTAAGAAAAAAGCCGTCTAACTCAATCACTCATGATGGCGGCACCCACTCCGTTGACGCTGGCGTCCATTAATGTCGCCAGCATTAAATCTGATGCGGCTAGATTTGCGGCCTTTGATTTTCTCGGCCGCGTTGAAGCCGACATTTTATTTTTGCAGGAGACCAGGCTGCCAGATTTGGCGGCCGTGTTTAAAGCTAAGAGGGAATGGAGACACGGGCCTTCCTATTGGTCTCTTGCGGCCGAGCCGTATAGCGGAGTGGCGGTCCTTTTTACCGCACCGGTAGAATGCCGACGAGTTATTGAGTTAGAAATGGGGAGGTGCCTGATCCTGGATGTCCTCATGAAGGGACAAGAACTGCGCCTAATTAACATCTATGGTCCCCAGTCCAAGTGGGACAGGAAGTGTCTCTTTATGAGGATCAAGCCCTACCTTTTTACAAGTCGGCAGGTGGTCTTTGGAGGGGACTTCAATGCTGTCACGAGGTCCCAGGATAGGGGAGGTTCCAGAGACAAGCTGACTTATGATAGCGTCGCTCTTAATAGCATAGCCAGTGAGGCTCGCCTGGTGGATGTCCACATCCGGCACACCCCAGGCCACGCGGGGTTCACCTACTATAGGGGTAGCTGCAGGTCTAGAATAGACAGATTTTATTTAAAGGAGGAAGCCATTTCTTCAGCAGTGTCCGTTGTTGAGGTGGAGTTCTCCGACCACTGTCTAATTTTGTTTTCTCTGAATGTTACAGAGACCCCCCGGATGGGAAGAGGCTACTGGAAGCTCAATTCGTCTCTCCTGGAAGAAGCAGAGATCAGACAATCCTTTGAGGACTTTCTTCAGAGCCAGGTACCATTGCTGGGCCTTTGTAGCAGTAAGTCAGAGTGGTGGGAGATGCTCAAGAAAAGGGTGGCGAGATTCTTCCGCCAGCTCTCGAGCCTCAGGAGCCTGGACAGGTACCGCCTGTATCAGGGCCTGAGGAGGAAACTCGAGCATCTCGTCTCGACTGGAGGTAGTCGTGAGGACATCTCCAGAGTGAAATCCTTGCTGAAGAGGTGTCAGTACGATAGACACGCATCTTTGGTTTTTGAGAGGGATTACGGGAAATACCGCTCGCCCGACCCTTACAGAAACTGCAAGATGTCAGTGAATGGTAAAGTTGTCACAGGACTGGTTGACAGTACGGGATCCCTGAAAAGGTCCAGATCAGGGATTCTGGAGGTCGTCAGATCCTTCTACTCGCACCTCTTGGGCAGGAAGGATCTAGATCGGGATGTGATGTCGGATTTCCTGGCTGAAACTGTCCCTGAGCCAGGAGTAGACCCCTCTCTTGATGTTTTGACAGAGATGATCAGTGAAGAGGAAGTCAGCCTGGCGATTGAAGGGCTCGCCCTCAAGAAATCGCCAGGTCCGGATGGCTTAACATCTGAGTTTTATAAGACCTTTAAGGACGCCTTGGTTCCCCTCTTGACTGAGGTATATAATGAGTGTCTTTCCTCGGGCGCTCTGCCGAAGTCAATGAGGAGGTCTGCCCTGATCATCCTGTCAAAGGGTAAGGACCGATCTCGTATTGAGAACTGGCGTCCCATAGCGCTTCTCAATACGGACAGAAAGGTTTTGGCAAAGGTGCTGTTTAATCGGCTGGTGCAGTTTGCACCCCGGCTCCTTTCGGGGACCCAGCACTGCTCTGTTCCAGGCCGCAGTACATTTAGTGCTGTGCTTTGTGTCCGGGAGGCAGTGGAGCAGGGCAGGGCTGGTAACTGGAAGGGGTACTTGCTGTCCTTGGATCAGGCAAAAGCATTTGATCGGGTTAACCACGAGTACCTCTGGTCTGTCCTTCTGAGGTATGGCCTGCCGGGGGAGTTTGTCAATTGGCTAAAGGTTTTGTACACAGGGGCAGAGAGTTTCCCGCTTGTGAACGGTTGGATTGGCCGCTCTTTTGAGGTCGGGTCTGGTGTTCGCCAGGGTTGTCCTCTGAGCCCACTTTTATACGTGTTCGCGATTGACCCATTCCTTAGGAGGGTTGATCGTGGGCCGTTGGTGGGAGTCGGGATGGACCAGGCAGCACCGGAAGCCACTCTAAGGGTGGTAGCGTACGCCGATGATGTCACTGTTTTTGTGTCCTCGCGAGGGGAGGCGCAATGGGTGATGTCAGAGGTTGACCGCTACTCAGAGGCTTCTGGGTCCAAGATCAACCGGGATAAGTGTGAGAGTCTCTGGCTGGGAGAGGGGGATCCAGGCTTTGATCTCCCGGACACTCTTCCAGGGCCCCAGGACTCTGCCAAAGTTCTCGGCATCGAATTTGGCCAGGGGGATTACCCCATGCAAAACTGGGACGGCAGGCTTAAGATCGCCGCTCAGAGGGTGGACCAGTGGAAGGGTTGGTCTTTGACCCTCAGGGAAAGGGTAAACCTGATTAAAACTTACCTGCTCCCATTGCTGATATATCTGGGCAGTGTGTGCATGTTGCCAGAACCCCTCTGGACTCGGGTCTACAGTCTGTTCTTCCAACTGTTATGGGGGAATAGGCTGAACCTAATCAAGAGGGAGGTTACTTACCGCACGAGGAGACAAGGAGGGTTGTGTATGGTCAACCCTGTGGTATTCCTAGTGAATACCTTTCTTAAGATCAATGTAGCAAACCTCTGGAAAGAGAGGGCTCCTCCGTGGGTATACTCCTGCAGGGGATGGTTTCGGCCTTTCTTCCAGGAATGGGAGACAGGAGGGCGAGTGAAGGATCTCCGTACACCGCATGGGCATCTTCCGGCTTATGCTACCCCGGTTCTGAAGGTGATTCGCCGGTGGGGTCTGGGAATGTGGGAGATCAGGACCATGTCGAGGAAACTCCTTGACAAAAGGGTTCTGTTTGCCCGTTTCCAGAAGCCTCTGGCCCTCAGGGATTGCCCAAGTCGGGATCTGGGGGTGGGTTTGAGTTTATTGAATTCTATCCGGATCCCCTTGAAGTTTTGGGACTTGACTTGGCGCTGCTTCCATGGAAAGCTGTGTGTGAGGGACAATCTGAAGTGTAGGAGCTCTGAGGAAAGGGGTTGTCCCCGGGAGGAGTGCGGTGGCCTGCTGGAGTGTATGGACCACTTCCTGCTTCAGTGCCCCTTTAACACAGAGGTGTACAACCGGGTGGGCGCTTCCATCCATTGGCCCGGGTTGGCCGGTCTCTCCTATGCGGAGTGGGCCTATGGAGCATTCAGAGGCCTGGGTGGCCGGGACCGCTGCACGTTATTCCTAGTTAGTCTAGTGGTCAGGTACCACACGTGGAACGCACGGTGTTTAGTGTCGACGCAGCGTAAAATCCTCCCGGTGGATGAGGTGGTTAGGAACATTCTGGGTGACCTGGTGAAGGTGCGCTCTCTGGAGTATGAGAGGCTGGGCACGGGGAGGGCCTCTCTCCTTTGGAGGGGGTTCTCCTTTAGCGTCCCTTAGTCTGTCATCTCCGCTCCTGGTGTTGGGCTGAAGCTGACACTGTAGATTTTTGTTTTGTATCTGAGGTTATAGAGATGTAGGGGCTTGCAGGCACCGAACCTGGGCTTTATGTGGTTTTGATATATGTTGGTATGTTTAATGTGTTTGTATCTTGTGTTATATGTAGTTATAGTTCTTGTGTATATAGGTTGGTTGGTTTTGGGGTTTTGGTGTTAGGGTGTTAGGTTGGGAGGGGGGTGGACGGGACTTGGACTATACGATCCTGGGCACTGGTCTGGACTATATAGCGCGAACTTTGGACGTTAGACCAGTGTCTGGGTGGGAGGGTGATGGGCGTGGGATTTAGTTAGTTATATTTATTGTTATTTAATGTTAATGTTATTTCCGTTATATTCATTGTTATTTCTGTGTTTATTTATTGTTTATTTATTTATGTGTATTTTGCTGTGTATTTCGATATAAAAAAAAAAAAAAAAAAAAAAATTAGGTGGTGGGACTGGGTGAAGGTTTTGTTTGTTTTCATGCTGAGTGTGTGGTGTGTGTGTGGCTGGGCCAGGAGGTTTTGTAAGTTTATTTTCGTTTATATTTGTTCTTTTGTAATTCTTTTGCCAGAAGTTATGGCTTTATTTATGTTTATTATTGTTATGTTTTTCACTTTTATATAAAATAAAAGATTTACAGGATGTAACTCAGGATCAGTACAGGATAAGTAATGTCATGTATGTACACAGTGACTGCACCAGCAGGAGAATAGTGAGTGCAGCTCTGGAGTATAATACAGGATGTAACTCAGGATCAGTACAGGATAAGTAATGTCATGTATGTACACAGTGACTGCACCAGCAGCAGAATAGTGAGTGCTGACTCATTTTGCTGTGCACTGCTGACGGGTGTGGTTGTCTGTGACTGAGCTCCTGCACCACCTGGAGCAATCTCCATCCACCCAGGCCTGCTCTCTCCTCCCCAGGGAGGGAGTAGGTTTCTGGGATGAGTGAGCCAGGAAAATCCCAGGCTTCTGCCTCCCGGACCAGGCCGGCGGGGGGCAGGAGAAGCCAGTTACCGGCCAAAGCGGAGGGGGTAAGAAGATCTGCCCGGAGCCAAGGACGCAGCGATGTGACCTCGGCTGCCACCCCCAAGACCCAGGGAAGCTGCAAGGTCTCCAGATCACAGAAGATCAAGGCAAGTAACATCAGCCTGAGTGCTCCTCCTGGAAAGCTGAGTGACTGTGCGGGAAAGCTGGGTGGTTCAGCTGAAAAGCTGGGTGCTCACGGAGGTGTGCAAAAGGCATGGGGTGATCTTAAGGCCCGGGAGTCTGCTTCCATCTATGGCTCCCGGATTGCTGAGCACCTCCGTGAGTACGAGGAAGCTGGAAAAGCGCTGAGGAGGCTCCAGGAGGAGATAAGGGAGACCTTGGCCCTAGCGGGGGTGGCTACACAGAAGAAAAAGTCTGATTTTCTTACCACCATAGACAGACTAAAAGCCGAGGTCACCGCTCTGCAGGAGAAGCGTCATCTAATCCGCGAGCACAGCGGTCCGTTCCGCGAAAAGTTGGAGAACGACGCCAGATTTGAGGAGATGCGCCAGGAGAAGCTGAGAAAGCTGAAGGGGCTTCAGATCCAGGCGGATGATGGCGATGATGAGGAGGATGAGGAAGACCAGCCGTGTCCGTCTGGTGGCCTGCGCCAACACCAGCAGGCCTCGCACGACAGGCTGCCTGCGGAGCAAGCGCCATTACCATCAGGCTGCGGCTCTGCCAACCTGGAGGAGGAAAGTGATGACAGCGGCCAGGGGGGGGCGCTAATGGCTCAGATCCGACAGCTCGAGTCCCCAGTTCACCTCCAGAACTTTTCCTTCGGCGATGATATCCCAGATGACGACCTAAAGAGAAAGAAGAGAGCCAGGAAGACCAAGGCGTCTCAGGAGGTGAATCTGGTGTTTCGTCCCCTCCCTGTTCCCTCCGGGCGGGCAGCAGTGCCAGCCTGTCGTGTAGGCCCCGTTACCCAGCCCAGCACGAATCCTGCAGTGGACTCGGTGCCAGGGTGCGGGGAGATTGCAAAGCCACGTTCCATCATGGCGCAGAGCACCAGCCTTGTTTGTAGTAGCAAGGATGGTGCAGGGAAGGCATCGGCCGAAAGGCCGGACAGTGAGGGCGATCCAGCAGGTCCTGGTACTGTGCGCTGCCCCCTAGTGGGAGGGGGGGGTGGCCCAGTGCCAGGGGCAGTGGCGGTGGCTCCTGTAGTCCCTAGCACTGTGGCTGCTGCTAGGTCCGGTGAGCAGCGGCAGTGTGATGGGGCTGCTGGGGCTTGTGGTGCGGCGCCTCCCAAGCGTCCTGTGCAGCCTGCGGGAAAGGGCGCAGGAAAGGTTTTATTTTGTATTGGCTCATCTGACCCTGGAGATGGCACAAAGAGACTGTCCGGAGTAAATAAAGACAGGAGGCCTCTTTCATCCAGCGAGCAGGGATGCTCCAACCTTAAAAAAACTGCGGGACAACAAGGGGTTAATGCCAATGAGGCAGAGGGCACAAGTAAGATCGGGGTTGGAGCTGCCTCTTCTCAGGCTGTATCAGCTATGGAGGTGGCTCTACCCCCAGTGTCCAGTGACGCTGAGGCAACCCCAGGTCCTCCTGGCCCAGCTGGTGTGAGTGATGCAAGGAAGCGAGGGAAGCGAGACAGTAATGTACATAGTGTGGTGAGTGTGGGAGTGGTGGATGGTGGTGAGGGGGTTAATCATGTGGTTTGTGCTGATCCATCTGCACCCCCAGTGGTGGCCGCTCCCATAAGGAGCTATGCGAGTGTCACCGCTGGGGCAAGTGGGGTTAACTCCTTGTCTCCTGGCTCTGGGAACAGCGTTTTGCAAAGGCGTCTTCTGGAGGCTCTCAGGAGAGGGGAAAAGTCAATCAATGTAGAGGGGAGAGAGGTTGATCTGTCCTTCTGGACAGACAGGCATGGCCTGGCAGCCTTCCAAGAGAAAAGGGGGGGAGAGACTGTATGGTCTTTACCCACAACCGGGCCCGGAGCTTCCCGTAGGAATGTGGTTCGTCTTCGCTGGAGGGGCAGTGACGCATGCCCACCCAGGTCAAGGGTGGTGGAGCTCCTCCTGAAGATGAACTTCAGGGCTAGTGACATCTTTGCCCTGATACATCCTTATGGTACTCCGGAGTTCGATGTCAGCTTTGTCCGGCCGGAGGGCTTAGAGCTCTTCTGGTCGAATTATGAGCTGGCAAAGAACGAGCCTGGCTGGCGAGACTTTGCTGTGCAAGCAGTGTCTCGCCAAAACACAGTCAAGAAGGTGACCGTTTTGACCCGTAACGAGTCACTTTCTTGCATGGACATCATGACTTGGCTAAGTCGTTATGGCGAAGTAGTTCAGGTACCTCAGAAAAACCGTGATGAATTTGGCATTTGGTCTGGGGCCTGGACCTTCATGATGAAGTTGAAGTGTTCAGGCGGCACAGTCGCCCACATTCCCTCTTCAGCCTTTCTTGGGCGGGACAGAATCCTGATTTTCTACCAGGGGCAGCCGAAGGTCTGTCACAGGTGCGGTGACCCCACACACTTTAGCGCCAGCTGCCAAGTGCAGAAGTGCGCTTTGTGTGGTGGGCTAGGTCATCTCGCTGCATCCTGTAAGGACATTAGGTGTAACCTGTGTGGTGAGCTCGGTCACCCTTTCAGCCGTTGTCCTCGCTCCTTTGCCAATGCGGTTGTGACCCCAGTGGAGGAGAGCCATGAGGTTGCTTCTGCTGGGGAAGGTACCAGCAGAGGTGGAGGAGCTGAGGGGCCTGTGAAGAAAAGCAAGAATAAGTCACCTTCTCAGTTGAGGCGGCTTGAAGCCAGACAAAAAGGGAGAGAACTGGGGAAGCCTCAGGTTGCTGGGGTGACCCTTGGTCCTTCCTCAGAGGCTGGTCATGCTACTGAGGCCCTGAGGGATGATGAGTTGGATGAGGAGGTCAGGAGGATGGAGCGCGAGAAAGGTGCCATGTCCTCCACATCCTCCCATTATGAGAGTATGGATGAGGATAACAGGATTTGGCTAGAAAATAAGCGCAAGCAGAAAAAGAAAAAACGCGGCGTATCTAAGGTACCTAAGGAAGGGAAAACTTCCTCCCCTCTGGTTGAGCTTTCCAACCGGTTCCTCACCCTCGATGAGATCGCCTCCTCGGAAGGAGAGGCTGAGGGTGGGGTTCTGGAGGTGGCGGCGGAGCAGCCTGCAGGGGGCGCCGAGTCTCTATCCTCTGGGGATGCTGGGTCCTCAGAGTGGGAGACTGACTCAGAGTCAGGAGACAAGGACGAAGGAGAGGGTGGTCCGGGTGGGTCCTTGGGGGCCAGTAATAACATGGACACCTCAATTTCGTTAAAAAGAAGTTGCCCCAATTCTGAAGGGAAAAGGGAAAAGGCATCATCTTCAGAGGAGAGTCGGGGGAAGGGAAATAGTAAGAAAAAAGCCGTCTAACTTAATCACTCATGATGGCGGCACCCACTCCGTTGACGCTGGCGTCCATTAATGTCGCCAGCATTAAGTCTGATGCGGCTAGATTTGCGGCCTTTGATTTTCTCGGCCGTGTTGAAGTCGACATTTTATTTTTGCAGGAGACCAGGCTGCCAGATTTGGCGGCCGTGTTTAAAGCTAAGAGGGAATGGAGACACGGGCCTTCCTATTGGTCTCTTGCGGCCGAGCCGTATAGCGGAGTGGCGGTCCTTTTTACCGCGCCGGTAGAATGCCGACGAGTTATTGAGTTAGAAATGGGGAGGTGCCTGATCCTGGATGTCCTCATGAAGGGACAAGAACTGCGCCTAATTAACATCTATGGTCCCCAGTCCAAGTGGGACAGGAAGTGTCTCTTTATGAGGATCAAGCCCTACCTTTTTACAAGTCGGCAGGTGGTCTTTGGAGGGGACTTCAATGCTGTCACGAGGTCCCAGGATAGGGGAGGTTCCAGAGACAAGCTGACTTATGATAGCGTCGCTCTTAATAGCATAGCTAGTGAGGCTCGCCTGGTGGATGTCCACATCCGGCACACCCCAGGCCACACGGGGTTCACCTATTATAGGGGTAGCTGCAGGTCTAGAATAGACAGGTTTTATTTAAAGGAGGAAGCCATTTCTTCAGCAGTGTCCGTTGTTGAGGTGGAGTTCTCCGACCACTGTCTAATTTTGTTTTCTCTGAATGTTACAGAGACCCCCCGGATGGGAAGAGGCTACTGGAAGCTCAATTCGTCTCTCCTGGAGGAAGCAGAGATCAGACAATCCTTTGAGGACTTTCTTCAGAGCCAGGTACCATTGCTGGGCCTTTGTAGCAGTAAGTCAGAGTGGTGGGAGATGCTCAAGAAAAGGGTGGCGAGATTCTTCCGCCAGCTCTCGAGCCTCAGGAGCCTGGACAGGTACCGCCTGTATCAGGGCCTGAGGAGGAAACTCGAGCATCTCGTCTCGACTGGAGGTAGTCGTGAGGACATCTCCAGAGTGAAATCTTTGCTGAAGAGGTGTCAGTACGATAGACACGCATCTTTGGTTTTTGAGAGGGATTACGGGAAATACCGCTCGCCCGACCCTTACAGAAACTGCAAGATGTCAGTGAATGGTAAAGTTGTCACAGGACTGGTTGACAGTACGGGATCCCTGAAAAGGTCCAGATCAGGGATTCTGGAGGTCGTCAGATCCTTCTACTCACACCTCTTGGGCAGGAAGGATCTAGATCGGGATGTGATATCGGCTTTTCTGGCTGAAACTGTCCCTGAGCCAGGAGTAGACCCCTCTCTTGATGTTTTGACAGAGATGATCAGGGAAGAGGAAGTCAGCCTGGCGATTGAAGGGCTCGCCCTCAAGAAATCGCCGGGTCCGGATGGCTTAACATCTGAGTTCTATAAGACCTTTAAGGACGCCTTGGTTCCCCTCTTGACTGAGGTATTCAATGAGTGTCTTTCCTCGGGCGCTCTGCCGAAGTCAATGAGGAGGTCTGCCCTGATCATCCTGTCAAAGGGTAAGGACCGATCTCGTATTGAGAACTGGCGTCCCATAGCGCTTCTCAATACGGACAGAAAGGTTTTGGCAAAGGTGCTGTTTAATCGGCTGGTGCAGTTTGCGCCCCGGCTCCTTTCGGGGACCCAGCACTGCTCTGTTCCAGGCCGCAGTACATTTAGTGCTGTGCTTTGTGTTCGGGAGGCAGTGGAGCAGGGCAGGGCTGGTAACTGGAAGGGGTACTTGCTGTCCTTGGATCAGTCAAAAGCGTTTGATCGGGTTGACCACGAGTACCTCTGGTCTGTCCTTCTGAGGTATGGCCTGCCGGGGGAGTTTGTCAATTGGCTAAAAGTTTTGTATGCAGGGGCAGAGAGTTTCCCGCTTGTGAACGGTTGGATTGGCCGCTCTTTTGAGGTCGGGTCTGGTGTTCGCCAGGGTTGTCCTCTGAGCCCACTTTTATACGTGTTCGCGATTGACCCATTCCTTAGGAGGGTTGATCGTGGGCCGTTGGTGGGAGTCGGGATGGACCAGGAGGCACCGGAAGCCACTCTAAGGGTGGTAGCGTACGCTGATGATGTCACCGTTTTTGTGTCCTCGAGAGGGGAGGCGCAATGGGTGATGTCAGAGGTTGACCGCTACTCAGAGGCTTCTGGGTCCAAGATCAACCGGGATAAGTGTGAGAGTCTCTGGCTGGGAGAGGGGGATCCAGGCTTTGATCTCCCGGACACTCTTCCAGGGCCCCAAGACTCTGCCAAAGTTCTCGGCATCGAATTTGGCCAGGGGGATTACCCCATGCAAAACTGGGATGGCAGGCTTAAGATCGCCGCTCAGAGGGTGGACCAGTGGAAGGGTTGGTCTTTGACCCTCAGGGAAAGGGTGAACTTGATTAAAACTTACCTGCTCCCATTGCTGATATATCTGGGCAGTGTGTGCATGTTGCCAGAACCCCTCTGGACTCGGGTCTACAGTCTGTTCTTCCAGCTGTTATGGGGGAATAGGCTGAACCTTATCAAGAGGGAGGTTACTTACCGCACGAGGAGACAAGGAGGGTTGTGTATGGTCAACCCTGTGGTGTTCCTAGTGAATACCTTTCTTAAGATCAATGTAGCAAACCTCTGGAAAGAGAGGGCTCCTCCGTGGGTATACTCCTGCAGGGGATGGGCTCCTCCGTGGGTATACTCCTGTAGGGGATGGTTTCGGCCTTTCTTCCAGGAATGGGAGACAGGAGGGCGAGTGAAGGATCTCCGTACACCACATGGGCATCTTCCGGCTTACGCTACCCCGGTTCTGAAGGTGATTCGCCGGTGGGGTCTGGGAATGTGGGAGATCAGGACCATGTCGAGGAAACTCCTTGACAAAAGGGTTCTGTTGACCCATTTTCAGAAGCCTCTGGCCCTCAGGGATTGCCCAAGTCGGGATCTGGGGGTGGGTTTAGGTCTTTTGAATTCCATCAGGATCCCCTTGAAGTTTTGGGACTTGACTTGGCGCTGCTTCCATGGAAAGCTGTGTGTGAGGGACAATCTGAAGTGTAGGAGCTCTGAGGAAAGGGGTTGTCCCCGGGAGGAGTGCGGTGGTCTGCTGGAGAGCATGGACCACTTCCTGCTTCATTGTCCCTTTAACACAGAGGTGTACAACCGGGTGGGCGCTTCCATCCATTGGCCCGGGTTGGCCGGTCTCTCCTATGCGGAGTGGGCCTATGGAGCATTCAGAGGCCTGGGTGGCCGGGACCGATGCACGTTATTTCTAGTCAGTCTAGTGGTCAGGTACCACACGTGGAACGCACGGTGTTTAGTATCGACGCAGCGTAAAATCCTCCCGGTGGATGAGGTGGTTAGGAACATTCTGGGTGACCTGGTGAAGGTGCGCTCTCTGGAGTATGAGAGGCTGGGCACGGGGAGGGCCTCTCTCCTTTGGAGGGGGTTCTCCTTTAGTGTCCCTTAGTCTGTCATCTCCGCTCCTGGTGTTGGGCTGAAGCTGACACTGTAGATTTTTGTTTTGTGTTATGAGCATATAGAGATGTAGGGCTTGCAGGCACCGAACCTGGGCTTTATGTGGTTGGTTTGTTATATGTTGATATGTTTAATGTGTTTGTATTTTGTGTACAGTGTGTATTTATGTAGTTATAGTTAATGTGTATATAGGTGGTTGGTTTTGGGGTGTTGGTGTTAGGGTGTTAGGTTGGGAGGGGGGTGGACGGGACTTGGACTTTATGATCCTGGGCACTGGTCTGGACTATATAGCGCGAACTTTGGACGTTAGACCAGTGTCTGGGTGGGAGGGTGATGGGCGTGGGATTTAGTTAGTTATATTTAATGTTTTTATTTCCTGTTTGTCTTTTTTCTGCTGTGTATTCTTTAGTTATTTATGGAAAAAAAAAAAAAATTTATTATAAAAAATTATATAAAAAAAAAAAAAAAAAAAAATTAGGTGGTGGGATTGGGTGAAGGTTTTGTTTTATAATGCTGATTGTGTGGTGTGTGTGTGGCTGGGCCAGGAGATTTTTGTAAGTCTCTTTTAGTTTGTATTATTGTTTTGTTATTATTATTATTGTTTTGTTTTGCCAGAAGTTATGGCTTGATTTATGTTTATTGTTGTAATGTTTTTCATTTTTATATATAAAATAAAAGATTTACAGGATGTAACTCAGGATCAGTACAGGATAAGTAATGTCATGTATGTACACAGTGACTGCACCAGCAGCAGAATAGTGAGTGCAGCTCTGGAGTATAATACAGGATGTAACTCAGGATCAGTACAGGATAAGTAATGTCATGTATGTACACAGTGACTGCACCAGCAGCAGAATAGTGAGTGCAGCTCTGGAGTATAATACAGGATGTAACTTAGGATCAGTACAGGATAAGTAATGTCATGTATGTACACAGTGACTGCACCAGCAGCAGAATAGTGAGTGCAGCTCTGGGGTATAATACAGGATGTAACTCAGGATCAGTACAGGATAAGTAATGTCATGTATGTACACAGTGACTGCACCAGCAGCAGAATAGTGAGAGCAGCTCTGGAGTATAATACAGGATGTAACTCAGGATCAGTACAGGATAAGTAATGTCATGTATGTACACAGTGGCTGCACTACCAGCGAGAATAGTGAGTGCAGCTCTGGGGTATAATACAGGATGTAACTCAGGATCAGTACAGGATAAGTAATGTCATGTATGTACACAGTGACTGCACCAGCAGCAGAATAGTGAGTGCTGCTCTTGGGTATAATACAGGATGTAACTCAGGATCAGTACAGGATAAGTAATGTCATGTATGTACAGTGACTGCACCAGCAGCAGAATAGTGAGTGCAGCTCTGGGGTATAATACAGGATGTAACTCAGGATCAGTACAGGATAAGTAATGTCATGTATGTACACAGTGACTGCACCAGCAGCAGAATAGTGAGTACAGCCCTGGAGTGTAATACAGGATGTAACTCAGGATCAGTACAGGATAAGTAATGTCACGTATGTACACAGTGACTGCACCAGCAGCAGAATAGTGAGTGCAGCTCTGGGGTATAATACAGGATGTAATTCAGGATCAGTACAGGATAAGTAATGTCATGTATGTACACAGTGACTGCACCAGCAGCAGAATAGTGAGTGCAGCTGTGGAGTATAATACAGGATGTAACTCAGGATCAGTACAGGATAAGTAATGTCATGTATGTACACAGTGACTGCCCCAGCAGCAGAATAGTGAGTGCAGCTCTGGAGTATAATACAGGATGTAACTCAGGATCAGTACAGGATAAGTAACGTCATATATGTACACAGTGACTGCACCACCAGCAGAATAGTGAGTGCAGCTCTGGTGTATTATACATTGGGGGACATGCTTTGTGCTGTGCTGCATAATCTGTAGGCGCTATATACTGTAAATAAAGAATTATTATTATTATTATTATTATTATGTATCACTCCTATTACTTTCTTTTTCTTTTTTTGTGCGACTTTTCGCAGTTGGAGACTCTTTAGGTGCAGTATAAACCAGGGCACCAAAGTTCTCTGCCTCCAGGATTCCATGTAGTGGCCGTCTTTATCTTTGTAGCCCAGATGTTTGTTCAACGTTTGAGACTTTTGGGCTCTGAAATTGTCCCATTCTTGCGCCTAATAAGTCACAAAACAGAACACGCTGGGCCCAGGCTTACTTTTGGTATCTACTATTTGGGACTAAAAAGACGCATTCCATAAAATGTCACAAAAGTGAGACTCAACGGGCAACTCATCACATGTATCACAAAGGGGAAAACCTTAAGATACATTGGGGCAGATTTATCAAGCAGTCTGAAAGTCAGAATATTTCCAGTTGCCCATGGCAACCAATTACAGCTCAGCTTTCATTTCACCAGTGCTCATGAATATTTTAAAGGGGAGCTGTGATTGGTTGCCATGGGCAATTGGAAATATTCTGACTTTCAGACAGCTTGATAAATCTGCCCCATTGTAATGATTAAGGGCGACTCCAGGAAACTTGAAAAAGTGGCAGCCGAAAAACTATGATGCATGTGCCCCATGTAAGATACATAGAGAACAAATAATTTTGCACAGATTCATTAACTAGAGTGGTTCTTTTTACTATTTCCATTTCCGGCTCCTAATCTGGAATATTTGATAGTGTAACATCTTCACAATCCTATTATTGTTTGTGTTTTGAATGTTTAGATGTACATTATTTTTCATTTACTTTAGATGATTTTCGTGGTTATAGTTGGGGGATACTACGTCATGTTCATTCCAGGAATATGTATGTATCATTACTCCTGTAGGAGATTAGCTCCGGGGATCGTCGTCTCCTAAGCAGACGACCAGCACACACAGGGAATTCACACAATGTGAGTAAGGTTAAGACTGGCCTCAGCCAGCTTTATTTGGCAGTACACAAACTCAAAACATAAAAATAATACCTAAGCCTCTCCGGCACTAACTAAACATCAAGGTTCCCTACCTCACCAGGTGCTGGCCTACTGCCAGCCACCCCAAAAACACAGTAACAGTTCACTGCCACCGCTCCACAGGCCTTTGCCGTCGCCTGTCTCTTCCCCAGGGTGGAGCCCAGTGTGAAGTCTGCCCCATGTATTAGTGCAGCCCCTCCAGCTGAAAACTAGTCAACTTAATTAGACAGACCCACCTTTTCCAGGTCTGTCTTCTACTCAGCTTTTCATAAGGCAAAATGCACATTTTATGCCCAAAAGCTTCTCTAGTGGCCGCCACCCTGCCACATATCCTCCCCCTGTGATCAAGGCCGTAGGCCTGATCAATAAGCTTAATTCTCCCTCCGGGGTCAAAGCTCCTATATTGGGGTCTAATCCCTACGGTTCCTAGAAGCACTGTAGAGACCCTACTATCTACTACATCTTCTATACCTGGAAAATGACAGCTTTTTTCCTTAACTGCAGGAGACACAGACAGCTCAAAATTAGTCCCAGCATCTCTTCCTTCACACAACTGATCATCTTCAATCATGTCTCTATTAACAATGATAGATTTTCTTCTCCTCTTTCTCTTGCCTTTTAGTGGAGACTCCACATACCCCTCAGGGCTTGGCATGGTTAGGCCCCATCTCTTCATCACCTTGTGGATGCCGTCACACCGGTTACCATCCACTGAGGCATATGCACTGTGCTTATTCCCCTTAGCATTGCACACGACACGCACGGGTTTGCCCGTTTTCCAGTCTTCAGCTTCGGCACCTTCTTTGTCATTGAAGGGGGCATTACCGTTCAGAACCAGGGCACGATTCACATTGGTGAGCTTCTGGTCACATGTCTGCAAAGCTGTGCGCTTGCTACCTCTGAGGTCACAACCTCCGCTCTCGGTGTAGGTGAAACTCATCTCAACATCAGCATCATCCTCATCACCTCCAGCTAACACTTCGGACTTCGGACCCAAGTCCTGGCATGGACTTTCCACAATGGCAGCCTTAAACTCTTCATGGCTTGCACTAGGTTCCTGGCTGACCTCTTCCTCGGTCAGTCCTTCATACGCCTTGCTGGCCAACACCTCAGTCTTCACCGAGTCTTTCCTGTGTAGGAATTTCGAGGGCTCTGTTGACATTATATCAGACACCGTCTCCTCACATCCACTGCAGTCATCACCCGGTATATCTTCAAGGCACTTCTCACCATCCAGACCATCTTCACTTTCGCTCCTCAGATGATCAGGCAGATCTACCGTTGGGTGCAGCTGTGCTGGAGTCTCTGTAGGGCCCATCTGGGTATTCCTCCACTTGCCCAGAGAATGCTGGCATGCACTATGACAGAGACGAGACGACAGAGCTTCCACACGTACACAGCAACTCGGCTGGTCCCTTTGTTGTAGACTTGGCGCCACTTCAACCTTCTCCACAGGTTCAGCAGGCTGAGACAGCTCTTCACCTGTCTTCGGGGGGTAACCATTAACCCATTCTTCGGATTTTCCCAAGACTGTATTCAGGTTACTGGTTATAAGCGATCCCACTTGGGTGGCCATCACGGTTGAGACTACAGACTTAGTCACACCCACACCGCCTTGTACTGCACCAGCTTCCCAGCCCAATATATCGGACGTCGCACCTGTAACAGTGTCTCGGGCACCAGTCACTGTATTTGTCTTCAATACGGCTTTTCCAGTTGGCTGCTGAAGAAAAGCCAGGTTGGACTCCTGTTTCCCCAAACCTTTGCAAGCAAAGTCATTACTTGTGGCAACCGGTGGCTCCAGAATGCCTATGAGAGGCCTTGATCCAGTCACTGTAACGTCAGTCAAGGGCTTCTCCTCCTTCTCAGCAACATCACGATCACTGCGGATGCATGGGCGACCTTCCCTCACAGAGTTGTAGACTGCACTCACCACACTGCAGGCAGAACTACCAAAGGGCTGGTGCATCACATGTTCCACCACCTTCTGGGGATCTGGGGTCCCCTCATCCGTAGGTGTATGATTAAGCGTGGCGCTTCCACCCTGTTCACACACAATTTCAGTCAGCACGCCATCATGCGTATTCTGCGGTTCATCAGCAGGTGTACAGGGGTCTGGTTTACGCCTGGTCTCCTTCCTAGGACACTTCTGGTGCCACATCACGACAGAACACACCTGGAGGTCGGCATCACCATTTTGGCACTTTCTTTTGTTCCCCGAACACGTACACATGTGAACCTCCCATTCACTTTTCTTTGCAAACACTGTATCACAGAAAGGACAGTACGAGATATCAATCTTCAACTCATGTTTCTGTAATATATGTCTCTTTAGGTCATCTTTTCTTCTATAAGACACGTGACAATTGTAGCATTTATACCAGTTATTCCGCAAACCAGTATTCACATGACGCTTCAGTTTATTGATGCTTCTTCTGGCCCTGTTCACACACGAACTCAGTACATCAATCTCCTCAGAAGCCTCAGGTGTATCAGATGTCTGGTTTCCCCCTGACATTTCCTGAATACTGATGTGAGACTCCTCCACAGGTGACTGACACAGGCTATCCTCACCTCCTGCAGGTTCTGAGCGAGTAGCTGCTTCTCTAGGGCTCTGTTCACACTCACTGTTTGTGTAACTCTGGGCTGAAGGGAAACCACTAACAATCAGGATCTCATTATCTTCACCTGCCCTTGCTATGGCGGTATCCCTATCTGAACTGCCATTAGCTACATTATACATCTCAGGCTCGCTACCTGTGTCATTACAACTCACAACCTCTAGGGGCACCTCTGAGCTAACTCTCTCAGTATCTAGGGCTGCACCTATTTCACACTCTGCATAATTCTGAACAGACATTGTAACGCTATCAGATGTTATCGGCATTGCAGAATTGTCACATGTTACAGGTAGTGTCATATAATCACAGTTAACACTATAATCACAGGTTAGAGGCAGATTATGCACAACATTACACTTTTCTGGTTTAACTTCAGAAATTAAGGCATCACAAATATTATCATCATCACATAGTCCATCAGACTTTATCAGTCTCAGTGGCAGAGTCTCCTTCTGTGGGATCAAGACCCCTTGGTCACAGTTCAGACTGCCACCTGTTGAGACTCCACCCACCATCACCTCAGGTCGCTGAGACTTCTCCAGATCGTCCTTTGGGGAGATTGGGACTGTACCCGATGTCAGAGGGGTCTCCCAGGAAAAGCAGCTATTCCCACTACTTGGAATACTTTCCCACAAGTCCCAGAAAAAAGGGAGGTTTTTCCCCAGGATGAACTCCACCTCCAGATCTGCACAAATCTCCAGCTTATGTGTCACAATCGCAATATCACTTTCAAAGTCAATCCAGACAGTCTTACCCTTCCCTGGCTGGTACTTCAGGAACAATAAGATGTCCGGATTAACTCTGGAGACATCCCGAGAACAGTCCAGTTCCACCATCAGCGGGATTCCACCCACTATCATCTCACAGGTCTTGACTGGCAACTTCTCTGGTCTCCTGACCAGAGGACAATGAGGTGCACTGACCTCACATGGCACAGCCGCACGCTGTTGCCGTTGGTTGCCCCTAGCAACCACATCTTTGCACTGCTGCATACACGCTGCAACACGTGGCCACTTGGCCGCCGGACATTCCGCCACACACCGGTTCATCCGTAGACATCTGCAAAGCTGCTCCCGTCGGTTGCCCCCGGCAACGGCACATAGCAACCTCTCCTCAGGAACTGCAGACCGATCACAGACATCTCGAACCATCGGCTGGGATCCGCTCGGCTTGGCATTTGGGGTCTCCATAACCCGAATGGCTTCTGGCATTCCAAGGTCCTCCCACATCATCTGCCGGCAGCGTCTCTGGAACTCATCCATCGGACCCATGGCGATTACTCCCACAGCAAACCAGCAGTCTCTGTATATCTCTCACACCAAGACAAATCTTCCCGTGACCACAGCGCCTCCAGCAGCAGGAACAGTCTCTCACATGAGGGCTACTGGCCCTTTAAATCTCGCTGTGTGTGCTGACTTCCATGCCATAGCATACCGCCACCATATGTAGGAGATTAGCTCCGGGGATCGTCGTCTCCTAAGCAGACGACCAGCACACACAGGGAATTCACACAATGTGAGTAAGGTTAAGACTGGCCTCAGCCAGCTTTATTTGGCAGTACACAAACTCAAAACATAAAAATAATACCTAAGCCTCTCCGGCACTAACTAAACATCAAGGTTCCCTACCTCACCAGGTGCTGGCCTACTGCCAGCCACCCCAAAAACACAGTAACAGTTCACTGCCACCGCTCCACAGGCCTTTGCCGTCGCCTGTCTCTTCCCCAGGGTGGAGCCCAGTGTGAAGTCTGCCCCATGTATTAGTGCAGCCCCTCCAGCTGAAAACTAGTCAACTTAATTAGACAGACCCACCTTTTCCAGGTCTGTCTTCTACTCAGCTTTTCATAAGGCAAAATGCACATTTTATGCCCAAAAGCTTCTCTAGTGGCCGCCACCCTGCCACACTCCATGATACATTTACTTACGGTATGAGATGGAGGTGATGGTGTATGAGGGAATTTCATTCCTATTTGTCAAAAATCTTAATAAATCCGTGTTTGTTGACATGAGGGTGAGAGTGAGCGCAGCGCGGAGCCAGGCACCATTCTCTGCTGTCTGTGAAACTGGAGGGTGTATGGGACGGCGCCTGGAATGCTATTATCCACATCACCGCATTTAAAGGGAACTTGTCATCATGAAGGGTAACCATTTAACCCCTTGGAGACTGTCCATAGTAGATTAAGTCCTAAATAGGTTATGGCTATTCTCATAGACTGTAAGCTTTTGTGTCACCCCCTCATCCTCATAGACTGTAAGCTCTTGTGTCACCCCCTCATCCTCATAGACTGTTAGCTCTTGTGTCACCCCATCATCCTCATAGACTGTAAGCTCTTGTGTCACCCCCTCATCCTCATAGACTGTAAGTTCTTGTGCCCCCCACATCCTCATAGACTGTAAGCTCTTGTGTCACCCCCTCATCCTCATAGACTGTAAGCTCTTGTGTCACCCCTCATCCTCATAGACTGTAAGCTCTTGTGTCCTCCCCTCATCCTCATAGACTGTAAGCTCTTGTGTCCCCCCTCATCCTCATAGACTGTAAGCTCTTGTGTCACCCCCTCATCCTCATAGACTGTAAGCTCTTGTGTCACCCCCTCATCCTCATAGACTGTAAGCTCTTGTGTCACCCCCCACATCCTCATAGACTGTAAGCTCTTGTGTCACCCCCCACATCCTCATAGACTGTAAGCTCTTGTGTCACCCCCTCATCCTCATAGACTGTAAGCTCTTGTGTCACCCCTCATCCTCATAGACTGTAAGCTCTTGTGTTACCCCCTCATCCTCATAGACTGTAAGCTCTTGTGTCACCCCCTCATCCTCATAGACTGTAAGCTCTTGTGTCACAGCCTCATCCTCATAGACTGTAAGCTCTTGTGTCACCCCCCTCATCCTCAGAGACTGTAAGCTCTTGTGTCCCCCCTCATCCTCAGAGACTGTAAGCTCTTGTGTCCCCCCTCATCCTCATAGACTGTAAGCTCTTGTGTCCCCCCTCATCCTCATAGACTGTAAGCTCTTGTGTCACCCCCTCATCCTCATAGACTATAAGCTCTTGTGTCACCCCTCATCCTCATAGACTGTAAGCTCTTGTGTCCCCCCTCATCCTCATAGACTGTAAGCTCTTGTGTCCTCCCCTCATCCTCATAGACTGTAAGCTCTTGTGTCACCCCTCATCCTCATAGACTGTAAGCTCTTGTGTCACCCCCTCATCCTCATAGACTGTAAGCTCTTGTGTCCTCCCTCATCCTCATAGACTGTAAGCTCTTGTGTCCTCCCCTCATCCTCATAGACTGTAAGCTCTTGTGTCCTCCCCTCATCCTCATAGACTGTAAGCTCTTGTGTCCCCCCTCATCCTCATAGACTGTAAGCTCTTGTGTCACCCCTCATCTTCATAGACTGTAAGCTCTTGTGTCACCACCTCATCCTCATAGACTGTAAGCTCTTGTGTCACCCCTCATCCTCATAGACTGTAAGCTCATGTCACTCCCTCATCCTCATAGACTGTAAGCTCTTGTGTCCTCCCCTCATCCTCATAGACTGTAAGCTCTTGTGTCCCCCCTCATCCTCATAGACTGTAAGCTCTTGTGTCACCCCACATCCTCATAGACTGTAAGCTCTTGTGTCCTCCCCTCATCCTCATAGACTGTAAGCTCTTGTGTCCTCGCCTCATCCTCATAGACTGTAAGCTCTTGTGTCACCCCTCATCCTCATAGACTGTAAGCTCTTTTGTCACCCCCTCATCCTCATAGACTGTAAGCTCTTGTGTCCTCGCCTCATCCTCATAGACTGTAAGCTCTTGTGTCACCCCTCATCCTCATAGACTGTAAGCTCTTTTGTCACCCCCTCATCCTCATAGACTGTAAGCTCTTGTGTCACCCTCATCTTCATAGACTGTAAGCTCTTGTGTCACCACCTCATCCTCATAGACTGTAAGCTCTTGTGTCACCCCTCATCCTCATAGACTGTAAGCTCTTGTGTCACTCCCTCATCCTCATAGACTGTAAGCTCATGTCACTCCCTCATCCTCATAGACTGTAAGCTCTTGTGTCCTCCCCTCATCCTCATAGACTGTAAGCTCTTGTGTCCCCCCTCATCCTCATAGACTGTAAGCTCTTGTGTCACCCCACATCCTCATAGACTGTAAGCTCTTGTGTCACCCCTCATCCTCATAGACTGTAAGCTCTTGTGTCCTCCCCTCATCCTCATAGACTGTAAACTCTTGTGTCCCCCCTCATCCTCATAGACTGTAAGCTCTTGTGTCACCCTCATCTTCATAGACTGTAAGCTCTTGTGTCACCACCTCATCCTCATAGACTGTAAGCTCTTGTGTCACCCCTCATCCTCATAGACTGTAAGCTCTTGTGTCACTCCCTCATCCTCATAGACTGTAAGCTCATGTCACTCCCTCATCCTCATAGACTGTAAGCTCTTGTGTCCTCCCCTCATCCTCATAGACTGTAAGCTCTTGTGTCCCCCCTCATCCTCATAGACTGTAAGCTCTTGTGTCACCACCTCATCCTCATAGACTGTAAGCTCTTGTGTCACCCCTCATCCTCATAGACTGTAAGCTCTTGTGTCACTCCCTCATCCTCATAGACTGTAAGCTCTTGTGTCACTCCCTCATCCTCATAGACTGTAAGCTCTTGTGTCACCCTCATCCTCATAGACTGTAAGCTCTTGTGTCACCCCTCATCTTCATAGACTGTAAGCTCTTGTGTCACCCCCCTCATCCTCATAGACTGTAAGCTCTTGTGTCACCCCCTCATCCTCATAGACTGTTAGCTCTTGTGTCCCCCCATCATCCTCATAGACTGTAAGCTCTTGTGTCACCCCCTCATCCTCATAGACTGTAAGTTCTTGTGCCCCCCACATCCTCATAGACTGTGAGCTCTTGTGTCACCCCCTCATCCTCATAGACTGTAAGCTCTTGTGTCACCCCTCATCCTCATAGACTGTAAGCTCTTGTGTCCTCCCCTCATCCTCATAGACTGTAAGCTCTTGTGTCCCCCCTCATCCTCATAGACTGTAAGCTCTTGTGTCACCCCCTCATCCTCATAGACTGTAAGCTCTTGTGTCACCCCCTCATCCTCATAGACTGTAAGCTCTTGTGTCACCCCCTCATCCTCATAGACTGTAAGCTCTTGTGTCACCCCCCACATCCTCATAGACTGTAAGCTCTTGTGTCACCCCCTCATCCTCATAGACTGTAAGCTCTTGTGTCACCCCTCATCCTCATAGACTGTAAGCTCTTGTGTTACCCCCTCATCCTCATAGACTGTAAGCTCTTGTGTCACCCCCTCATCCTCATAGACCAGTGATGGGCAACCTTTTGAGCTTGGCGTGTCAAAAATTCGCCAAAAAACCGAGCATAACTCGGGTGGTGTGTCACCTTGACAAAAAAAACATAATTTTGTGATATTTATAGTTTAAATAACAAATATGTATACTATTTAACTTCTAGGGTACTTTAACCGTAGGTTGTCTGATTGATCCTACCATGTACTGCCATACTACAGTATGGCAGTATATGGGGATTTTCCCAATCATCTATTACTATGTGCAAATCGCACATTGTAATAGATCGGTTACAATCAGACACGTGTGGAAATGCTTAGTAACCTGTGAACTTTCTGTCATGAAAGTTCACAGGTTATAGCGAGGGCGCAGGCGCCGCTGTCTGCATCTCCCTCATGAGGAGCAAAATAATCGCAATGTCTGGTGATTTACAAGGCGTTGTGATTATTTCAGGGCTTGTACGTCACAAAACTGACACACAATCCCTGATGACTGTCTTCTATCATACAGTGCACTGACCTTACTCACTGTATGATGGGAGTGGTTGTCCTCCCTCATCCCTGCTCTGGAGATGGTCAGTGTAGAGGTGGCAGCTGCTGGGACATCACACAGGGCAGCAGCAATGTGGCCTCTGACTGTGCTGCCATCCTCCCCCCACCACAACTATCAGGAGCTGCAGAGGAGCCTCCTGGGTGTATGGCCGGATCACCTCTCCTGCTGTGCCCCATGCTGATACCTGTGCTGACTGGAGACACTAGGCACAGCTCACACGTGGGGAGGGGCCGGCCCGGGGGAGGAGGAGGAGGGGGGAGTGCTGGAAGCTCAGTGCAATCTCTCAGCCTCCCGGCTACTGCACCTGGTCATGTAGGATGAAACTTAACTCTCAGGCAGCCGCGTGTCAGTGAAAATGGCTACGCGTGTCAGCACTGACACGCGTGTCATAGGTTAGCCATCACTGTCATAGACTGTAAGCTCTTGTGTCACCCCCCTCATCCTCATAGACTGTAAGCTCTTGTGTCACCCCCTCATCCTCATAGACTGTAAGCTCTTGTGTCACCCCCTCATCCTCATAGACTGTAAGCTCTTGTGTCACAGCCTCATCCTCATAGACTGTAAGCTCTTGTGTCACCCCCCTCATCCTCAGAGACTGTAAGCTCTAGTGTCACCCCCCTCATCCTCAGAGACTGTAAGCTCTTGTGTCCCCCCTCATCCTCATAGACTGTAAGCTCTTGTGTCCCCCCTCATCCTCATAGACTGTAAGCTCTTGTGTCACCCCCTCATCCTCATAGACTATAAGCTCTTGTGTCACCCCTCATCCTCATAGACTGTAAGCTCTTGTGTCACCCCTCATCCTCATAGACTGTAAGCTCTTGTGTCCTCCCCTCATCCTCATAGACTGTAAGCTCTTGTGTCACCCCTCATCCTCATAGACTGTAAGCTCTTGTGTCACCCCCTCATCCTCATAGACTGTAAGCTCTTGTGTCCTCCCTCATCCTCATAGACTGTAAGCTCTTGTGTCCTCCCCTCATCCTCATAGACTGTAAGCTCTTGTGTCACCCCTCATCCTCATAGACTGTAAGCTCATGTCACTCCCTCATCCTCATAGACTGTAAGCTCTTGTGTCCTCCCCTCATCCTCATAGACTGTAAGCTCTTGTGTCCACCCTCATCCTCATAGACTGTAAGCTCTTGTGTCACCCCACATCCTCATAGACTGTAAGCTCTTGTGTCCTCCCCTCATCCTCATAGACTGTAAGCTCTTGTGTCCTCGCCTCATCCTCATAGACTGTAAGCTCTTGTGTCACCCCTCATCCTCATAGACTGTAAGCTCTTGTGTCACCCCCTCATCCTCATAGACTGTAAGCTCTTGTGTCCTCCCTCATCCTCATAGACTGTAAGCTCTTGTGTCACCCCTCATCCTCATAGACTGTAAGCTCTTGTGTCCTCCCCTCATCCTCATAGACTATAAGCTCTTGTGTCCTCCCCTCATCCTCATAGACTGTAAGCTCTTGTGTCCCCCACATCCTCATAGACTGTAAGCTCTTGTGTCACCCTCATCTTCATAGACTGTAAGCTCTTGTGTCACCACCTCATCCTCATAGACTGTAAGCTCTTGTGTCACCCCTCATCCTCATAGACTGTAAGCTCTTGTGTCACTCCCTCATCCTCATAGACTGTAAGCTCATGTCACTCCCTCATCCTCATAGACTGTAAGCTCTTGTGTCCTCCCCTCATCCTCATAGACTGTAAGCTCTTGTGTCCCCCCTCATCCTCATAGACTGTAAGCTCTTGTGTCACCCCACATCCTCATAGACTGTAAGCTCTTGTGTCACCACCTCATCCTCATAGACTGTAAGCTCTTGTGTCACCCCTCATCCTCATAGACTGTAAGCTCTTGTGTCACTCCCTCATCCTCATAGACTGTAAGCTCTTGTGTCACCCCTCATCTTCATAGACTGTAAGCTCTTGTGTCACCCCCCTCATCCTCATAGACTGTAAGCTCTTGTGTCCCCCCTCATCCTCATAGACTGTAAGCTCTTGTGTCCCCCCTCATCCTCATAGACTGTAAGCTCTTGTGTCCCCCCTCATCCTCATAGACTGTAAGCTCTTGTGTCACCCTCATCCTCATAGACTGTAAGCTCCTGTGTCCCCCCCTCATCCTCATAGACTGTAAGCTCTTGTGTCACCCCCCTCATCCTCATAGACTGTAAGCTCTTGTGTCATCCCCTCATCCTCATAGACTGTAAGCTCTTGTGTCACCCCCCTCATCCTCATAGACTGTTAGCTCTTGTGTCCCCCCATCATCCTCATAGACTGTAAGCTCTTGTGTCCCCCCTCATCCTCATAGACTGTAAGCTCTTGTGTCACCCCTCATCCTCATAGACTGTAAGCTCTTGTGTCACCCTCATCCTCATAGACTGTAAGCTCTTGTGTCACCCTCATCCTCATAGACTGTAAGCTCTTGTGTCATCCCCTCATCCTCATAGACTGTTAGCTCTTGTGTCCCCCCATCATCCTCATAGACTGTAAGCTCTTGTGTCATCCCCTCATCCTCATAGACTGTTAGCTCTTGTGTCCCCCCATCATCCTCATAGACTGTAAGCTCTTGTGTCCCCCCTCATCCTCATAGACTGTAAGCTCTTGTGTCACACCCCTCATCCTCATAGACTGTAAGCTCTTGTGATCAGGGCCCTCACTCCTATTGTCCCATATGACTGTTTGTACTCTGTAATGTAATATTATATTTGTATTTGTCCCCTGTGATTTGTAAAGCTACGGAATTTGATGGTGCTATATAAATAAAGATTATTATTATTATTCTAAGAGGCTTAGATACGTAGCCCAGGAGACAGTATCACACATAAGAGGCTTAGATACATAGCCCAGGAGAGAATATGACAAATAAGAAGCTTAGATACGTAGCCCAGGAGACAGTATCACACATAAGAGTCTTAGATACGTAGCCCAGGAGACAGTATCACACATAAGAGGCTTAGATACGTAGCCCAGGAGAGAGTATGACAAATAAAAAGCTTAGATACGTAGCCCAGGAGACAGTATCACACATAAGAGGCTTAGATACACAGCCCAAGAGACAGTATCACACATGAGCGGCTTAGATACACCAGCAGCTCTGCTCTATTTGGAGATGATGTTGGTAAATGTGAACATTGTGTGGGTTAGTGAAGCTGGTGGATAATGGCAGTAATGAGCGCTGTACATGCAGGGTGAGATCTCCATGGAGGGAGGTCACACCATTCAGACCTTAGTGAATAGAAGTTGCGGAGCGGTGGTAAAAGGGGAGTCACTCGAAATCTTTTATCAGCAAAGTGCGAGCAGCAATTCTGTCATTACACAACAGACACAGGACTGATACAGACACTTCAATGTGATGCGCTAATAAGCCGCACTACAGAACACGGAAAGAGAACCTCCCCGGCTTTAAAGATTCATTTATTAGCCCCAAAATAAAACTTCTGGAGAAAGTTCTTCCTCTGTTATCTCATTTGTCAGCCTGAGTAAGGACCCGCCCCTCTGACAAGGAGATAGCATCTATAAATGTAAGTCCTGGGAGGCAGTAGTGAGTCTTCCATACTACAAGGTGAATGGTCCTGGGGGGCAGCAGTGAAGGTTCCATATCACAGCATCAAAAGTCCTGGCAGGGCAGTGGTGTATGGGGCGCCGTTTGTTCACAGTGCATTTTGTGACACAGAATCCATTTTGTAAGCACAGAATAATTTTGTGTTCACAAAATATTCTACTTGAAGACAAAATACATTACACTTGCACAAAACTACACATCTACTTTTAGTGAACACCAAATTTATTTTGTGCTTACATAATAGATTATGTGAACAAAAAAAGATTTTGTGTTTACAGAATATTTTTTTATGACACAGAATTAAATTTTGTAGACACAAAACTTGTCCTGTGACACACATTTTTTATTTTGTGGCACAGAATAATTTTTTTTAACAAAATGACTTTTGTATAAGAGTCTTTTCAAAATTACATTTCTGTACTACAAAATGCCATTCTGTGAGACAAAACTCTTTTTGTGTACAACAAAAACTATTTCTGTGATACAAAATATCATTCTGTGTAACAGAATTCTACTTCTGTACTACAAAATACTATTCTGCGCGACAGAATTCTACTTCTGTACTACAAAATACCATTCTGTGTGACAAAATTCTTCTTCTGTACTACAAAATACTATTCTGTGCAACCGAATTCTACTTCTGTACTACAAAATACTATTCGGTGGGACAGATTTCTACTTCTGTACTAAAAAATACCATTCTCTGCCACAGAATTCTACTTCTGTACTACAAAATACTATTCTGTGAGACAGAATTCTTATTCTGTGAGCAATATCTGTCAGTCAAACAGACCAGCCAACCAATCAAATGCTTCCTTTATTGCCAGGTCCTGGAGACAGCAGTGAAGCCCCAGCTCTGCTCTCAGGCTGGAGGTTGTGAGGTCTCCTGGTCTGCCCTGGTTGTGGTCTATAGATGGGGCAGGGACTGGATTGTGTTGATCTCCTGTACATTGTATATTCACAGGAAAGTGTCTGCTCTAAGAAGTTACTGTACATGATTTCCTCATGGTGTAAAGGACCTTTGATGATGTCATCGCCATGTGACTTGTGTGGGAGGAGCAACTCTAGCGTTACACAGAAACCATGGAGATCCCTGGTAGAAGCTGCAGCCCTGAGGAATAGAAGGGGGTAATAGAGGGAGAGGAGGAGGTGGGGAGCAGCGTGATATGGATGTAATGTGGGGGTGCAGGTGACATGGATGTAATGTGGGGGTACAGGGTGACATGGATGTAATGTGGGGGTGCAGGGTGACATGAATGTAATGTGAGGTGCAGGGTGACATGGATGTAATGTGGGGTGCAGGGTGACATGGATGTAATGTGGGGGTGCAGGGTGACATGGATGTAATGTGGGGGTGCAGGTGACATGGATGTAATGTGGGGGTGCAGGGTGACATGGATGTAATGTGGGGGTGCAGGGTGACATGGATGTAATGTGGGGGTGCAGGGTGACATGGATGTAATGTGGGGGTGCAGGTGACATGGATGTAATGTGGGGGTGCAGGGTGAGATGGATGTAATGTGGGGTGCAGGGTGACATGGATGTAATGTGGGGTGCAGTGTGACATGGATGTAATGTGGGGGTGCAGGGTGACATGGATGTAATGTGAGGTGCAGGGTGACATGGATGTAATGTGAGGGTGCAGGGTGACATGGATGTAATGTGGGGTACAGGGTGACATGGATGTAATGTGGGGTGCAGGGTGACATGGATGTAATGTGGGGGTGCAGGGTGACATGGATGTAATGTGGGGTGCAGGGTGATATGGATGTAATGTGGGGTGCAGGGTGACATGGATGTAATGTGGGGTACAGGGTGACATGGATGTAATGTGGGGGTGCAGGGTGACATGGATGTAATGTGGGGGTGCAGGGTGACATGGATGTAATGTGGGGTGCAGGTGACATGGATGTAATGTGGGGGTGCAGGGTGACATGGATGTAATGTGGGGTGCAGTGTGACATGGATGTAATGTGGGGTGCAGGGTGACATGGATGTAATGAAAGGTGCAGGGTGACATGGATGTAATGTGGGGGTGCAGGGTGACATGGATGTAATGTGGGGGTGCAGGGTGACATGGATGTAATGTGGGGTGCAGCGTGATATGGATGTAATGTGGGGGTGCAGGGTGACATGGATGTAATGTGGGGGTGCAGGGTGACATGGATGTAATGTGGGGGTGCAGGGCGACATGGATGTAATGTGGGGTGCAGGGTGACATGGATGTAATGTGGGGGTGCAGGGTGACATGGATGTAATGTGGGGTGCAGGGTGACATGGATGTAATGTGGGGGTGCAGGGTGACATGGATGTAATGTGGGGTGCAGGGTGACATGGATGTAATGTGGGGTGCAGGGTGACATGGATGTAATGTGGGGGTGCAGGGTGACATGGATGTAATGTGGGGGTGCAGGGTGACATGGATGTAATGTGGGGTGCAGGGTGACATGGATGTAATGTGGGGTGCAGGGTGACATGGATGTAATGTGGGGTGCAGGGTGACATGGATGTAATGTGGGGGTGCAGGGTGACATGGATGTAATGTGGGGTGCAGGGTGATATGGATGTAATGTGGGGGTGCAGGGTGACATGGATGTAATGTGGGGTGCAGGGTGACATGGATGTAATGTGGGGGTGCAGGGTGACATGGATGTAATGTGGGGTGCAGGGTGACATGGATGTAATGTGGGGGTGCAGGGTGACATGGATGTAATGTGGGGGTGCAGGGTGACATGGATGTAATGTGGGGGTGCAGGGTGACATGAATGTAATGTGGGGGTGCAGGGTGACATGGATGTAATGTGGGGGTGCAGGGTGACATGAATGTAATGTGGGGGTGCAGGGTGACATGGATGTAATGTGGGGTGCAGGGTGACATGGGTGTAATGTGGGGTGCAGGGTGACATGGATGTAATGTGGGGTGCAGGGTGACATGGATGTAATGTGGGGGTGCAGGGTGACATGGGTGTAATGTGGGGGTGCAGGGTGACATGGATGTAATGTAGGGGTACAGTGTGACATGGATGTAATGTGGGGGTACAGTGTGACATGTATGTAATGTGGGGTGCAGGGTGACATGTATGTAATGTGGGGTGCAGGGTGACATGGATGTAATGTAGGGGTGCAGGGTGACATGGATGTAATGTGGGGGTGCAGGGTGACATGGATGTAATGTGGGGTGCAGCGTGATATGGATGTAATGTGGGGGTGCAGGGTGACATGGATGTAATGTGGGGGTACAGGGTGACATGGGTGTAATGTGGGGTGCAGGGTGACATGGATGTAATGTGGGGTGCAGGGTGACATGGGTGTAATGTGGGGTGCAGGGTGACATGGATGTAATGTGGGGTGCAGGGTGACATGGATGTAATGTGGGGGTGCAGGGTGACATGGATGTAATGTGGAGGTGCAGGGTGACATGGATGTAATGTGGGGTGCAGGGTGACATGGATGTAATGTGGGGGTGCAGGGTGACATGGATGTAATGTGGGGGTGCAGGGTGACATGGATGTAATATGGAGGTGCAGGTTGACATGGATGTAATGTGGGGGTGCAGGGTGACATGGATGTAATGTGGGGGTGCAGGGTGACATGGATGTAATGTGGGGGTGCAGGGTGACATGGATGTAATGTGGGGTGCAGCGTGATATGGATGTAATGTGGGGGTGCAGGGTGACATGGATGTAATGTGGGGGTACAGGGTGACATGGGTGTAATGTGGGGTGCAGGGTGACATGGATGTAATGTGGGGTGCAGGGTGACATGGGTGTAATGTGGGGTGCAGGGTGACATGGATGTAATGTGGGGTGCAGGGTGACATGGATGTAATGTGGGGGTGCAGGGTGACATGGATGTAATGTGGAGGTGCAGGGTGACATGGATGTAATGTGGGGTGCAGGGTGACATGGATGTAATGTGGGGGTGCAGGGTGACATGGATGTAATGTGGGGGTGCAGGGTGACATGGATGTAATATGGAGGTGCAGGTTGACATGGATGTAATGTGGGGGTGCAGGGTGACATGGATGTAATATGGAGGTGCAGGGTGACATGGGTGTAATGTGGGGTGCAGGGTGACATGGATGTAATGTGTGGTGCAGGGTGACATGGATGTAATGTGGGGTGCAGGGTGACATGGATGTAATGTGGGGTGCAGGGTGACATGGATGTAATGTGGGGGTGCAGGGTGACATGGATGTAATGTGGGGTGCAGGGTGACATGGATGTAATGTGGGGGTGCAGGGTGACATGGATGTAATGTGGGGGTGCAGGGTGACATGGATGTAATATGGAGGTGCAGGGTGACATGGATGTAATGTGGGGGTGCAGGGTGACATGGGTGTAATGTGGGGGTGCAGGGTGACATGGATGTAATGTGGGGTGCAGGGTGACATGGATGTAATGTGGGGGTGCAGGGTGACATGGATGTAATGT
This sequence comes from Engystomops pustulosus, assembly GCF_040894005.1. Classification (NCBI taxonomy): domain Eukaryota; kingdom Metazoa; phylum Chordata; class Amphibia; order Anura; family Leptodactylidae; genus Engystomops; species Engystomops pustulosus. The sequence continues at coordinate 113,756,564 of NC_092418.1, read as the reverse complement.
GGGGTGCAGGGTGACATGGATGTAATGTGTGGGTGCAGGGTGACATGGATGTAATGTGGGGGTGCAGGGTGACATGGATGTAATGTGGGGGTGCAGGGTGACATGGATGTAATGTGGGGGTGCAGGGTGACATGGATGTAATGTGGGGTGCAGGGTGACATGGATGTAATGTGTGGGTGCAGGGTGACATGGATGTAATGTGGGGGTGCAGGGTGACATGGATGTAATGTGGGGGTGCAGGGTGACATGGATGTAATGTGGGGTGCAGGGTGACATGGATGTAATGTGGGGGTGCAGGGTGACATGGATGTAATGTGGGGTGCAGGGTGACATGGATGTAATGTGTGGTGCAGGGTGACATGGATGTAATGTGTGGTGCAGGGTGACATGGATGTAATGTGGGGGTGCAGGGTGACATGGATGTAATGTGGGGTGCAGGGTGATATGGATGTAATGTGGGGTGCAGGGTGACATGGATGTAATGTGGGGGTGCAGGGTGACATGGATGTAATGTGTGGTGCAGGGTGACATGAATGTAATGTGAGGTGCAGGGTGACATGGATGTAATGTGGGGTGCAGTGTGACATGGATGTAATGTGGGGTGCAGGGTGACATGGATGTAATGTGAGGTGCAGGGTGACATGAATGTAATGTGAGGTGCAGTGTGACATGGATGTAATGTGGGGTGCAGGGTGACATGGATGTAATGTGGGGTGCAGGGTGACATGGGTGTAATGTGGGGTGCAGGGTGACATGGATGTAATGTGGGGGTGCAGGGTGACATGGATGTAATGTGGGGGTGCAGGGTGACATGGATGTAATGTGGGGGTACAGGGTGACATGGGTGTAATGTGGGGTGCAGGGTGAGATGGATGTAATGTGGGGTGCAGGGTGACATGGATGTAATGTGGGGTGCAGGGTGACATGAATGTAATGTGAGGTGCAGGGTGACATGGATGTAATGTGAGGTGCAGGGTGACATGAATGTAATGTGAGGTGCAGTGTGACATGGATGTAATGTGGGGTGCAGGGTGACATGGATGTAATGTGGGGTGCAGGGTGACATGGGTGTAATGTGGGGTGCAGGGTGACATGGATGTAATGTGGGGGTGCAGGGTGACATGGATGTAATGTGGGGGTGCAGGGTGACATGGATGTAATGTGTGGTGCAGGGTGACATGGATGTAATGTGGGGTGCAGGGTGACATGGATGTAATGTGGGGTGCAGGGTGACATGGATGTAATGTGGGGTGCAGGGTGACATGGATGTAATGTGGGGGTGCAGGGTGACATGGGTGTAATGTGGGGTGCAGGGTGACATGGATGTAATGTGTGGGTGCAGGGTGACATGGATGTAATGTGGGGGTGCAGGGTGACATGGATGTAATGTGGGGTGCAGGGTGACATGGATGTAATGTGGGGTGCAGGGTGACATGGATGTAATGTGGGGGTGCAGGGTGACATGGATGTAATGTGAGGTGCAGGGTGACATGGGTGTAATGTGGGGTGCAGGGTGACATGGATGTAATGTGGGGGTTCAGGGTGACATGGATGTAATGTGGGGGTGCAGGGTGACATGGATGTAATGTGGGGGTGCAGGGTGACATGGATGTAATGTGGGGGTGCAGGGTGACATGGATGTAATGTGAGGTGCAGGGTGACATGGATGTAATGTGGGGGTTCAGGGTGACATGGATGTAATGTGGGGGTGCAGGGTGACATGGATGTAATGTGGGGGTGCAGGGTGACATGGATGTAATGTGGGGGTGCAGGGTGACATGGATGTAATGTGGGGTGCAGGGTGACATGGATGTAATATTGGGGTGCAGGGTGACATGGATGTAATGTGGGGGTGCAGGGTGACATGGATGTAATGTGGGGTGCAGGGTGACATGGATGTAATATTGGGGTGCAGGGTGAGATGGATGTAATGTGGGGTGCAGGGTGACATGGATGTAATGTGGGGTGCAGTGTGACATGGATGTAATGTGGGGTGCAGGGTGATATGGATGTAATGTGAGGTGCAGGGTGATATGGATGTAATGTGGGGTGCAGGGTGACATGGATGTAATGTGGGGTGCAGGATGACATGGATGTAATGTGGGGGTGCAGGGTGACATGGATGTAATGTGAGGTGCAGGGTGACATGGATGTAATGTGAGGGTGCAGGGTGACATGGATGTAATGTGGGGTACAGGGTGACATGGATGTAATGTGGGGTGCAGGGTGACATGGATGTAATGTGGGGTGCAGGGTGACATGGATGTAATGTGGGGTGCAGGGTGACATGGATGTAATGTGGGGGTGCAGGGTGACATGGATGTAATGTGGGGGTGCAGGGTGACATGGATGTAATGTGGGGGTGCAGGGTGATATGGATGTAATGTGGGGGTGCAGGGTGACATGGATGTAATGTGGGGGTGCAGGGTGACATGGATGTAATGTGGGGTGCAGGGTGACATGGATGTAATGTGGGGTGCAGGGTGACATGGATGTAATGTGGGGGTGCAGGGTGACATGGATGTAATGTGGGGTGCAGGGTGACATGGATGTAATGTGGGGTGCAGGGTGACATGGATGTAATGTGGGGTGCAGGGTGACATGGATGTAATGTGGGGTGCAGGTAGGTCCTGGTGGATAGAGGGAACCGCTCCTTTTGCCCATTAGGATTTAGCATCCTTTATATAAAGCAAACTAAATGCTGGATGGCAAAACCGGGTCCTGAGCCCACAAGGTTTTGTGTAGTAAGACATCTCCTTAAAGGGGTTTTCCCATGAAATAAAGTTCTCACATCTCAATGTTTACCCAATAAAGATCATGTTTAACCCCTTACTGTACAATGTTACTCAGTGTTATTGGTGTTTTAGCTCCTATCACCCAGTGATGGGCGGTGTAAGATCCCAGAGTGTGAGCGGGTACTCTCTGAGCAGACACTTCATGATCCCTCTGTGCTGTGAGCGGGGACTCTCTGAGCAGACACTTCATGATCCCCCTGTGCTGTGAGCGGGGACTCTCTGAGCAGACACTTCATGATCCCTCTGTGCTGTGAGCGGGGACTCTCTGAGCAGACACTTCATGATCCCTCTGTGCTGTGAGCGGGGACTCTCTGAGCAGACACTTCATGATTCCTCTGTGCTGTGAGCGGGGACTCTCTGAGCAGATTCTTCATGATCCCTCTGTGCTGTGAGTGGGGACTCTCTGAGCAGACACTTCATGATCCCTCTGTGCTGTGAGCGTGGACTCTCTGAGCAGACACTTCATGATCCCTCTGTGCTGTGAGCGGGGACTCTCTGAGCAGACACTTCATGATTCCTCTGTGCTGTGAGCGGGGACTCTCTGAGCAGATTCTTCATGATCCCTCTGTGCTGTGAGTGGGGACTCTCTGAGCAGACACTTCATGATCCCTCTGTGCTGTGAGCGGGGACTCTCTGAGCAGATTCTTCATGATCCCTCTGTGCTGTGAGTGGGGACTCTCTGAGCAGACACTTCATGATCCCTCTGTGCTGTGAGCGGGTACTCTCTGAGCAGACACTTCATGATTCCTCTGTGCTGTGAGCAGGGACTCTCTGAGCAGACACTTCATGATTCCTCTGTGCTGTGAGTGGGGACTCTCTGAGCAGACACTTCATGATCCCTCTGTGCTGTGAGCGGGGACTCTCTGAGCAGACACTTCATGATTCCTCTGTGCTGTGAGCGGGGACTCTCTGTGCAGACACTTCATGATCCCTCTGTGCTGTGAGCGGGGACTCTCTGTGCAGACACTTCATGATCCCTCTGTGCTGTGAGCGGGGACTCTCTGAGCAGACACTTCATGATCCCTCTGTGCTGTGAGCGGGGACTCTCTGAGCAGACACTTCATGATTCCTCTGTGCTGTGAGCGGGGACTCTCTGAGCAGACACTTCATGATTCCTCTGTGCTGTGAGTGGGGACTCTCTGAGCAGACACTTCATGATCCCTCTGTGCTGTGAGCGGAGACTCTCTGAGCAGACACTTCATGATCCCTCTGTGCTGTGAGTGGGGATTCTCTGAGCAGACACTTCATGATTCCTCTGTGCTGTGAGCGGGGACTCTCTGAGCAGACACTTCATGATCCCTCTGTGCTGTGAGCGGGGACTCTCTGAGCAGACACTTCATGATTCCTCTGTGCTGTGAGCAGGGACTCTCTGAGCAGACACTTCATGATCCTCTGTGCTGTGAGCGGGGACTCTCTGAGCAGACACTTCATGATTCCTCTGTGCTGTGAGCAGGGACTCTCTGAGCAGACACTTCATGATTCCTCTGTGCTGTGAGCGGGGACTCTCTGTGCAGACACTTCATGATCCCTCTGTGCTGTGAGCGGGGACTCTCTGAGCAGACACTTCATGATCCCTCTGTGCTGTGAGCGGGGACTCTCTGAGCAGACACTTCATGATCCCTCTGTGCTGTGAGCGGAGACTCTCTGAGCAGACACTTCTTGATCCCTCTGTGCTGTGAGTGGGGATTCTCTGAGCAGACACTTCATGATTCCTCTGTGCTGTGAGCGGGGACTCTTTGAGCAGACACTTCATGATCCCTCTGTGCTGTGAGTGGGGACTCTCTGAGCAGACACTTCATGATTCCTCTGTGCTGTGAGCGGGGACTCTCTGAGCAGACACTTCATGATCCCTCTGTGCTGTGAGCGGGGACTCTCTGAGCAGACACTTCATGAGTCCTCTGTGCTGTGAGCGGGGACTCTCTGAGCAGACACTTCATGAGTCCTCTGTGCTGTGAGCGGGGACTCTCTGAGCAGACACTTCATGATCCCCCTGTGCTGTGAGCGGGGACTCTCTGAGCAGACACTTCATGATCCCCCTGTGCTGTGAGCGGGGACTCTCTGAGCAGACACTTCATGAGTCCTCTGTGCTGTGAGCGGGGACTCTCTGAGCAGACACTTCATGAGTCCTCTGTGCTGTGAGCGGGGACTCTCTGAGCAGACACTTCATGATCCCTCTGTGCTGTGAGCGGGGACTCTCTGAGCAGACACTTCATGAGTCCTCTGTGCTGTGAGCGGGGACTCTCTGAGCAGACACTTCATGATCCCTCTGTGCTGTGAGCGGGGACTCTCTGAGCAGACACTTCATGATCCCTCTGTGCTGTGAGCGTGGACTCTCTGAGCAGACACTTCATGATCCCTCTGTGCTGTGAGCGGGGACTCTCTGAGCAGATTCTTCATGATCCCTCTGTGCTGTGAGTGGGGACTCTCTGAGCAGACACTTCATGATCCCCCTGTGCTGTGAGCGGGGACTCTCTGAGCAGACACTTCATGATCCCCCTGTGCTGTGAGCGGGGACTCTCTGAGCAGACACTTCATGATCCCCCTGTGCTGTGAGCGGGGACTCTCTGAGCAGACACTTCATGATCCCTCTGTGCTGTGAGCGGGGACTCTCTGAGCAGACACTTTATGATCCCTCTGTGCTGTGAGCGTGGACTCTCTGAGCAGACACTTCATGATCCCTCTGTGCTGTGAGCGGGGACTCTCTGAGCAGATTCTTCATGATCCCTCTGTGCTGTGAGTGGGGACTCTCTGAGCAGACACTTCATGATCCCCCTGTGCTGTGAGTGGGGACTCTCTGAGCAGACACTTCATGATCCCCCTGTGCTGTGAGCGGGGACTCTCTGAGCAGACACTTCATGAGTCCTCTGTGCTGTGAGTTCCTGGGAGCTCACAATGTGCTTAGATTATAAGGGTACAGGGTTTATCTACACTTTCATTTACCTTCTGAACATTCACTAGTATCTGACACATAGAAAGAGATGAGACAGATCAGAGATGATGAGATCCATGAGATGCCTATTACACACAATGGGGCTGATTTATCAAGCTGTCTAAAAGTCAGAATATTCCTAGTTGCCCAGGGCAACCAATTATAGCTCAGCTTTCATTTCACCAGTGCCCATGAATATTTTAAAGGGAGCTGTGATAGGAATATTCAGACTTTTAGACAGCTCGATAAATCTTCCCCAATGACACTCTCAGCACTGCTACATCTCACACACACAGTCAGCTCTGCAATATGCCTCCCCTCGATAAAGATCTTTTTAGGTAGTTCTATTATGGTAGGTTTCCTTTAACGAACGAACGAGTGCACGGACACGCATGTATCACCATACCATACCCCCCAGAAAAAAAGAACGTGCTTCAATAGAAACATACACAGAACCCCCCCCCCCCCCAAAAAAAAAAAAAATAGGCCAAAATCCTGTAATTATATATTTAATACTTGGTATCACATTAGCAGATTATAAAGAATACGACCCAGACCAGTAATAGCTGTCCCCGAGTGACTTATCTCTAAATGGATCCTCTCACTCCTAGTCGTCAGTGTGGATCCTCTCACTCCTAGTTGTCAGTGTGGATCCTCTCACTCCTAGTTGTCAGTGTGGATCCTCTCACTCCTAGTTGTCAGCGTGGATCCTCTCACTCCTAGTTGTCAGTGTGGATCCTGTCACTCCTAGTTGTCAGTGTGGATCCTCTCACTCCTAGTTGTCAGTGTGGATCCTCTCGCTCCTAGTTGTCAGTGTGGATCCTCTCACTCCTAGTTGTCAGTGTGGATCCTCTCACTCCTAGTTGTCAGTGTGGATCCTCTCGCTCCTAGTTGTCAGTGTAGATCCTGTCACTCCTAGTTGTCAGTATGGATCCTCTCACTCCTAGTTGTCAGTGTGGATCCTCTCACTCCTAGTTGTCAGTGTGGATCCTCTCACTCCTAGTTGTCAGTGTGGATCCCCTTACTCCTAGTTGTCAGTGTGGATCCTCTCCCTCCTAGTTGTCAGCGTGGATCCTCTCACTCCTAGTTGTCAGTGTGGATCCCCTCACTCCTAGTTGTCAGTGTGGATCCTCTCACTCCTAGTTGTCAGTGTGGATCCTCTCACTCCTAGTTGTCAGTGTAGATCCTCTCACTCCTAGTTGTCAGTGTGGATCCTCTCACTCCTAGTTGTCAGTGTGGATCCTCTCACTCCTAGTTGTCAGTGTGGATCCTATCGCTCCTAGTTGTCAGTGTGGATCCTCTCGCTCCTAGTTGTCAGTGTGGATCCTATCGCTCCTAGTTGTCAGTGTGGATCCTCTCGCTCCTAGTTGTCAGTGTGGATCCTCTCGCTCCTAGTTGTCAGTGTGGATCCTCTCGCTCCTAGTTGTCAGTGTGGATCCTCTCGCTCCTAGTTGTCAGTGTGGATCCTCTCGCTCCTAGTTGTCAGTGTGGATCCTCTCGCTCCTAGTTGTCAGTGTGGATCCTCTCGCTCCTAGTTGTCAGTGTGGATCCTCTCGCTCCTAGTTGTCAGTGTGGATCCTCTCGCTCCTAGTTGTCAGTGTGGATCCTCTCGCTCCTAGTTGTCAGTGTGGATCCTCTCACTCCTAGTTGTCAGTGTGGATCCTCTCACTCCTAGTTGTCAGTGTGGATCCTGTCACTCCTAGTTGTCAGTGTGGATCCTCTCGCTCCTAGTTGTCAGCGTGGATCCTCTCGCTCCTAGTTGTCAGCGTGGATCCTCTCCCTCCTAGTTGTCAGTGTGGATCCTCTCCCTCCTAGTTGTCAGTGTGGATCCCCTTACTCCTAGTTGTCAGTGTGGATCCTCTCACTCCTAGTTGTCAGTGTGGATCCTCTCACTCCTAGTTGTCAGTGTGGATCCTCTCGCTCCTAGTTGTCAGTGTGGATCCTCTCACTCCTAGTTGTCAGTGTGGATCCTCTCGCTCCTAGTTGTCAGCGTGGATCCTGTCACTCCTAGTTGTCAGCGTGGATCCTCTCACTCCTAGTTGTCAGTGTGGATCCTCTCGCTCCTAGTTATCAGCGTGGATCCTGTCACTCCTAGTTGTCAGCGTGGATCCTGTCACTCCTAGTTGTCAGTGTGGATCCTCTCACTCCTAGTTGTCAGTGTGGATCCTCTCACTCCTAGTTGTCAGTGTGGATCCTCTCACTCCTAGTTGTCAGTGTGGATCCTCTCACTCCTAGTTGTCAGTGTGGATCCTCTCACTCCTAGTTGTCAGTGTGGATCCTCTCACTCCTAGTTGTCAGTGTGGATCCTCTCGCTCCTAGTTGTCAGTGTGGATCCTCTCACTCCTAGTTGTCAGTGTGGATCCTCTCGCTCCTAGTTGTCAGTGTGGATCCTCTCACTCCTAGTTGTCAGTGTGGATCCTCTTCTCCTAGTTGTCAGTGTGGATCCTCTTCTCCTAGTTGTCAGTGTGGATCCTCTCGCTCCTAGTTGTCAGCGTGGATCCTGTCACTCCTAGTTGTCAGTGTGGATCCTCTCACTCCTAGTTGTCAGTGTGGATCCTCTCGCTCCTAGTTATCAGCGTGGATCCTGTCACTCCTAGTTGTCAGTGTGGATCCTGTCACTCCTAGTTGTCAGTGTGGATCCTCTCACTCCTAGTTGTCAGTGTGGATCCTCTCACTCCTAGTTGTCAGTGTGGATCCTCTCACTCCTAGTTGTCAGTGTGGATCCTCTCACTCCTAGTTGTCAGTGTGGATCCTCTCACTCCTAGTTGTCAGTGTGGATCCTCTCACTCCTAGTTGTCAGTGTGGATCCTCTCGCTCCTAGTTGTCAGTGTGGATCCTCTCGCTCCTAGTTGTCAGTGTGGATCCTCTCACTCCTAGTTGTCAGTGTGGATCCTCTCGCTCCTAGTTGTCAGTGTGGATCCTCTCACTCCTAGTTGTCAGTGTGGATCCTCTTCTCCTAGTTGTCAGTGTGGATCCTCTTCTCCTAGTTGTCAGTGTGGATCCTCTTCTCCTAGTTGTCAGTGTGGATCCTCTTCTCCTAGTTGTCAGTGTGGATCCTCTCACTCCTAGTTGTCGGCGTGGATCCTCTCCCTCCTAGTTGTCAGTGTGGATCCCCTCACTCCTAGTTGTCAGTGTGGATCCTCTCACTCCTAGTTGTCAGTGTGGATCCTCTCCCTCCTAGTTGTCAGCGTGGATCCTCTCCCTCCTAGTTGTCAGCGTGGATCCTCTCACTCCTAGTTGTCAGTGTGGATCCTCTCACTCCTAGTTGTCAGTGTGGATCCTCTCACTCCTAGTTGTCAGTGTGGATCCTCTCACTCCTAGTTGTCAGTGTGGATCCTCTCACTCCTAGTTGTCAGTGTGGATCCTCTCGCTCCTAGTTGTCAGTGTGGATCCTCTCGCTCCTAGTTGTCAGTGTGGATCCTCTCACTCCTAGTTGTCAGTGTGGATCCTCTCGCTCCTAGTTGTCAGTGTGGATCCTCTCACTCCTAGTTGTCAGTGTGGATCCTCTCACTCCTAGTTGTCAGTGTGGATCCTCTTCTCCTAGTTGTCAGTGTGGATCCTCTTCTCCTAGTTGTCAGTGTGGATCCTCTTCTCCTAGTTGTCAGTGTGGATCCTCTCACTCCTAGTTGTCGGTGTGGATCCTCTCCCTCCTAGTTGTCAGTGTGGATCCCCTTACTCCTAGTTGTCAGTGTGGATCCTCTCACTCCTAGTTGTCAGTGTGGATCCTCTCCCTCCTAGTTGTCAGCGTGGATCCTCTCACTCCTAGTTGTCAGTGTGGATCCTCTCGCTCCTAGTTGTCAGTGTGGATCCTCTCACTCCTAGTTGTCAGTGTGGATCCTCTCACTCCTAGTTGTCAGTGTGGATCCTCTCACTCCTAGTTGCCAGTGTGGATCCTCTCACTCCTAGTTGTCAGTGTGGATCCTCTCACTCCTAGTTGTCAGTGTGGATCCTCTCACTCCTAGTTGTCAGTGTGGATCCTCTCACTCCTAGTTGTCAGTGTGGATCCTCTCGCTCCTAGTTGTCAGCGTGGATCCTCTCACTCCTAGTTGTCAGTGTGGATCCTCTCCCTCCTAGTTGTCAGTGTGGATCCTCTCCCTCCTAGTTGTCAGTGTGGATCCTCTCCCTCCTAGTTGTCAGTGTGGATCCTCTCACTCCTAGTTGTCAGTGTGGATCCTCTTACTCCTAGTTGTCAGTGTGGATCCTCTCGCTCCTAGTTGTCAGTGTGGATCCTCTCGCTCCTAGTTGTCAGTGTGGATCCTCTCACTCCTGGTTATCAGTGTGGATCCTCTCACTCCTAGTTGTCAGCGTGGATCCTCTCCCTCCTAGTTGTCAGCGTGGATCCTCTCACTCCTAGTTGTCAGTGTGGATCAGCTTCCTCCTAGTTGTCAGTGTGGATCCTCTCACTCCTGGTTATCAGTGTAGATCCTCTCACTCCTAGTTGTCAGCGTGGATCCTCTCCCTCCTAGTTGTCAGCGTGGATCCTCTCACTCCTAGTTGTCAGTGTGGATCAGCTTCCTCCTAGTTGACCATTGTCAGTAAAAGGGTTAGGCTACATGCACACGATGCATGCCCGCTGTACCCTAGTACTGTATTACGGGGGCATACATCGGTGCCGGGGAGAGGAGCGGGGGATGAGCGCTGGGGACCACCCCTCTCCATAGGAATACACAGCACACAGCACCGTATTCCGGAGAAAGATGGCACCTGTCCTTGCTTTCTACGGACTATGGAACGTTACAATGCCGCACAGACTGCTCCCGTATGGCGCCGTGATGCGTTTGAAATGTATGGGGAACGTATATATGTGGTGTATATACATCGGCTGTATATACGTCCTCCATACCTTCCAGTGAATGTAGCCTTAAACCGTTCCTGGAAAGGCTATAACAAATGTGCATTTCCCTTTCCCCCCTAGAGATTACATTGTTTATATTACAAGGATTGTGATTGGTCAGAATTGAATTTGCATTGTACCAGGGACTCGTCTATGCTCACATGTTTGGCGGGGGTATATGCCTGGGCAAACTTTGCACTAAAATGATCTAATATGTGCCTGACCTTAAATAAGCCTCTGGGTGGGCACTGTGCATTGTAGGTGTAGTGCATAAACTTATGGATGGCTGCAGAGCGCATCCTGCTCATCGCCATGCGGGACATCGGGGTGCGGTACAGAATGTCTGTGCTCCAGGAGTCCCTGATCGATGGCTTCTTTATAATCCCCATAAGGAGTATTATGCCCCAATACTTCTGCATCTCTGCTGCAGTGACAGGGGTCCACCTCTAGGGTTGTGCATAAAATGATGAGGGGTTTTGGGCATATGTTGTGCAGCGTAGAGATTGGTCTGGACTACAATTAAATTCAACAGCTCCTCATCAAAAAGAAAACTTTAAAAAGTCCGCAGCTCTGAGCCCTGCCGTGTCAAATATAATTCCAGGTTGGCCCAAAAACACGTTTTTTAGCCCAAAAACGCTGCAATCTCAGCGATCAGCGGGCGGGACTGATCCGATTGGTTGGGTGACGTTGGCTGGAGGTTCTCCTGCCTCAGTCACCTGCATCCCATCGTGATGTCACCACATCTCGTGACTTGGTGGCACGGGATAGCCCTGGTGCACTTGCGCCATACTAGAACAGTGCTAAGCGCTAATCGCCGGGAGCCAGCGCCGTATTAGCAAGGGGTTAATTACTTCATTTATTTGGTAATTTTGTATTTGCTAACTTTTTGATGCAACAAAAAATTTCACAGTGAAAGAATGCATTTTGTGAGACAGAATTAATTCTGTGTAACGGAATACATTTTGTGAATTTTGTATGATAAAAAGCATTTTATGTGACAAAATTAATTCTGTGTGACAGAATGCATTTTGTGAATTTTGTATGACAAAATGCATTTTGTGTGACCGAATGCATTTTGTGAGACAAAATTAATTCTGTGTGACAGAATACATTTTGTGAATTTTGTAAGACAAAATGCATTTTGTGAGACAGAATAAATTCTATGTGACAAAATGCATTTTGTGTAACAAAATTAATTCTGTGTGACTGAATGCATTTTGTGAATTTTGTATGACAAGATGCATTTTGTGAGACAGAATAAATTATGTGTGACAAAATGCATTTTGTGAGACAAAATTAAGTCTTTGTTACAGAATACATTTTGTGAGACAAAATGAATTCTGTATGACAAAATAATATTGTGTGTGACACAAAATCGTATTTTGTGCGACAAAATGGCATTTTGTAGTCAAACAATTAGATTTTGTGACACAAAATACATTCTGTTCACACAAAATAAACTGCATCACAAAATTATTTTTGTGCATTCTGTGAAAGTCTAATTGATTTTGTGCACACAAAAATGATTTTTGTAATGACAAAAGGCAATTTGGGTCGATAAATATTACTTTTGTAAGCACAAAACAGATTTTGTGATGACAACATTAAATTCTGTGTCCATAGTATGAATTCTGTGATCACAAAATTAATTTTGTGCAACTGAACACATTTTGTTGCACAGAATACATTGTGAACAAACGGCGCCCCATAGTGGTGAAGCTTTCATACTACAGTGTGAACAGTCCTGGCAGTGCAGTAGTGTATCTTCCATATTAATCTGTGAACAGTCCTGTCAGGGTAGTAGTGTAGCTTCCATATTAATCTGTGAACAGTCCTGTCAGGGTAGTAGTGAAGGTTCCATTTCATGGTGTGTAGAGTCCTAACAGGAGAGTAGCAGAGTTTCCATATCACCATGTGAACAGTTCTGTCAGGGCAGCGGCGAAGGTTCCATATCACAGTATCAAAAGTCCTGGCAGTGCTCTGGTGAAGCTTCCATATAACAGTGTGAACAGTGCTGTCAGTGCAGTAGGGAAGGTTTCATATTAAAGTGTGAACAGTCCTTGTAGGACAGAAGTGAAGCTTCCATATAACATTGTGAATAGTCCTTGTAGGACAGAAGTGAAGCTTCCATATAACAGTGTGAATAGTCCTTGTAGGACAGTAGTGAAGCTTCCATATAATAGTGTGATTAGTCCTTGTAGGACAGAAGTGAAGATTCCATATAACAGTGTGAATAGTCCTTGTAGGACAGTAGTGAAGCTTCCATATAACAGTGTGAATAGTCCTTGTAGGACAGTAGTGAAGCTTCCATATAGCAGTGTGAATAGTCCTTGTAGGACAGTAGTGAAGCTTCCATATAACATTGTGAATAGTCCTTGTAGGACAGTAGTGAAGCTTCCATATAGCAGTGTGAATAGTCCTTGTAGGACAGTAGTGAAGCTTCCATATAGCAGTGTGAATAGTCCTTGTAGGACAGTAGTGAAGCTTCCATATAACATTGTGAATAGTCCTTGTAGGACAGTAGTGAAGCTTCCATATAACATTGTGAATAGTCCTTATAGGACAGTAGTGAAGCTTCCATATAACAGTGTGAATAGTCCTTGTAGGACAGTAGTGAAGCTTCCATATAATAGTGTGAATAGTCCTTGTAGGACAGTAGTGAAGCTTCCATATAACAGTGTGAATAGTTCTTGTAGGACAGTAGTGAAGCTTCCATATAGCAGTGTGAATAGTCCTTGTAGGACAGTAGTGAAGCTTCCATATAATAGTGTGAATAGTGCTTGTAGGACAGTAGTGCAGCTTCCATATAGCAGTGTGAATAGTCCTTGTAGGACAGTAGTGAAGCTTCCATATAACAGTGTGAATAGTCCTTGTAGGACAGTAGTGAAGCTTCCATATAGCAGTGTGAATAGTCCTTGTAGGACAGTAGTGAAGCTTCCATATAACAGTGTGAATAGTCCTTGTAGGACAGTAGTGAAGCTTCCATATAACAGTGTGAATAGTCCTTGTAGGACAGTAGTGAAGCTTCCATATAATAGTGTGAATAGTCCTTGTAGGACAGTAGTGAAGCTTCCATATAACATTGTGAATAGTCCTTGTAGGACAGTAGTGAAGCTTCCATATAACATTGTGAATAGTCCTTGTAGGACAGTAGTGAAGCTTCCATATAATAGTGTGAATAGTCCTTGTAGGACAGTAGTGAAGCTTCCATATAACAGTGTGAATAGTTCTTGTAGGACAGTAGTGAAGCTTCCATATAATAGTGTGAATAGTCCTTGTAGGGTAGTAGTGAAGCTTCCATATAGCAGTGTGAATAGTCCTTGTAGGGTAGTAGTGAAGCTTCCATATAATAGTGTGAATAGTGCTTGTAGGACAGTAGTGCAGCTTCCATATAGCAGTGTGAATAGTCCTTGTAGGACAGTAGTGAAGCTTCCATATAACAGTGTGAATAGTCCTTGTAGGACAGTAGTGAAGCTTCCATATAGCAGTGTGAATAGTCCTTGTAGGACAGTAGTGAAGCTTCCATATAACAGTGTGAATAGTCCTTGTAGGACAGTAGTGAAGCTTCCATATAACAGTGTGAATAGTCCTTGTAGGACAGTAGTGAAGCTTCCATATAATAGTGTGAATAGTCCTTGTAGGACAGTAGTGAAGCTTCCATATAACATTGTGAATAGTCCTTGTAGGACAGTAGTGAAGCTTCCATATAACAATGTGAATAGTCCTTGTAGGACAGTAGTGAAGCTTCCATATAATAGTGTGAATAGTCCTTGTAGGACAGTAGTGAAGCTTCCATATAGCAGTGTGAATAGTCCTTGTAGGACAGTAGTGAAGCTTCCATATAACATTTTGAATATTCCTTGTAGGACAGTAGTGAAGCTTCCATATAGCAGTGTGAATAGTCCTTGTAGGACAGAAGTGAAGCTTCCATATAACAGTGTGAATAGTCCTTTTAGGACAGTAGTGAAGCTTCCATTTAGCAGTGTGAATAGTCCTTGTAGGACATTAGTGAAGCTTCCATATAACAGTGTGAATAGTCCTTGTAGGACAGTAGTGAAGCTTCCATATAGCAGTGTGAATAGTCCTTGTAGGACATTAGTGAAGCTTCCATATAACAGTGTGAATAGTCCTTGTAGGACAGTAGTGAAGCTTCCATATAGCAGTGTGAATAGTCCTTGTATGACAGTAGTGAAGCTTCCATATAGCAGTGTGAATAGTCCTTGTAGGACAGTAGTGAAGCTTCCATATCACAGTGAGAATAGTCCTTGTAGGACAGTAGTGAAGCTTCCATATAGCAGTGTGAATAGTCCTTGTAGGACAGTAGTGAAGCTTCCATATCACAGTGTGAATAGTCCTTGTAGGACAGTAGTGAAGCTTCCATATAACAGTGTGAATAGTGCTTGTGGGACAGTAGTGAAGCTTCCATATAACATTGTGAATAGTCCTTGTAGGACAGTAGTGAAGCTTCCATATAACATTGTGAATAGTCCTTGTAGGACAGTAGTGAAGCTTCCATATAACATTGTGAATAGTCCTTATAGGACAGTAGTGAAGCTTCCATATAACATTGTGAATAGTCCTTTTAGGACAGTAGTGAAGCTTCCATTTAGCAGTGTGAATAGTCCTTGTAGGACATTAGTGAAGCTTCCATATAACAGTGTGAATAGTCCTTGTAGGACAGTAGTGAAGCTTCCATATAGCAGTGTGAATAGTCCTTGTATGACAGTAGTGAAGCTTCCATATAGCAGTGTGAATAGTCCTTGTAGGACAGTAGTGAAGCTTCCATATCACAGTGAGAATAGTCCTTGTAGGACAGTAGTGAAGCTTCCATATAGCAGTGTGAATAGTCCTTGTAGGACAGTAGTGAAGCTTCCATATCACAGTGTGAATAGTCCTTGTAGGACAGTAGTGAAGCTTCCATATAGCAGTGTGAATAGTCCTTGTAGGACAGTAGTGAAGCTTCCATATCACAGTGTGAATAGTCCTTGTAGGACAGTAGTGAAGCTTCCATATAACAGTGTGAATAGTGCTTGTAGGACAGTAGTGAAGCTTCCATATAACATTGTGAATAGTCCTTGTAGGACAGTAGTGAAGCTTCCATATAACATTGTGAATAGTCCTTGTAGGACAGTAGTGAAGCTTCCATATAACATTGTGAATAGTCCTTGTAGGACAGTAGTGAAGCTTCCATATAGCAGTGTGAATAGTCCTTGTAGGACAGTAGTGAAGCTTCCATATAACATTGTGAATAGTCCTTATAGGACAGAAGTGAAGCTTCCATATAACAGTGTGAATAGTCCTTTTAGGACAGTAGTGAAGCTTCCATTTAGCAGTGTGAATAGTCCTTGTAGGACATTAGTGAAGCTTCCATATAACAGTGTGAATAGTCCTTGTAGGACAGTAGTGAAGCTTCCATATAGCAGTGTGAATAGTCCTTGTATGACAGTAGTGAAGCTTCCATATAGCAGTGTGAATAGTCCTTGTAGGACAGTAGTGAAGCTTCCATATCACAGTGAGAATAGTCCTTGTAGGACAGTAGTGATGCTTCCATATAGCAGTGTGAATAGTCCTTGTAGGACAGTAGTGAAGCTTCCATATCACAGTGTGAATAGTCCTTGTAGGACAGTAGTGAAGCTTCCATATAACATTGTGAATAGTCCTTATAGGACAGTAGTGAAGCTTCCATATAACAGTGTGAATAGTCCTTGTAGGACAGTAGTGAAGCTTCCATATAACATTGTGAATAGTCCTTGTAGGACAGTAGTGAAGCTTCCATATAACAGTGTGAATAGTTCTTGTAGGACAGTAGTGAAGCTTCCATATAATAGTGTGAATAGTCCTTGTAGGACAGTAGTGAAGCTTCCATATAATAGTGTGAATAGTCCTTGTAGGGTAGTAGTAAAGCTTCCATATAGCAGTGTGAATAGTCCTTGTAGGACAGTAGTGGAGCTTCTATATAATAGTGTGAATAGTGCTTGTAGGACAGTAGTGAAGCTTCCATATAACAGTGTGAATAGTCCTTGTAGGACAGTAGTGAAGCTTCCATATAACAGTGTGAATAGTCCTTGTAGGACAGTAGTGAAGCTTCCATATAACAGTGTGAATAGTCCTTGTAGGACAGTAGTGAAGCTTCCATATAATAGTGTGAATAGTCCTTGTAGGACAGTAGTGAAGCTTCCATATAACAGTGTGAATAGTCCTTGTAGGACAGTAGTGAAGCTTCCATATAACATTGTGAATAGTCCTTGTAGGACAGTAGTGAAGCTTCCATATAACAGTGTGAATAGTCATTGTAGGACAGTAGTGAAGCTTCCATATAGCAGTGTGAATAGTCCTTGTAGGACAGTAGTGAAGCTTCCATATAACAATGTGAATAGTCCTTGTAGGACAGTAGTGAAGCTTCCATATAGCAGTGTGAATAGTCCTTGTAGGACAGTAGTGAAGCTTCTATATAACAGTGTGAATAGTCCTTGTAGGACAGTAGTGAAGCTTCCATATAGCAGTGTGAATAGTCCTTGTAGGACAGTAGTGAAGCTTCCATATAGCAGTGTGAATAGTCCTTGTAGGACAGTAGTGAAGCTTCTATATAACATTGTGAATAGTCCTTGTAGGACATTAGTGAAGCTTCCATATAACAGTGTGAATACTCCTTGTAGGACAGTAGTGAAGCTTCCATATAACAGTGTGAATAGTCCTTATAGGACAGTAGTGAAGCTTCCATATAGCAGAGTGAATAGTCCTTGTAGGACAGTAGTGAAGCTTCCTTATAGCAGTGTGAATAGTCCTTGTAGGACAGTAGTGAAGCTTCCATATAACATTGTGAATAGTCCTTGTAGGACAGTAGTGAAGCTTCCATATAACAGTGTGAATAGTCCTTGTAGGACAGTAGTGAAGCTTCCATATAATAGTGTGAATAGTCCTTGTAGGACAGTAGTGAAGCTTCCATATAACAGTGTGAATAGTCCTTGTAGGACAGTAGTGAAGCTTCCATATAACATTGTGAATAGTCCTTGTAGGACAGTAGTGAAGCTTCCATATAACAGTGTGAATAGTCCTTGTAGGACAGTAGTGAAGCTTCCATATAGCAGTGTGAATAGTCCTTGTAGGACAGTAGTGAAGCTTCCATATAACAATGTGAATAGTCCTTGTAGGACAGTAGTGAAGCTTCCATATAGCAGTGTGAATAGTCCTTGTAGGACAGTAGTGAAGCTTCCATATAGCAGTGTGAATAGTCCTTGTAGGACAGTAGTGAAGCTTCTATATAATAGTGTGAATAGTCCTTGTAGGACAGTAGTGAAGCTTCCATATAGCAGTGTGAATAGTCCTTGTAGGACAGTAGTGAAGCTTCCATATAGCAGTGTGAATAGTCCTTGTAGGACAGTAGTGAAGCTTCTATATAACATTGTGAATAGTCCTTGTAGGACAGTAGTGAAGCTTCCATATAACAGTGTGAATACTCCTTGTAGGACAGTAGTGAAGCTTCCATATAACAGTGTGAATACTCCTTGTAGGACAGTAGTGAAGCTTCCATATAACAGTGTGAATACTCCTTGTAGGACAGTAGTGAAGCTTCCATATAGCAGTGTGAATAGTCCTTGTAGGACAGTAGTGAAGCTTCTATATAACATTGTGAATAGTCCTTGTAGGACAGTAGTGAAGCTTCCATATAACAGTGTGAATACTCCTTGTAGGACAGTAGTGAAGATTCCATATAACAGTGTGAATAGTCCTTATAGGACAATAGTGAAGCTTCCATATAGCAGAGTGAATAGTCCTTGTAGGACAGTAGTGAAGCTTCTATATAATAGTGTGAATAGTCCTTGTAGGACAATAGTGAAGCTTCCATATAACAGTGTGAATAGTCCTTGTAGGACAGTAGTGAAGCTTCCATATAACAGTGTGAATAGTCCTTGTAGGACAGTAGTGAAGCTTCCATATAACATTGTGAATACTCCTTGTAGGACAGTAGTGAAGCTTCCATATAACAGTGTGAATACTCCTTGTAGGACAGTAGTGAAGCTTCCATATAGCAGTGTGAATAGTCCTTGTAGGACAGTAGTGAAGCTTCTATATAACATTGTGAATAGTCCTTGTAGGACAGTAGTGAAGCTTCCATATAACAGTGTGAATACTCCTTGTAGGACAGTAGTGAAGATTCCATATAACAGTGTGAATAGTCCTTATAGGACAATAGTGAAGCTTCCATATAGCAGAGTGAATAGTCCTTGTAGGACAGTAGTGAAGCTTCTATATAATAGTGTGAATAGTCCTTGTAGGACAATAGTGAAGCTTCCATATAACAGTGTGAATAGTCCTTGTAGGACAGTAGTGAAGCTTCCATATAACAGTGTGAATAGTCCTTGTAGGACAGTAGTGAAGCTTCCATATAGCAGTGTGAATAGTCCTTGTAGGACAGTAGTGAAGCTTCCATATAACATTGTGAATAGTCCTTGTAGGACAGTAGTGAAGCTTCCATATAACATTGTGAATAGTCCTTGTAGGACAGTAGTGAAGCTTCCATATAGCAGTGTGAATAGTCCTTGTAGGACAGTAGTGAAGCTTCTATATAATAGTGTGAATAGTCCTTGTAGGACAGTAGTGAAGCTTCTATATAATAGTGTGAATAGTCCTTGTTGGACAATAGTGAAGCTTCCATATAACAGTGTGAATAGTCCTTGTAGGACAGTAGTGAAGCTTCCATATAGCAGTGTGAATAGTCCTTGTAGGACAGTAGTGAAGCTTCCATATAACATTGTGAATAGTCCTTGTAGGACAGTAGTGAAGCTTCCATATAACATTGTGAATAGTCCTTGTAGGACAGTAGTGAAGCTTCCATATAACATTGTGAATAGTCCTTGTAGGACAGTAGTGAAGCTTCCATATAACAGTGTGAATAGTCCTTGTAGGACAGTAGTGAAGCTTCCATATAACATTGTGAATAGTCTTTGTAGGACAGTAGTGAAGCTTCCATATAACATTGTGAATAGTCCTTGTAGGACAGTAGTGAAGCTTCCATATAACAGTGTGAATAGTCCTTGTAGGACAGTAGTGAATCTTCCATATAACAGTGTGAATAGTCCTTGTAGGACAGTAGTGAAGCTTCCATATAACAGTGTGAATAGTCCTTGTAGGACAGTAGTGAAGCTTCCATATAGCAGTGTGAATAGTCCTTATAGGACAGTAGTGAAGCTTCCATATAGCAGTGTGAATAGTCCTTGTAGGACAGTAGTGAAGCTTCCATATCACAGTGAGAATAGTCCTTGTAGGACAGTAGTGAAGCTTCCATATAGCAGTGTGAATAGTCCTTGTAGGACAGTAGTGAAGCTTCCATATCACAGTGTGAATAGTCCTTGTAGGACAGTAGTGAAGCTTCCATATAACAGTGTGAATAGTGCTTGTGGGACAGTAGTGAAGCTTCCATATAACATTGTGAATAGTCCTTGTAGGACAGTAGTGAAGCTTCCATATAACATTGTGAATAGTCCTTGTAGGACAGTAGTGAAGCTTCCATATAACATTGTGAATAGTCCTTATAGGACAGTAGTGAAGCTTCCATATAACATTGTGAATAGTCCTTTTAGGACAGTAGTGAAGCTTCCATTTAGCAGTGTGAATAGTCCTTGTAGGACATTAGTGAAGCTTCCATATAACAGTGTGAATAGTCCTTGTAGGACAGTAGTGAAGCTTCCATATAGCAGTGTGAATAGTCCTTGTATGACAGTAGTGAAGCTTCCATATAGCAGTGTGAATAGTCCTTGTAGGACAGTAGTGAAGCTTCCATATCACAGTGAGAATAGTCCTTGTAGGACAGTAGTGAAGCTTCCATATAGCAGTGTGAATAGTCCTTGTAGGACAGTAGTGAAGCTTCCATATAACATTGTGAATAGTCCTTATAGGACAGTAGTGAAGCTTCCATATAGCAGTGTGAATAGTCCTTGTAGGACAGTAGTGAAGCTTCCATATAACATTGTGAATAGTCCTTGTAGGACAGTAGTGAAGCTTCCATATAACATTGTGAATAGTCCTTATAGGACAGTAGTGAAGCTTCCATATAACAGTGTGAATAGTCCTTGTAGGACAGTAGTGAAGCTTCCATATAATAGTGTGAATAGTCCTTGTAGGACAGTAGTGAAGCTTCCATATAACAGTGTGAATAGTTCTTGTAGGACAGTAGTGAAGCTTCCATATAATAGTGTGAATAGTCCTTGTAGGGTAGTAGTGAAGCTTCCATATAGCAGTGTGAATAGTCCTTGTAGGGTAGTAGTGAAGCTTCCATATAATAGTGTGAATAGTGCTTGTAGGACAGTAGTGCAGCTTCCATATAGCAGTGTGAATAGTCCTTGTAGGACAGTAGTGAAGCTTTCATATAACAGTGTGAATAGTCCTTGTAGGACAGTAGTGAAGCTTCCATATAGCAGTGTGAATAGTCCTTGTAGGACAGTAGTGAAGCTTCCATATAACAGTGTGAATAGTCCTTGTAGGACAGTAGTGAAGCTTCCATATAACAGTGTGAATAGTCCTTGTAGGACAGTAGTGAAGCTTCCATATAATAGTGTGAATAGTCCTTGTAGGACAGTAGTGAAGCTTCCATATAACATTGTGAATAGTCCTTGTAGGACAGTAGTGAAGCTTCCATATAACATTGTGAATAGTCCTTGTAGGACAGTAGTGAAGCTTCCATATAATAGTGTGAATAGTCCTTGTAGGACAGTAGTGAAGCTTCCATATAGCAGTGTGAATAGTCCTTGTAGGACAGTAGTGAAGCTTCCATATAACATTTTGAATATTCCTTGTAGGACAGTAGTGAAGCTTCCATATAGCAGTGTGAATAGTCCTTGTAGGACAGAAGTGAAGCTTCCATATAACAGTGTGAATAGTCCTTTTAGGACAGTAGTGAAGCTTCCATTTAGCAGTGTGAATAGTCCTTGTAGGACATTAGTGAAGCTTCCATATAACAGTGTGAATAGTCCTTGTAGGACAGTAGTGAAGCTTCCATATAGCAGTGTGAATAGTCCTTGTAGGACATTAGTGAAGCTTCCATATAACAGTGTGAATAGTCCTTGTAGGACAGTAGTGAAGCTTCCATATAGCAGTGTGAATAGTCCTTGTAGGACAGTAGTGAAGCTTCCATATCACAGTGAGAATAGTCCTTGTAGGACAGTAGTGAAGCTTCCATATAGCAGTGTGAATAGTCCTTGTAGGACAGTAGTGAAGCTTCCATATCACAGTGTGAATAGTCCTTGTAGGACAGTAGTGAAGCTTCCATATAACAGTGTGAATAGTGCTTGTGGGACAGTAGTGAAGCTTCCATATAACATTGTGAATAGTCCTTGTAGGACAGTAGTGAAGCTTCCATATAACATTGTGAATAGTCCTTGTAGGACAGTAGTGAAGCTTCCATATAACATTGTGAATAGTCCTTATAGGACAGTAGTGAAGCTTCCATATAACATTGTGAATAGTCCTTTTAGGACAGTAGTGAAGCTTCCATATAGCAGTGTGAATAGTCCTTGTAGGACATTAGTGAAGCTTCCATATAACAGTGTGAATAGTCCTTGTAGGACAGTAGTGAAGCTTCCATATAGCAGTGTGAATAGTCCTTGTATGACAGTAGTGAAGCTTCCATATAGCAGTGTGAATAGTCCTTGTAGGACATTAGTGAAGCTTCCATATAACAGTGTGAATAGTCCTTGTAGGACAGTAGTGAAGCTTCCATATAGCAGTGTGAATAGTCCTTGTATGACAGTAGTGAAGCTTCCATATAGCAGTGTGAATAGTCCTTGTAGGACAGTAGTGAAGCTTCCATATCACAGTGAGAATAGTCCTTGTAGGACAGTAGTGAAGCTTCCATATAGCAGTGTGAATAGTCCTTGTAGGACAGTAGTGAAGCTTCCATATCACAGTGTGAATAGTCCTTGTAGGACAGTAGTGAAGCTTCCATATAGCAGTGTGAATAGTCCTTGTAGGACAGTAGTGAAGCTTCCATATAACAGTGTGAATAGTGCTTGTAGGACAGTAGTGAAGCTTCCATATAACATTGTGAATAGTCCTTGTAGGACAGTAGTGAAGCTTCCATATAACATTGTGAATAGTCCTTGTAGGACAGTAGTGAAGCTTCCATATAACATTGTGAATAGTCCTTGTAGGACAGTAGTGAAGCTTCCATATAGCAGTGTGAATAGTCCTTGTAGGACAGTAGTGAAGCTTCCATATAACATTGTGAATAGTCCTTATAGGACAGAAGTGAAGCTTCCATATAACAGTGTGAATAGTCCTTTTAGGACAGTAGTGAAGCTTCCATTTAGCAGTGTGAATAGTCCTTGTAGGACATTAAGGAAGCTTCCATATAACAGTGTGAATAGTCCTTGTAGGACAGTAGTGAAGCTTCCATATAGCAGTGTGAATAGTCCTTGTATGACAGTAGTGAAGCTTCCATATAGCAGTGTGAATAGTCCTTGTAGGACAGTAGTGAAGCTTCCAAATCACAGTGAGAATAGTCCTTGTAGGACAGTTGTGAAGCTTCCATATAGCAGTGTGAATAGTGCTTGTAGGACAGTAGTGAAGCTTCCATATCACAGTGTGAATAGTCCTTGTAGGACAGTAGTGAAGCTTCCATATAACATTGTGAATAGTCCTTATAGGACAGTAGTGAAGCTTCCATATAACAGTGTGAATAGTCCTTGTAGGACAGTAGTGAAGCTTCCATATAACATTGTGAATAGTCCTTGTAGGACAGTAGTGAAGCTTCCATATAACAGTGTGAATAGTTCTTGTAGGACAGTAGTGAAGCTTCCATATAATAGTGTGAATAGTCCTTGTAGGACAGTAGTGAAGCTTCCATATAATAGTGTGAATAGTCCTTGTAGGGTAGTAGTAAAGCTTCCATATAGCAGTGTGAATAGTCCTTGTAGGACAGTAGTGGAGCTTCTATATAATAGTGTGAATAGTGCTTGTAGGACAGTAGTGAAGCTTCCAT
The DNA here is from genome assembly GCF_040894005.1 of Engystomops pustulosus. Taxonomy (NCBI): domain Eukaryota; kingdom Metazoa; phylum Chordata; class Amphibia; order Anura; family Leptodactylidae; genus Engystomops; species Engystomops pustulosus. Next base: position 113,733,030 of record NC_092418.1, on the reverse strand, counting down.
ATAGCAGTGTGAATAGTCCTTGTAGGACAGTAGTGAAGCTTCCATATAACAGTGTGAATAGTCCTTGTAGGACAGTAGTGAAGCTTCCATATAACAGTGTGAATAGTCCTTGTAGGACAGTAGTGAAGCTTCCATATAATAGTGTGAATAGTCCTTGTAGGACAGTAGTGAAGCTTCCATATAACAGTGTGAATAGTCCTTGTAGGACAGTAGTGAAGCTTCCATATAACATTGTGAATAGTCCTTGTAGGACAGTAGTGAAGCTTCCATATAACAGTGTGAATAGTCCTTGTAGGACAGTAGTGAAGCTTCCATATAGCAGTGTGAATAGTCCTTGTAGGACAGTAGTGAAGCTTCCATATAACAGTGTGAATAGTCCTTATAGGACAGTAGTGAAGCTTCCATATAACAGTGTGAATAGTCCTTATAGGACAGTAGTGAAGCTTCCATATAACAGTGTGAATAGTCCTTGTAGGACAGTAGTGAAGCTTCCATATAGCAGTGTGAATAGTCCTTGTAAGACAGTAGTGAAGCTTCCATATAACATTGTGAATAGTCCTTGTAGGACAGTAGTGAAGCTTCCATATAGCAGTGTGAATAGTCCTTGTAGGACAGTAGTGAAGCTTCTATATAACAGTGTGAATAGTCCTTGTAGGACAGTAGTGAAGCTTCCATATAGCAGTGTGAATAGTCCTTGTAGGACAGTAGTGAAGCTTCCATATAGCAGTGTGAATAGTCCTTGTAGGACAGTAGTGAAGCTTCTATATAACATTGTGAATAGTCCTTGTAGGACATTAGTGAAGCTTCCATATAACAGTGTGAATACTCCTTGTAGGACAGTAGTGAAGCTTCCATATAACAGTGTGAATAGTCCTTATAGGACAGTAGTGAAGCTTCCATATAGCAGAGTGAATAGTCCTTGTAGGACAGTAGTGAAGCTTCCTTATAGCAGTGTGAATAGTCCTTGTAGGACAGTAGTGAAGCTTCCATATAACATTGTGAATAGTCCTTGTAGGACAGTAGTGAAGCTTCCATATAACAGTGTGAATAGTCCTTGTAGGACAGTAGTGAAGCTTCCATATAATAGTGTGAATAGTCCTTGTAGGACAGTAGTGAAGCTTCCATATAACAGTGTGAATAGTCCTTGTAGGACAGTAGTGAAGCTTCCATATAACAGTGTGAATAGTCCTTGTAGGACAGTAGTGAAGCTTCCATATAACAGTGTGAATAGTCCTTGTAGGACAGTAGTGAAGCTTCCATATAGCAGTGTGAATAGTCCTTGTAGGACAGTAGTGAAGCTTCCATATAACAATGTGAATAGTCCTTGTAGGACAGTAGTGAAGCTTCCATATAGCAGTGTGAATAGTCCTTGTAGGACAGTAGTGAAGCTTCCATATAGCAGTGTGAATAGTCCTTGTAGGACAGTAGTGAAGCTTCTATATAATAGTGTGAATAGTCCTTGTAGGACAGTAGTGAAGCTTCCATATAGCAGTGTGAATAGTCCTTGTAGGACAGTAGTGAAGCTTCCATATAGCAGTGTGAATAGTCCTTGTAGGACAGTAGTGAAGCTTCTATATAACATTGTGAATAGTCCTTGTAGGACAGTAGTGAAGCTTCCATATAACAGTGTGAATACTCCTTGTAGGACAGTAGTGAAGCTTCCATATAACAGTGTGAATAGTCCTTATAGGACAATAGTGAAGCTTCCATATAGCAGAGTGAATAGTCCTTGTAGGACAGTATTGAAGCTTCTATATAATAGTGTGAATAGTCCTTGTAGGACAATAGTGAAGCTTCCATATAACAGTGTGAATAGTCCTTGTAGGACAGTAGTGAAGCTTCCATATAACAGTGTGAATAGTCCTTGTAGGACAGTAGTGAAGCTTCCATATAGCAGTGTGAATAGTCCTTGTAGGACAGTAGTGAAGCTTCCATATAACATTGTGAATAGTCCTTGTAGGACAGTAGTGAAGCTTCCATATAACATTGTGAATAGTCCTTGTAGGACAGAAGTGAAGCTTCCATATAGCAGTGTGAATAGTCCTTGTAGGACAGTAGTGAAGCTTCTATATAATAGTGTGAATAGTCCTTGTAGAACAGTAGTGAAGCTTCTATATAATAGTGTGAATAGTCCTTGTTGGACAATAGTGAAGCTTCCATATAACAGTGTGAATAGTCCTTGTAGGACAGTAGTGAAGCTTCCATATAGCAGTGTGAATAGTCCTTGTAGGACAGTAGTGAAGCTTCCATATAACATTGTGAATAGTCCTTGTAGGACAGTAGTGAAGCTTCCATATAACATTGTGAATAGTCCTTGTAGGACAGTAGTGAAGCTTCCATATAACATTGTGAATAGTCCTTGTAGGACAGTAGTGAAGCTTCCATATAACAGTGTGAATAGTCCTTGTAGGACAGTAGTGAAGCTTCCATATAACATTGTGAATAGTCTTTGTAGGACAGTAGTGAAGCTTCCATATAACATTGTGAATAGTCCTTGTAGGACAGTAGTGAAGCTTCCATATAACAGTGTGAATAGTCCTTGTAGGACAGTAGTGAATCTTCCATATAACAGTGTGAATAGTCCTTGTAGGACAGTAGTGAAGCTTCCATATAACAGTGTGAATAGTCCTTGTAGGACAGTAGTGAAGCTTCCATATAGCAGTGTGAATAGTCCTTATAGGACAGTAGTGAAGCTTCCATATAGCAGTGTGAATAGTCCTTGTAGGACAGTAGTGAAGCTTCCATATCACAGTGAGAATAGTCCTTGTAGGACAGTAGTGAAGCTTCCATATAGCAGTGTGAATAGTCCTTGTAGGACAGTAGTGAAGCTTCCATATCACAGTGTGAATAGTCCTTGTAGGACAGTAGTGAAGCTTCCATATAACAGTGTGAATAGTGCTTGTGGGACAGTAGTGAAGCTTCCATATAACATTGTGAATAGTCCTTGTAGGACAGCAGTGAAGCTTTCATATAACATTGTGAATAGTCCTTGTAGGACAGTAGTGAAGCTTCCATATAACATTGTGAATAGTCCTTATAGGACAGTAGTGAAGCTTCCATATAACATTGTGAATAGTCCTTTTAGGACAGTAGTGAAGCTTCCATTTAGCAGTGTGAATAGTCCTTGTAGGACATTAGTGAAGCTTCCATATAACAGTGTGAATAGTCCTTGTAGGACAGTAGTGAAGCTTCCATATAGCAGTGTGAATAGTCCTTGTATGACAGTAGTGAAGCTTCCATATAGCAGTGTGAATAGTCCTTGTAGGACAGTAGTGAAGCTTCCATATCACAGTGAGAATAGTCCTTGTAGGACAGTAGTGAAGCTTCCATATAGCAGTGTGAATAGTCCTTGTAGGACAGTAGTGAAGCTTCCATATCACAGTGTGAATAGTCCTTGTAGGACAGTAGTGAAGCTTCCATATAGCAGTGTGAATAGTCCTTGTAGGACAGTAGTGAAGCTTCCATATCACAGTGTGAATAGTCCTTGTAGGACAGTAGTGAAGCTTCCATATAACAGTGTGAATAGTGCTTGTAGGACAGTAGTGAAGCTTCCATATAACATTGTGAATAGTCCTTGTAGGACAGTAGTGAAGCTTCCATATAACATTGTGAATAGTCCTTGTAGGACAGTAGTGAAGCTTCCATATAACATTGTGAATAGTCCTTGTAGGACAGTAGTGAAGCTTCCATATAGCAGTGTGAATAGTCCTTGTAGGACAGTAGTGAAGCTTCCATATAACATTGTGAATAGTCCTTATAGGACAGAAGTGAAGCTTCCATATAACAGTGTGAATAGTCCTTTTAGGACAGTAGTGAAGCTTCCATTTAGCAGTGTGAATAGTCCTTGTAGGACATTAGTGAAGCTTCCATATAACAGTGTGAATAGTCCTTGTAGGACAGTAGTGAAGCTTCCATATAGCAGTGTGAATAGTCCTTGTATGACAGTAGTGAAGCTTCCATATAGCAGTGTGAATAGTCCTTGTAGGACAGTAGTGAAGCTTCCATATCACAGTGAGAATAGTCCTTGTATGACAGTAGTGAAGCTTCCATATAGCAGTGTGAATAGTCCTTGTAGGACAGTAGTGAAGCTTCCATATAACAGTGTGAATAGTCCTTGTAGGACAGTAGTGAAGCTTCCATATCACAGTGAGAATAGTCCTTGTAGGACAGTAGTGAAGCTTCCATATAGCAGTGTGAATAGTCCTTGTAGGACAGTAGTGAAGCTTCCATATCACAGTGTGAATAGTCCTTGTAGGACAGTAGTGAAGCTTCCATATAGCAGTGTGAATAGTCCTTGTAGGACAGTAGTGAAGCTTCCATATAACAGTGTGAATAGTGCTTGTAGGACAGTAGTGAAGCTTCCATATAACATTGTGAATAGTCCTTGTAGGACAGTAGTGAAGCTTCCATATAACATTGTGAATAGTCCTTGTAGGACAGTAGTGAAGCTTCCATATAACATTGTGAATAGTCCTTGTAGGACAGTAGTGAAGCTTCCATATAGCAGTGTGAATAGTCCTTGTAGGACAGTAGTGAAGCTTCCATATAACATTGTGAATAGTCCTTATAGGACAGAAGTGAAGCTTCCATATAACAGTGTGAATAGTCCTTTTAGGACAGTAGTGAAGCTTCCATTTAGCAGTGTGAATAGTCCTTGTAGGACATTAAGGAAGCTTCCATATAACAGTGTGAATAGTCCTTGTAGGACAGTAGTGAAGCTTCCATATAGCAGTGTGAATAGTCCTTGTATGACAGTAGTGAAGCTTCCATATAGCAGTGTGAATAGTCCTTGTAGGACAGTAGTGAAGCTTCCATATCACAGTGAGAATAGTCCTTGTAGGACAGTAGTGAAGCTTCCATATAGCAGTGTGAATAGTGCTTGTAGGACAGTAGTGAAGCTTCCATATCACAGTGTGAATAGTCCTTGTAGGACAGTAGTGAAGCTTCCATATAACATTGTGAATAGTCCTTATAGGACAGTAGTGAAGCTTCCATATAACAGTGTGAATAGTCCTTGTAGGACAGTAGTGAAGCTTCCATATAACATTGTGAATAGTCCTTGTAGGACAGTAGTGAAGCTTCCATATAACAGTGTGAATAGTTCTTGTAGGACAGTAGTGAAGCTTCCATATAATAGTGTGAATAGTCCTTGTAGGACAGTAGTGAAGCTTCCATGTAATAGTGTGAATAGTCCTTGTAGGGTAGTAGTAAAGCTTCCATATAGCAGTGTGAATAGTCCTTATAGGACAGTAGTGAAGCTTCCATATAACATTGTGAATAGTTCTTGTAGGACAGTAGTGAAGCTTCCATATAATAGTGTGAATAGTCCTTGTAGGACAGTAGTGAAGCTTCCATATAATAGTGTGAATAGTCCTTGTAGGGTAGTAGTAAAGCTTCCATATAACAGTGTGAATAGTCCTTGTAGGACAGTAGTGAAGCTTCCATATAGCAGTGTGAATAGTCCTTGTAGGACAGTAGTGAAGCTTCCATATAGCAGTGTGAATAGTCCTTGTAGGACAGTAGTGGAGCTTCTATATAATAGTGTGAATAGTGCTTGTAGGACAGTAGTGAAGCTTCCATATAGCAGTGTGAATAGTCCTTGTATGACAGTAGTGAAGCTTCTATATAATAGTGTAAATAGTCCTTGTAGGACAGTAGTGAAGCTTCCATATAACATTGTGAATAGTCCTTGTAGGACAGTAGTGAAGCTTCCATATAACAGTGTGAATAGTCCTTGTAGGACAGTAGTGAAGCTTCCATATAACAGTGTGAATAGTCCTTGTATGACAGTAGTGAAGCTTCTATATAATAGTGTAAATAGTCCTTGTAGGACAGTAGTGAAGCTTCCATATAACATTGTGAATACTCCTTGTAGGACAGTAGTGAAGCTTCCATATAGCAGTGTGAATAGTCCTTGTAGGACAGTAGTGAAGCTTCCATATAACAGTGTGAATAGTCCTTGTAGGACAGTAGTGAAGCTTCCATATAACAGTGTGAATAGTCCTTGTAGGACAGTAGTGAAGCTTCCATATAATAGTGTGAATAGTCCTTGTAGGACAGTAGTGAAGCTTCCATATAACAGTGTGAATAGTCCTTGTAGGACAGTAGTGAAGCTTCCATATAACATTGTGAATAGTCCTTGTAGGACAGTAGTGAAGCTTCCATATAACAGTGTGAATAGTCCTTGTAGGACAGTAGTGAAGCTTCCATATAGCAGTGTGAATAGTCCTTGTAGGACAGTAGTGAAGCTTCCATATAACAATGTGAATAGTCCTTGTAGGACAGTAGTGAAGCTTCCATATAGCAGTGTGAATAGTCCTTGTAGGACAGTAGTGAAGCTTCTATATAACAGTGTGAATAGTCCTTGTAGGACAGTAGTGAAGCTTCCATATAGCAGTGTGAATAGTCCTTGTAGGACAGTAGTGAAGCTTCCATATAGCAGTGTGAATAGTCCTTGTAGGACAGTAGTGAAGCTTCTATATAACATTGTGAATAGTCCTTGTAGGACATTAGTGAAGCTTCCATATAACAGTGTGAATACTCCTTGTAGGACAGTAGTGAAGCTTCCATATAACAGTGTGAATAGTCCTTATAGGACAGTAGTGAAGCTTCCATATAGCAGAGTGAATAGTCCTTGTAGGACAGTAGTGAAGCTTCCTTATAGCAGTGTGAATAGTCCTTGTAGGACAGTAGTGAAGCTTCCATATAACATTGTGAATAGTCCTTGTAGGACAGTAGTGAAGCTTCCATATAACAGTGTGAATAGTCCTTGTAGGACAGTAGTGAAGCTTCCATATAATAGTGTGAATAGTCCTTGTAGGACAGTAGTGAAGCTTCCATATAACAGTGTGAATAGTCCTTGTAGGACAGTAGTGAAGCTTCCATATAACATTGTGAATAGTCCTTGTAGGACAGTAGTGAAGCTTCCATATAACAGTGTGAATAGTCCTTGTAGGACAGTAGTGAAGCTTCCATATAGCAGTGTGAATAGTCCTTGTAGGACAGTAGTGAAGCTTCCATATAACAATGTGAATAGTCCTTGTAGGACAGTAGTGAAGCTTCCATATAGCAGTGTGAATAGTCCTTGTAGGACAGTAGTGAAGCTTCCATATAGCAGTGTGAATAGTCCTTGTAGGACAGTAGTGAAGCTTCTATATAATAGTGTGAATAGTCCTTGTAGGACAGTAGTGAAGCTTCCATATAGCAGTGTGAATAGTCCTTGTAGGACAGTAGTGAAGCTTCCATATAGCAGTGTGAATAGTCCTTGTAGGACAGTAGTGAAGCTTCTATATAACATTGTGAATAGTCCTTGTAGGACAGTAGTGAAGCTTCCATATAACAGTGTGAATAGTCCTTGTAGGACAGTAGTGAAGCTTCCATATAACAGTGTGAATAGTCCTTGTAGGACAGTAGTGAAGCTTCCATATAATAGTGTGAATACTCCTTGTAGGACAGTAGTGAAGCTTCCATATAACAGTGTGAATAGTCCTTATAGGACAATAGTGAAGCTTCCATATAGCAGAGTGAATAGTCCTTGTAGGACAGTATTGAAGCTTCTATATAATAGTGTGAATAGTCCTTGTAGGACAATAGTGAAGCTTCCATATAACAGTGTGAATAGTCCTTGTAGGACAGTAGTGAAGCTTCCATATAACAGTGTGAATAGTCCTTGTAGGACAGTAGTGAAGCTTCCATATAGCAGTGTGAATAGTCCTTGTAGGACAGTAGTGAAGCTTCCATATAACATTGTGAATAGTCCTTGTAGGACAGTAGTGAAGCTTCCATATAGCAGTGTGAATAGTCCTTGTAGGACAGTAGTGAAGCTTCCATATAGCAGTGTGAATAGTCCTTGTAGGACAGTAGTGAAGCTTCCATATAACATTGTGAATAGTCCTTGTAGGACAGTAGTGAAGCTTCCATATAACATTGTGAATAGTCCTTGTAGGACAGTAGTGAAGCTTCCATATAGCAGTGTGAATAGTCCTTGTAGGACAGTAGTGAAGCTTCTATATAATAGTGTGAATAGTCCTTGTAGGACAGTAGTGAAGCTTCTATATAATAGTGTGAATAGTCCTTGTTGGACAATAGTGAAGCTTCCATATAACATTGTGAATAGTCCTTGTAGGACAGTAGTGAAGCTTCCATATAGCAGTGTGAATAGTCCTTGTAGGACAGTAGTGAAGCTTCTATATAACATTGTGAATAGTCCTTGTAGGACAGTAGTGAAGCTTCCATATAACAGTGTGAATAGTCCTTGTAGGACAGTAGTGAAGCTTCCATATAACAGTGTGAATAGTCCTTGTAGGACAGTAGTGAAGCTTCCATATAATAGTGTGAATACTCCTTGTAGGACAGTAGTGAAGCTTCCATATAACAGTGTGAATAGTCCTTATAGGACAATAGTGAAGCTTCCATATAGCAGAGTGAATAGTCCTTGTAGGACAGTATTGAAGCTTCTATATAATAGTGTGAATAGTCCTTGTAGGACAATAGTGAAGCTTCCATATAACAGTGTGAATAGTCCTTGTAGGACAGTAGTGAAGCTTCCATATAACAGTGTGAATAGTCCTTGTAGGACAGTAGTGAAGCTTCCATATAGCAGTGTGAATAGTCCTTGTAGGACAGTAGTGAAGCTTCCATATAACATTGTGAATAGTCCTTGTAGGACAGTAGTGAAGCTTCCATATAGCAGTGTGAATAGTCCTTGTAGGACAGTAGTGAAGCTTCCATATAGCAGTGTGAATAGTCCTTGTAGGACAGTAGTGAAGCTTCCATATAACATTGTGAATAGTCCTTGTAGGACAGTAGTGAAGCTTCCATATAACATTGTGAATAGTCCTTGTAGGACAGTAGTGAAGCTTCCATATAACAGTGTGAATAGTCCTTGTAGGACAGTAGTGAAGCTTCCATATAACATTGTGAATAGTCTTTGTAGGACAGTAGTGAAGCTTCCATATAACATTGTGAATAGTCCTTGTAGGACAGTAGTGAAGCTTCCATATAACAGTGTGAATAGTCCTTGTAGGACAGTAGTGAATCTTCCATATAACAGTGTGAATAGTCCTTGTAGGACAGTAGTGAAGCTTCCATATAACAGTGTGAATAGTCCTTGTAGGACAGTAGTGAAGCTTCCATATAGCAGTGTGAATAGTCCTTATAGGACAGTAGTGAAGCTTCCATATAGCAGTGTGAATAGTCCTTGTAGGACAGTAGTGAAGCTTCCATATCACAGTGAGAATAGTCCTTGTAGGACAGTAGTGAAGCTTCCATATAGCAGTGTGAATAGTCCTTGTAGGACAGTAGTGAAGCTTCCATATCACAGTGTGAATAGTCCTTGTAGGACAGTAGTGAAGCTTCCATATAACAGTGTGAATAGTGCTTGTGGGACAGTAGTGAAGCTTCCATATAACATTGTGAATAGTCCTTGTAGGACAGCAGTGAAGCTTCCATATAACATTGTGAATAGTCCTTGTAGGACAGTAGTGAAGCTTCCATATAACATTGTGAATAGTCCTTATAGGACAGTAGTGAAGCTTCCATATAACATTGTGAATAGTCCTTTTAGGACAGTAGTGAAGCTTCCATATAGCAGAGTGAATAGTCCTTGTAGGACAGTAGTGAAGCTTCCTTATAGCAGTGTGAATAGTCCTTGTAGGACAGTAGTGAAGCTTCCATATAGCAGTGTGAATAGTCCTTGTAGGACAGTAGTGAAGCTTCCATATCACAGTGAGAATAGTCCTTGTAGGACAGTAGTGAAGCTTCCATATAGCAGTGTGAATAGTCCTTGTAGGACAGTAGTGAAGCTTCCATATCACAGTGAGAATAGTCCTTGTAGGACAGTAGTGAAGCTTCCATATAGCAGTGTGAATAGTCCTTGTAGGACAGTAGTGAAGCTTCCATATCACAGTGTGAATAGTCCTTGTAGGACAGTAGTGAAGCTTCCATATAGCAGTGTGAATAGTCCTTGTAGGACAGTAGTGAAGCTTCCATATAACATTGTGAATAGTCCTTGTAGGACAGTAGTGAAGCTTCCATATAACATTGTGAATAGTCCTTGTAGGACAGTAGTGAAGCTTCCATATAGCAGTGTGAATAGTCCTTGTAGGACAGTAGTGAAGCTTCTATATAATAGTGTGAATAGTCCTTGTAGGACAGTAGTGAAGCTTCTATATAATAGTGTGAATAGTCCTTGTTGGACAATAGTGAAGCTTCCATATAACAGTGTGAATAGTCCTTGTAGGACAGTAGTGAAGCTTCCATATAGCAGTGTGAATAGTCCTTGTAGGACAGTAGTGAAGCTTCCATATAACATTGTGAATAGTCCTTGTAGGACAGTAGTGAAGCTTCCATATAACATTGTGAATAGTCCTTGTAGGACAGTAGTGAAGCTTCCATATAACATTGTGAATAGTCCTTGTAGGACAGTAGTGAAGCTTCCATATAACAGTGTGAATAGTCCTTGTAGGACAGTAGTGAAGCTTCCATATAACATTGTGAATAGTCTTTGTAGGACAGTAGTGAAGCTTCTTATAACATTGTGAATAGTCCTTGTAGGACAGTAGTGAAGCTTCCATATAACAGTGTGAATAGTCCTTGTAGGACAGTAGTGAATCTTCCATATAACAGTGTGAATAGTCCTTGTAGGACAGTAGTGAAGCTTCCATATAACAGTGTGAATAGTCCTTGTAGGACATTAGTGAAGCTTCCATATAGCAGTGTGAATAGTCCTTATAGGACAGTAGTGAAGCTTCCATATAGCAGTGTGAATAGTCCTTGTAGGACAGTAGTGAAGCTTCCATATCACAGTGAGAATAGTCCTTGTAGGACAGTAGTGAAGCTTCCATATAGCAGTGTGAATAGTCCTTGTAGGACAGTAGTGAAGCTTCCATATCACAGTGTGAATAGTCCTTGTAGGACAGTAGTGAAGCTTCCATATAACAGTGTGAATAGTGCTTGTGGGACAGTAGTGAAGCTTCCATATAACATTGTGAATAGTCCTTGTAGGACAGCAGTGAAGCTTCCATATAACATTGTGAATAGTCCTTGTAGGACAGTAGTGAAGCTTCCATATAACATTGTGAATAGTCCTTATAGGACAGTAGTGAAGCTTCCATATAACATTGTGAATAGTCCTTTTAGGACAGTAGTGAAGCTTCCATTTAGCAGTGTGAATAGTCCTTGTAGGACATTAGTGAAGCTTCCATATAACAGTGTGAATAGTCCTTGTAGGACAGTAGTGAAGCTTCCATATAGCAGTGTGAATAGTCCTTGTATGACAGTAGTGAAGCTTCCATATAGCAGTGTGAATAGTCCTTGTAGGACAGTAGTGAAGCTTCCATATCACAGTGAGAATAGTCCTTGTAGGACAGTAGTGAAGCTTCCATATAGCAGTGTGAATAGTCCTTGTAGGACAGTAGTGAAGCTTCCATATCACAGTGTGAATAGTTCTTGTAGGACAGTAGTGAAGCTTCCATATAGCAGTGTGAATAGTCCTTGTAGGACAGTAGTGAAGCTTCCATATCACAGTGTGAATAGTCCTTGTAGGACAGTAGTGAAGCTTCCATATAACAGTGTGAATAGTGCTTGTAGGACAGTAGTGAAGCTTCCATATAACATTGTGAATAGTCCTTGTAGGACAGTAGTGAAGCTTCCATATAACATTGTGAATAGTCCTTGTAGGACAGTAGTGAAGCTTCCATATAACATTGTGAATAGTCCTTGTAGGACAGTAGTGAAGCTTCCATATAGCAGTGTGAATAGTCCTTGTAGGACAGTAGTGAAGCTTCCATATAACATTGTGAATAGTCCTTATAGGACAGAAGTGAAGCTTCCATATAACAGTGTGAATAGTCCTTTTAGGACAGTAGTGAAGCTTCCATTTAGCAGTGTGAATAGTCCTTGTAGGACAGTAGTGAAGCTTCCATATAACAGTGTGAATAGTCCTTGTAGGACAGTAGTGAAGCTTCCATATAGCAGTGTGAATAGTCCTTGTATGACAGTAGTGAAGCTTCCATATAGCAGTGTGAATAGTCCTTGTAGGACAGTAGTGAAGCTTCCATATCACAGTGAGAATAGTCCTTGTATGACAGTAGTGAAGCTTCCATATAGCAGTGTGAATAGTCCTTGTAGGACAGTAGTGAAGCTTCCATATAACAGTGTGAATAGTCCTTGTAGGACAGTAGTGAAGCTTCCATATCACAGTGAGAATAGTCCTTGTAGGACAGTAGTGAAGCTTCCATATAGCAGTGTGAATAGTCCTTGTAGGACAGTAGTGAAGCTTCCATATAGCAGTGTGAATAGTCCTTGTATGACAGTAGTGAAGCTTCCATATAGCAGTGTGAATAGTCCTTGTAGGACAGTAGTGAAGCTTCCATATCACAGTGAGAATAGTCCTTGTATGACAGTAGTGAAGCTTCCATATAGCAGTGTGAATAGTCCTTGTAGGACAGTAGTGAAGCTTCCATATAACAGTGTGAATAGTCCTTGTAGGACAGTAGTGAAGCTTCCATATAACATTGTGAATAGTCCTTATAGGACAGTAGTGAAGCTTCCATATAACATTGTGAATAGTCCTTGTAGGACAGTAGTGAAGCTTCCATATAACAGTGTGAATAGTCCTTGTAGGACAGTAGTGAAGCTTCCATATAGCAGTGTGAATAGTCCTTGTATGACAGTAGTGAAGCTTCCATATAGCAGTGTGAATAGTCCTTGTAGGACAGTAGTGAAGCTTCCATATCACAGTGAGAATAGTCCTTGTATGACAGTAGTGAAGCTTCCATATAGCAGTGTGAATAGTCCTTGTAGGACAGTAGTGAAGCTTCCATATAACAGTGTGAATAGTCCTTGTAGGACAGTAGTGAAGCTTCCATATCACAGTGAGAATAGTCCTTGTAGGACAGTAGTGAAGCTTCCATATAGCAGTGTGAATAGTCCTTGTAGGACAGTAGTGAAGCTTCCATATCACAGTGTGAATAGTCCTTGTAGGACAGTAGTGAAGCTTCCATATAGCAGTGTGAATAGTCCTTGTAGGACAGTAGTGAAGCTTCCATATAACAGTGTGAATAGTGCTTGTAGGACAGTAGTGAAGCTTCCATATAACATTGTGAATAGTCCTTGTAGGACAGTAGTGAAGCTTCCATATAACATTGTGAATAGTCCTTGTAGGACAGTAGTGAAGCTTCCATATAACATTGTGAATAGTCCTTGTAGGACAGTAGTGAAGCTTCCATATAGCAGTGTGAATAGTCCTTGTAGGACAGTAGTGAAGCTTCCATATAACATTGTGAATAGTCCTTATAGGACAGAAGTGAAGCTTCCATATAACAGTGTGAATAGTCCTTTTAGGACAGTAGTGAAGCTTCCATTTAGCAGTGTGAATAGTCCTTGTAGGACATTAAGGAAGCTTCCATATAACAGTGTGAATAGTCCTTGTAGGACAGTAGTGAAGCTTCCATATAGCAGTGTGAATAGTCCTTGTATGACAGTAGTGAAGCTTCCATATAGCAGTGTGAATAGTCCTTGTAGGACAGTAGTGAAGCTTCCATATCACAGTGAGAATAGTCCTTGTAGGACAGTAGTGAAGCTTCCATATAGCAGTGTGAATAGTGCTTGTAGGACAGTAGTGAAGCTTCCATATCACAGTGTGAATAGTCCTTGTAGGACAGTAGTGAAGCTTCCATATAACATTGTGAATAGTCCTTATAGGACAGTAGTGAAGCTTCCATATAACAGTGTGAATAGTCCTTGTAGGACAGTAGTGAAGCTTCCATATAACATTGTGAATAGTCCTTGTAGGACAGTAGTGAAGCTTCCATATAACAGTGTGAATAGTTCTTGTAGGACAGTAGTGAAGCTTCCATATAATAGTGTGAATAGTCCTTGTAGGACAGTAGTGAAGCTTCCATATAACATTGTGAATAGTCCTTGTAGGACAGTAGTGAAGCTTCCATATAACAGTGTGAATAGTTCTTGTAGGACAGTAGTGAAGCTTCCATATAACAGTGTGAATAGTTCTTGTAGGACAGTAGTGAAGCTTCCATATAATAGTGTGAATAGTCCTTGTAGGGTAGTAGTAAAGCTTCCATATAGCAGTGTGAATAGTCCTTGTAGGACAGTAGTGGAGCTTCTATATAATAGTGTGAATAGTGCTTGTAGGACAGTAGTGAAGCTTCCATATAGCAGTGTGAATAGTCCTTGTAGGACAGTAGTGAAGCTTCCATATAACAGTGTGAATAGTCCTTGTAGGACAGTAGTGAAGCTTCCATATAACAGTGTGAATAGTCCTTGTAGGACAGTAGTGAAGCTTCCATATAATAGTGTGAATAGTCCTTGTAGGACAGTAGTGAAGCTTCCATATAACAGTGTGAATAGTCCTTGTAGGACAGTAGTGAAGCTTCCATATAACATTGTGAATAGTCCTTGTAGGACAGTAGTGAAGCTTCCATATAACAGTGTGAATAGTCCTTGTAGGACAGTAGTGAAGCTTCCATATAGCAGTGTGAATAGTCCTTGTAGGACAGTAGTGAAGCTTCCATATAACAATGTGAATAGTCCTTGTAGGACAGTAGTGAAGCTTCCATATAGCAGTGTAAATAGTCCTTGTAGGACAGTAGTGAAGCTTCTATATAACAGTGTGAATAGTCCTTGTAGGACAGTAGTGAAGCTTCCATATAGCAGTGTGAATAGTCCTTGTAGGACAGTAGTGAAGCTTCCATATAGCAGTGTGAATAGTCCTTGTAGGACAGTAGTGAAGCTTCTATATAACATTGTGAATAGTCCTTGTAGGACATTAGTGAAGCTTCCATATAACAGTGTGAATACTCCTTGTAGGACAGTAGTGAAGCTTCCATATAACAGTGTGAATAGTCCTTATAGGACAGTAGTGAAGCTTCCATATAGCAGAGTGAATAGTCCTTGTAGGACAGTAGTGAAGCTTCCTTATAGCAGTGTGAATAGTCCTTGTAGGACAGTAGTGAAGCTTCCATATAACATTGTGAATAGTCCTTGTAGGACAGTAGTGAAGCTTCCATATAACAGTGTGAATAGTCCTTGTAGGACAGTAGTGAAGCTTCCATATAATAGTGTGAATAGTCCTTGTAGGACAGTAGTGAAGCTTCCATATAACAGTGTGAATAGTCCTTGTAGGACAGTAGTGAAGCTTCCATATAGCAGTGTGAATAGTCCTTGTAGGACAGTAGTGAAGCTTCCATATAACAATGTGAATAGTCCTTGTAGGACAGTAGTGAAGCTTCCATATAGCAGTGTGAATAGTCCTTGTAGGACAGTAGTGAAGCTTCCATATAGCAGTGTGAATAGTCCTTGTAGGACAGTAGTGAAGCTTCTATATAATAGTGTGAATAGTCCTTGTAGGACAGTAGTGAAGCTTCCATATAGCAGTGTGAATAGTCCTTGTAGGACAGTAGTGAAGCTTCCATATAGCAGTGTGAATAGTCCTTGTAGGACAGTAGTGAAGCTTCTATATAACATTGTGAATAGTCCTTGTAGGACAGTAGTGAAGCTTCCATATAACAGTGTGAATACTCCTTGTAGGACAGTAGTGAAGCTTCCATATAACAGTGTGAATAGTCCTTATAGGACAATAGTGAAGCTTCCATATAGCAGAGTGAATAGTCCTTGTAGGACAGTATTGAAGCTTCTATATAATAGTGTGAATAGTCCTTGTAGGACAATAGTGAAGCTTCCATATAACAGTGTGAATAGTCCTTGTAGGACAGTAGTGAAGCTTCCATATAACAGTGTGAATAGTCCTTGTAGGACAGTAGTGAAGCTTCCATATAGCAGTGTGAATAGTCCTTGTAGGACAGTAGTGAAGCTTCCATATAACATTGTGAATAGTCCTTGTAGGACAGTAGTGAAGCTTCCATATAACATTGTGAATAGTCCTTGTAGGACAGTAGTGAAGCTTCCATATAGCAGTGTGAATAGTCCTTGTAGGACAGTAGTGAAGCTTCTATATAATAGTGTGAATAGTCCTTGTAGGACAGTAGTGAAGCTTCTATATAATAGTGTGAATAGTCCTTGTTGGACAATAGGGAAGCTTCCATATAACAGTGTGAATAGTCCTTGTAGGACAGTAGTGAAGCTTCCATATAGCAGTGTGAATAGTCCTTGTAGGACAGTAGTGAAGCTTCCATATAACATTGTGAATAGTCCTTGTAGGACAGTAGTGAAGCTTCCATATAACATTGTGAATAGTCCTTGTAGGACAGTAGTGAAGCTTCCATATAACATTGTGAATAGTCTTTGTAGGACAGTAGTGAAGCTTCCATATAACATTGTGAATAGTCCTTGTAGGACAGTAGTGAAGCTTCCATATAACAGTGTGAATAGTCCTTGTAGGACAGTAGTGAATCTTCCATATAACAGTGTGAATAGTCCTTGTAGGACAGTAGTGAAGCTTCCATATAACAGTGTGAATAGTCCTTGTAGGACAGTAGTGAAGCTTCCATATAGCAGTGTGAATAGTCCTTATAGGACAGTAGTGAAGCTTCCATATAGCAGTGTGAATAGTCCTTGTAGGACAGTAGTGAAGCTTCCATATCACAGTGAGAATAGTCCTTGTAGGACAGTAGTGAAGCTTCCATATAGCAGTGTGAATAGTCCTTGTAGGACAGTAGTGAAGCTTCCATATCACAGTGTGAATAGTCCTTGTAGGACAGTAGTGAAGCTTCCATATAACAGTGTGAATAGTGCTTGTGGGACAGTAGTGAAGCTTCCATATAACATTGTGAATAGTCCTTGTAGGACAGCAGTGAAGCTTCCATATAACATTGTGAATAGTCCTTGTAGGACAGTAGTGAAGCTTCCATATAACATTGTGAATAGTCCTTATAGGACAGTAGTGAAGCTTCCATATAACATTGTGAATAGTCCTTTTAGGACAGTAGTGAAGCTTCCATTTAGCAGTGTGAATAGTCCTTGTAGGACATTAGTGAAGCTTCCATATAACAGTGTGAATAGTCCTTGTAGGACAGTAGTGAAGCTTCCATATAGCAGTGTGAATAGTCCTTGTATGACAGTAGTGAAGATTCCATATAGCAGTGTGAATAGTCCTTGTAGGACAGTAGTGAAGCTTCCATATCACAGTGAGAATAGTCCTTGTAGGACAGTAGTGAAGCTTCCATATAGCAGTGTGAATAGTCCTTGTAGGACAGTAGTGAAGCTTCCATATCACAGTGTGAATAGTCCTTGTAGGACAGTAGTGAAGCTTCCATATAGCAGTGTGAATAGTCCTTGTAGGACAGTAGTGAAGCTTCCATATCACAGTGTGAATAGTCCTTGTAGGACAGTAGTAAAGCTTCCGTATAACAGTGTGAATAGTGCTTGTAGGACAGTAGTGAAGCTTCCATATAACATTGTGAATAGTCCTTGTAGGACAGTAGTGAAGCTTCCATATAACATTGTGAATAGTCCTTGTAGGACAGTAGTGAAGCTTCCATATAACATTGTGAATAGTCCTTGTAGGACAGTAGTGAAGCTTCCATATAGCAGTGTGAATAGTCCTTGTAGGACAGTAGTGAAGCTTCCATATAACATTGTGAATAGTCCTTATAGGACAGAAGTGAAGCTTCCATATAACAGTGTGAATAGTCCTTTTAGGACAGTAGTGAAGCTTCCATTTAGCAGTGTGAATAGTCCTTGTAGGACATTAGTGAAGCTTCCATATAACAGTGTGAATAGTCCTTGTAGGACAGTAGTGAAGCTTCCATATAGCAGTGTGAATAGTCCTTGTATGACAGTAGTGAAGCTTCCATATAGCAGTGTGAATAGTCCTTGTAGGACAGTAGTGAAGCTTCCATATCACAGTGAGAATAGTCCTTGTATGACAGTAGTGAAGCTTCCATATAGCAGTGTGAATAGTCCTTGTAGGACAGTAGTGAAGCTTCCATATAACAGTGTGAATAGTCCTTGTAGGACAGTAGTGAAGCTTCCATATAACATTGTGAATAGTCCTTATAGGACAGTAGTGAAGCTTCCATATAACAGTGTGAATAGTCCTTGTAGGACAGTAGTGAAGCTTCCATATAACATTGTGAATAGTCCTTGTAGGACAGTAGTGAAGCTTCCATATAACATTGTGAATAGTTCTTGTAGGACAGTAGTGAAGCTTCCATATAATAGTGTGAATAGTGCTTGTAGGACAGTAGTGAAGCTTCCATATAGCAGTGTGAATAGTCCTTGTAGGACAGTAGTGAAGCTTCCATATAACAGTGTGAATAGTCCTTGTAGGACAGTAGTGAAGCTTCCATATAACAGTGTGAATAGTCCTTGTAGGACAGTAGTGAAGCTTCCATATAATAGTGTGAATAGTCCTTGTAGGACAGTAGTGAAGCTTCCATATAACAGTGTGAATAGTCCTTGTAGGACAGTAGTGAAGCTTCCATATAACATTGTGAATAGTCCTTGTAGGACAGTAGTGAAGCTTCCATATAACAGTGTGAATAGTCCTTGTAGGACAGTAGTGAAGCTTCCATATAGCAGTGTGAATAGTCCTTGTAGGACAGTAGTGAAGCTTCCATATAACAATGTGAATAGTCCTTGTAGGACAGTAGTGAAGCTTCCATATAGCAGTGTGAATAGTCCTTGTAGGACAGTAGTGAAGCTTCTATATAACAGTGTGAATAGTCCTTGTAGGACAGTAGTGAAGCTTCCATATAACAGTGTGAATAGTCCTTATAGGATAGTAGTGAAGCTTCCATATAGCAGTGTGAATAGTCCTTGTAGGACATTAGTGAAGCTTCCATATAACAGTGTGAATACTCCTTGTAGGACAGTAGTGAAGCTTCCATATAACAGTGTGAATAGTCCTTATAGGACAGTAGTGAAGCTTCCATATAGCAGAGTGAATAGTCCTTGTAGGACAGTAGTGAAGCTTCCTTATAGCAGTGTGAATAGTCCTTGTAGGACAGTAGTGAAGCTTCCATATAACATTGTGAATAGTCCTTGTAGGACAGTAGTGAAGCTTCCATATAACAGTGTGAATAGTCCTTGTAGGACAGTAGTGAAGCTTCCATATAATAGTGTGAATAGTCCTTGTAGGACAGTAGTGAAGCTTCCATATAACAGTGTGAATAGTCCTTGTAGGACAGTAGTGAAGCTTCCATATAACATTGTGAATAGTCCTTGTAGGACAGTAGTGAAGCTTCCATATAACAGTGTGAATAGTCCTTGTAGGACAGTAGTGAAGCTTCCATATAGCAGTGTGAATAGTCCTTGTAGGACAGTAGTGAAGCTTCCATATAACAATGTGAATAGTCCTTGTAGGACAGTAGTGAAGCTTCCATATAGCAGTGTGAATAGTCCTTGTAGGACAGTAGTGAAGCTTCCATATAACAGTGTGAATAGTCCTTGTAGGACAGTAGTGAAGCTTCTATATAATAGTGTGAATAGTCCTTGTAGGACAGTAGTGAAGCTTCCATATAGCAGTGTGAATAGTCCTTGTAGGACAGTAGTGAAGCTTCCATATAGCAGTGTGAATAGTCCTTGTAGGACAGTAGTGAAGCTTCTATATAACATTGTGAATAGTCCTTGTAGGACAGTAGTGAAGCTTCCATATAACAGTGTGAATACTCCTTGTAGGACAGTAGTGAAGCTTCCATATAACAGTGTGAATAGTCCTTATAGGACAATAGTGAAGCTTCCATATAGCAGAGTGAATAGTCCTTGTAGGACAGTAGTGAAGCTTCTATATAATAGTGTGAATAGTCCTTGTAGGACAATAGTGAAGCTTCCATATAACAGTGTGAATAGTCCTTGTAGGACAGTAGTGAAGCTTCCATATAACAGTGTGAATAGTCCTTGTAGGACAGTAGTGAAGCTTCCATATAGCAGTGTGAATAGTCCTTGTAGGACAGTAGTGAAGCTTCCATATAACATTGTGAATAGTCCTTGTAGGACAGTAGTGAAGCTTCCATATAACATTGTGAATAGTCCTTGTAGGACAGTAGTGAAGCTTCCATATAGCAGTGTGAATAGTCCTTGTAGGACAGTAGTGAAGCTTCTATATAATAGTGTGAATAGTCCTTGTAGGACAGTAGTGAAGCTTCTATATAATAGTGTGAATAGTCCTTGTTGGACAATAGTGAAGCTTCCATATAACAGTGTGAATAGTCCTTGTAGGACAGTAGTGAAGCTTCCATATAGCAGTGTGAATAGTCCTTGTAGGACAGTAGTGAAGCTTCCATATAACATTGTGAATAGTCCTTGTAGGACAGTAGTGAAGCTTCCATATAACATTGTGAATAGTCCTTGTAGGACAGTAGTGAAGCTTCCATATAACATTGTGAATAGTCCTTGTAGGACAGTAGTGAAGCTTCCATATAACAGTGTGAATAGTCCTTGTAGGACAGTAGTGAAGCTTCCATATAACATTGTGAATAGTTTTTGTAGGACAGTAGTGAAGCTTCCATATAACATTGTGAATAGTCCTTGTAGGACAGTAGTGAAGCTTCCATATAACAGTGTGAATAGTCCTTGTAGGACAGTAGTGAATCTTCCATATAACAGTGTGAATCTTCCTTGTAGGACAGTAGTGAAGCTTCCATATAACAGTGTGAATAGTCCTTGTAGGACAGTAGTGAAGCTTCCATATAGCAGTGTGAATAGTCCTTATAGGACAGTAGTGAAGCTTCCATATAACATTGTGAATAGTCCTTGCAGGACAGAAGTGAAGCTTCTATATAATAGTGTGAATAATTCTTGTAGGACAGAAGTGAAGCTTCCATATAGCAGTGTGAATAGTCCTTATAGGACAGTAGTGAAGCTTCCATATAACATTGTGAATAGTCCTTGTAGGACAGTAGTGAAGCTTCCATATAACATTGTGAATAGTCCTTGTAGGACAGTAGTGAAGCTTCCATATAACAGTGTGAATAGTCCTTGTAGGACAGAAGTGAAGCTTCCATATAACAGTGTGAATAGTCCTTGTAGGAAAGTAGTGAAGCTTCCATATAATAGTGTGAATAGTCCTTGTAGGACAGTAGTGCAGCTTCCATATAACATTGTGAATAGTCCTTGTAGGACAGTAGTGAAGCTTCCATATAGCAGTGTGAATAGTCCTTGTAGGACAGTAGTGAAGCTTCCATATAGCAGTGTGAATAGTCCTTGTAGGACAGTAGTGAAGCTTCCATATAGCAGTGTGAATAGTCCTTGTAGGACAGTAGTGAAGCTTCCATATAATAGTGTGAATAGTCCTTATAGGACAGTAGTGAAGCTTCCATATAACAGTGTGAATAGTCCTTGTAGGACAGTAGTGAAGCTTCCATATAATAGTGTGAATAGTCCTTGTAGGACAGTAGTGAAGCTTCCATATAACAGTGTGAATAGTCCTTGTAGGACAGTAGTGAAGCTTCCATATAACAGTGTGAATAGTCCTTGTAGGACAGTAGTGAAGCTTCCATATAACAGTGTGAATAGTCCTTATAGGACAGTAGTGAAGCTTCCATATAACATTGTGAATTGTCCTTGTAAGACAGTAGTGAAGCTTCCATATAACATTGTGAATAGTCCTTGTAGGACAGTATTGAAGCTTCCATATAACAGTGTGAATAGTTCTTGTAGGACAGTAGTGAAGCTTCCATATAATAGTGTGAATAGTCCTTGTAGGACAGTATTGAAGCTTCCATATAACAGTGTGAATAGTTCTTGTAGGACAGTAGTGAAGCTTCCATATAACAGTGTGAATAGTCCTTATAGGACAGTAGTGAAGCTTCCATATAACAGTGTGAATAGTCCTTGTAGGACAGTATTGAAGCTTCCATATAACAGTGTGAATAGTTCTTGTAGGACAGTAGTGAAGCTTCCATATAATAGTGTGAATAGTCCTTGTAGGACAGTAGTGAAGCTTCCATATAATAGTGTGAATAGTCCTTGTAGGACAGTAGTGAAGCTTCCATATAACAGTGTGAATAGTCCTTGTAGGACAGTAGTGAAGCTTCCATATAACAGTGTGAATAGTCCTTGTAGGACAGTAGTGAAGCTTCCATATAACAGTGTGAATAGTCCTTGTAGGACAGTAGTGAAGCTTCCATATAATAGTGTGAATAGTCCTTGTAGGAAAGTAGTGAAGCTTCCATATAACAGTGTGAATAGTCCTTGTAGGACGGTAGTAAAGCTTCCATATAACATTGTGAATAGTCCTTATAGGACAGTAGTGAAGGTTCCATATAACAGTGTGAATAGTCCTTGTAGGACAGAAGTGAAGCTTCCATATAACAGTGTGAATAGTCCTTGTAGGACAGTAGTGAAGCTTCCATATAACAGTGTGAATAGTCCTTGTAGGACAGTAGTGAAGCTTCCATATAACAGTGTGAATACTCCTTGTAGGACAGTAGTGAAGCTTCTATATAATAGTGTGAATAGTCCTTGTAGGACAGTAGTGAAGCTTCTATATAATAGTGTGAATAGTCCTTGTAGGACAGAAGTGAAGCTTCCATATAACAGTGTGAATAGTCCTTGTAGGACAGTAGTGAATCTTCCATATAACAGTGTGAATAGTCCTTGTAGGACAGTAGTGAAGCTTCCATATAACAGTGTGAATAGTCCTTGTAGGACAGTAGTGAAGCTTCCATATAACATTGTGAATAGTCCTTGTAGGACAGTAGTGAAGCTTCCATATAACAGTGTGAATAGTCCTTATAGGACAGTAGTGAAGCTTCCATATAATAGTGTAAATAGTCCTTGTAGGACAGTAGTGAAGCTTCTATATAATAGTGTGAATAGTCCTTGTAGGACAGTAGTGAAGCTTCCATATAATAGTGTGAATAGTCCTTGTAGGACAGTAGTGGAGCTTCCATATAACAGTGTGAATAGTTCTTGTAGGGTAGTAGTGAAGCTTCCATATAACATTGTGAATAGTCCTTGTAGGACAGTAGTGAAGCTTCCATATAACATTGTGAATAGTCCTTGTAGGACAGTAGTGAAGCTTCCATATAATTGTGTGAATAGTCCTTGTAGGACAGAAGTGAAGCTTCCATATAACAGTGTGAATAGTCCTTGTAGGACAGTAGTGAAGCTTCCATATAACAGTGTGAATAGTGCTTGTAGTACAGTAGTGAAGCTTCCATATAATAGTGTGAATAGTCCTTGTAGGACAGAAGTGAAGCTTCCATATAACAGTGTGAATAGTCCTTGTAGGACAGAAGTGAAGCTTCCATATAACATTGTGAATAGTCCTTGTAAGACAGTAGTGAAGCTTCCATATAACATTGTGAATAGTCCTTATAGGACAGTAGTGAAGCTTCCATATAGCAGTGTGAATAGTCCTTGTAGGACAGTGGTGAAGCTTCTATATAATAGTGTGAATAGTCCTTGTAGGACAGTAGTGAAGCTTCCATATAACAGTGTGAATAGTCCTTGTAGGACAGTGGTGAAGCTTCCATATAATATTGTGAATAGTCCTTGTAGGACAGTAGTGAAGCTTCCATATAACATTGTGAATAGTCCTTGTAGGACAGTAGTGAAGCTTCCATATAACATTGTGAATAGTCCTTATAGGACAGTAGTGAAGCTTCCATATAACAGTGTGAATAGTCCTTATAGGACAGTAGTGAAGCTTCCATATAACAGTGTGAATAGTCCTTGTAGGACAGTAGTGGAGCTTCCATATAACAGTGTGAATAGTTCTTGTAGGGTAGTAGTGAAGCTTCCATATAACATTGTGAATAGTCCTTGTAGGACAGTAGTGAAGCTTCCATATAACATTGTGAATAGTCCTTGTAGGACAGTAGTGAAGCTTCCATATAATTGTGTGAATAGTCCTTGTAGGACAGAAGTGAAGCTTCCATATAACAGTGTGAATAGTCCTTGTAGGACAGTAGTGAAGCTTCCATATAACAGTGTGAATAGTGCTTGTAGTACAGTAGTGAAGCTTCCATATAATAGTGTGAATAGTCCTTGTAGGACAGAAGTGAAGCTTCCATATAACAGTGTGAATAGTCCTTGTAGGACAGAAGTGAAGCTTCCATATAACATTGTGAATAGTCCTTGTAAGACAGTAGTGAAGCTTCCATATAACATTGTGAATAGTCCTTATAGGACAGTAGTGAAGCTTCCATATAGCAGTGTGAATAGTCCTTGTAGGACAGTGGTGAAGCTTCTATATAATAGTGTGAATAGTCCTTGTAGGACAGTAGTGAAGCTTCCATATAACAGTGTGAATAGTCCTTGTAGGACAGTGGTGAAGCTTCCATATAATATTGTGAATAGTCCTTGTAGGACAGTAGTGAAGCTTCCATATAACATTGTGAATAGTCCTTGTAGGACAGTAGTGAAGCTTCCATATAACATTGTGAATAGTCCTTATAGGACAGTAGTGAAGCTTCCATATAGCAGTGTGAATAGTCCTTGTAGGACAGTAGTGAAGCTTCCATATAACAGTGTGAATAGTTCTTGTAGGACAGTAGTGAAGCTTCCATATAATAGTGTGAATAGTCCTTGTAGGACAGTAGTGAAGCTTCCATATAATAGTGTGAATAGTCCTTGTAGGACAGTAGTGAAGCTTCCATATAACATTGTGAATAGTCCTTGTAGGACAGTAGTGAAGCTTCCATTTAACATTGTGAATAGTCCTTGTAGGACAATAGTGAAGCTTCCATATAACAGTGTGAATAGTTCTTGTAGGACAATAGTGAAGCTTCCATATAACAGTGTGAATAGTTCTTGTAGGACAATAGTGAAGCTTCCATATAACATTGTGAATAGTCCTTGTAGGACAGTAGTGAAGCTTCCATATAACATTGTGAATAGTCCTTGTAGGACAGTAGTGAAGCTTCCATATAGCAGTGTGAATAGTCCTTGTAGGACAGTAGTGAAGCTTCCATATAGCAGTGTGAATAGTCCTTGTAGGACAGTAGTGAAGCTTCCATATAACATTGTGAATAGTCCTTGTAGGACAGTAGTGAAGCTTCCATATAACATTGTGAATAGTCCTTGTAGGACAGTAGTGAAGCTTCCATATAGCAGTGTAAATAGTCCTTGTAGGACAGTAGTGAAGCTTCCATATAGCAGTGTGAATAGTCCTTGTAGGACAGTAGTGAAGCTTCCATATAGCAGTGTGAATAGTTCTTGTAGGACAGTAGTGAAGCTTCCATATAGCAGTGTGAATAGTCCTTGTAGGACAGTAGTAAAGCTTCTATATAATAGTGTGAATAGTCCTTGTAGGACAGTAGTGAAGCTTCCATATAACATTGTGAATAGTCCTTGTAGGACAGTAGTGAAGCTTCCATATAACAGTGTGAATAGTCCTTGTAGGACAGTAGTGAAGCTTCCATATAATAGTGTGAATAGTCCTTGTAGGACAGTAGTGAAGCTTCCATATAACAGTGTGAATAGTCCTTGTAGGACAGTAGTGAAGCTTCCATATAACATTGTGAATAGTCCTTGTAGGACAGTAGTGAAGCTTCCATATAACATTGTGAATAGTCCTTGTAGGACAGTAGTGAAGCTTCCATATAACATTGTGAATAGTCCTTGTAGGACAGTAGTGAAGCTTCCATATAACAGTGTGAATAGTCCTTATAGGACAGAAGTGAAGCTTCCATATAACATTTTGAATAGTCCTTGTAGGACAGTAGTGAAGCTTCCATATAATAGTGTGAATAGTCCTTGTAGGACAGTAGTGAAGCTTCCATATAACAGTGTGAATAGTCCTTATAGGACAGTAGTGAAGCTTCTATATAATAGTGTGAATAGTCCTTATAGGACAGAAGTGAAGCTTCCATATAACATTTTGAATAGTCCTTGTAGGACAGTAGTGAAGCTTCCATATAGCAGTGTGAATAGTCCTTGTAGGACAGTAGTGAAGCTTCCATATAACATTGTGAATAGTCCTTGTAGGACAGTAGTGAAGCTTCCATATAGCAGTGTGAATAGTCCTTGTAGGACAGTAGTGAAGCTTCCATATAGCAGTGTGAATAGTCCTTGTAGGACAGTAGTGAAGCTTCCATATAGCAGTGTGAATAGTCCTTGTAGGACAGTAGTGAAGCTTCCATATAGCAGTGTGAATAGTCCTTGTAGGACAGTAGTGAAGCTTCCATATAACATTGTGAATAGTCCTTGTAGGACAGTACTAAAGCTTCTATATAATAGTGTGAATAGTCCTTGTAGGACAGTAGTGAAGCTTCCATATAACATTGGGAATAGTCCTTGTAGGACAGTAGTGAAGCTTCCATATAGCAGTGTGAATAGTCCTTGTAGGACAGTAGTGAAGCTTCCATATAACAGTGTGAATAGTCCTTGTAGGACAGTAGTGAAGCTTCCATATAACATTGTGAATAGTCCTTGTAGGACAGTAGTGAAGCTTCCATATAACATTGTGAATAGTCCTTGTAGGACAGTAGTGAAGCTTCAATATAACATTGTGAATAGTCCTTGTAGGACAGTAGTGAAGCTTCCATATAACAGTGTGAATAGTCCTTGTAGGACAGTAGTGAAGCTTCCATATAACATTGTGAATAGTCCTTGTAGGACAGTAGTGAAGCTTCCATATAATAGTGTGAATAGTCCTTGTAGGACAGTAGTGAAGCTTCCATATAACAGTGTGAATAGTCCTTGTAGGACAGTAGTGAAGCTTCCATATAACATTGTGAATAGTCCTTGTAGGACAGTAGTGAAGCTTCCATATAACAGTGTGAATAGTCCTTGTAGGACAGTAGTGAAGCTTCCATATAACATTGTGAATAGTCCTTGTAGGACATTAGTGAAGCTTCCATATAACAGTGTGAATAGTCCTTGTAGGACAGTAGTGAAGCTTCCATATAGCAGTGTGAATAGTCCTTGTAGGACAGTAGTGAAGCTTCCATATAACATTGTGAATAGTCCTTGTAGGATAGTAGTGAAGCTTCTATATAATAGTGTGAATACTCCTTGTAGGACAGTAGTGAAGCTTCCATATAACAGTGTGAATAGTCCTTGTAGGACAGTAGTGAAGCTTCCATTTAACAGTGTGAATAGTCCTTATAGGACAGTAGTGAAGCTTTCATATAACAGTGTGAATAGTCCTTGTAGGACAGTAGTGAAGCTTCCATATAACATTGTGAATAGTCCTTATAGGACAGTAGTGAAGCTTCTATATAACAGTGTGAATAGTCCTTGTAGGACAGTAGTGAAGCTTCCATATATCAGTGTGAATAGTCCTTGTAGGGTAGTAGTGAAGCTTCCATATAGCAGTGTGAATAGTCCTTGTAGGACAGTAGTGAAGCTTCCATATAACATTGTGAATAGTCCTTATAGGACAGTAGTGAAGCTTCCATATAACAGTGTGAATAGTCCTTATAGGACAGTAGTGAAGCTTCCATATAGCAGTGTGAATAGTCCTTGTAGGACAGTAGTGAAGCTTCTATTTAATAGTGTGAATAGTCCTTGTAGGACAGTAGTGAAGCTTCAATATAACAGTGTGAATAGTCCTTGTAGGACAGTGGTGAAGCTTCCATATAACATTGTGAATAGTCCTTGTAGGACAGTAGTGAAGCTTCCATATAACATTGTGAATAGTCCTTGTAGGACAGTAGTGAAGCTTCAATATAACATTGTAAATAGTCCTTGTAGGACAGTAGTGAAGCTTCCATATAACAGTGTGAATAGTGCTTGTAGGACAGTAGTGAAGCTTCCATATAACAGTGTGAATAGTCCTTGTAGGACAGTAGTGAAGCTTCCATATAACATTGTGAATAGTCCTTGTAGGACAGTAGTGAAGCTTCCATATAATAGTGTGAATAGTCCTTGTAGGACAGTAGTGAAGCTTCCATATAACAGTGTGAATAGTCCTTGTAGGACAGTAGTGAAGCTTCCATATAACATTGTGAATAGTCCTTGTAGGACAGTAGTGAAGCTTCCATATAACAGTGTGAATAGTCCTTGTAGGACAGTAGTGAAGCTTCCATATAACATTGTGAATAGTCCTTGTAGGACATTAGTGAAGCTTCCATATAACAGTGTGAATAGTCCTTGTAGGACAGTAGTGAAGCTTCCATATAGCAGTGTGAATAGTCCTTGTAGGACAGTAGTGAAGCTTCCATATAACATTGTGAATAGTTCTTGTAGGATAGTAGTGAAGCTTCCATATAACAGTGTGAA
The DNA here is from genome assembly GCF_040894005.1 of Engystomops pustulosus. Taxonomy (NCBI): domain Eukaryota; kingdom Metazoa; phylum Chordata; class Amphibia; order Anura; family Leptodactylidae; genus Engystomops; species Engystomops pustulosus. The sequence goes on along the minus strand of NC_092418.1, from coordinate 113,704,938 downwards.
TAGTCCTTATAGGACAGTAGTGAAGCTTCCATATAACAGTGTGAATAGTCCTTTTAGGACAGTAGTGAAGCTTCCATATAACATTGTGAATAGTCCTTATAGGACAGTAGTGAAGCTTCCATATAACAGTGTGAATAGTCCTTGTAGGACAGTAGTGAAGCTTCCATATATCAGTGTGAATAGTCCTTGTAGGGTAGTAGTGAAGCTTCCATATAGCAGTGTGAATAGTCCTTGTAGGACAGTAGTGAAGCTTCCATATAACATTGTGAATAGTCCTTATAGGACAGTAGTGAAGCTTCCATATAACAGTGTGAATAGTCCTTATAGGACAGTAGTGAAGCTTCCATATAACAGTGTGAATATTCCTTGTAGGACAGTAGTGAAGCTTCCATATAACAGTGTGAATAGTCCTTGTAGGACAGTAGTGAAGCTTCCATATAACAGTGTGAATAGTCCTTGTAGGACAGTAGTGAAGCTTCTATATAATAGTGTGAATAGTCCTTGTAGGACAGTAGTGAAGCTTCCATATAACAGTGTGAATAGTCCTTGTAGGACAGTGGTGAAGCTTCCATATAACATTGTGAATAGTCCTTGTAGGACAGTAGTGAAGCTTCCATATAACATTGTGAATAGTCCTTGTAGGACAGTAGTGAAGCTTCCATATAACATTGTGAATAGTCCTTATAGGACAGTAGTGAAGCTTCCATATAACAGTGTGAATAGTCCTTGTAGGACAGTAGTGAAGCTTCCATATAACATTGTGAATAGTCCTTGTAGGACAGTAGTGAAGCTTCCATATAACAGTGTGAATAGTCCTTATAGGACAGTAGTGAAGCTTCCATTTAACATTGTGAATAGTCCTTGTAGGACAGTAGTGAAGCTTCCATATAACAGTGTGAATAGTTCTTGTAGGACAGTAGTGAAGCTTCCATATAATAGTGTGAATAGTCCTTGTAGGACAGTAGTGAAGCTTCCATATAATAGTGTGAATAGTCCTTGTAAGACAGTAGTGAAGCTTCCATATAACATTGTGAATAGTCCTTGTAGGACAGTAGTGAAGCTTCCATTTAACATTGTGAATAGTCCTTGTAGGACAATAGTGAAGCTTCCATATAACAGTGTGAATAGTTCTTGTAGGACAGTAGTGAAGCTTCCATATAGCAGTGTGAATAGTCCTTGTAGGACAGTAGTGAAGCTTCCATATAACATTGTGAATAGTCCTTGTAGGACAGTAGTGAAGCTTCCATATAGCAGTGTGAATAGTCCTTGTAGGACAGTAGTGAAGCTTCCATATAGCAGTGTGAATAGTCCTTGTAGGACAGTAGTGAAGCTTCCATATAGCAGTGTGAATAGTCCTTGTAGGACAGTAGTGAAGCTTCCATATAACAGTGTGAATAGTCCTTGTAGGACAGTAGTAAAGCTTCTATATAATAGTGTGAATAGTCCTTGTAGGACAGTAGTGAAGCTTCCATATAACATTGTGAATAGTCCTTGTAGGACAGTAGTGAAGCTTCCATATAACAGTGTGAATAGTCCTTGTAGGACAGTAGTGAAGCTACCATATAACAGTGTGAATAGTCCTTGTAGGACAGTAGTGAAGCTTCCATATAACATTGTGAATAGTCCTTGTAGGACAGTAGTGAAGCTTCCATATAACATTGTGAATAGTCCTTGTAGGACAGTAGTGAAGCTTCCATATAACATTGTGAATAGTCCTTATAGGACAGTAGTGAAGCTTCCATATAACATTGTGAATAGTCCTTGTAGGACAGTAGTGAAGCTTCCATATAACATTGTGAATAGTCCTTATAGGACAGTAGTGAAGCTTCCATATATCAGTGTGAATTGTCCTTGTAGGACAGTAGTGAAGCTTCCATATAACAGTGTGAATAGTCCTTGTAGGACAGAAGTGAAGCTTCCATATAACAGTGTGAATAGTCCTTTTAGGACAGTAGTGAAGCTTCCATATAACAGTGTGAATAGTCCTTGTAGGACAGTAGTGAAGCTTCCATATAACATTGTGAATAGTCCTTGTAGGACAGTAGTGAAGCTTCCATATAATAGTGTGAATAGTCCTTGTAGGACAGTAGTGAAGCTTCCATATAATAGTGTGAATAGTTCTTGTAGGACAGTAGTGAAGCTTCCATATAATAGTGTGAATAGTCCTTGTAGGACAGTAGTGAAGCTTCCATATAATAGTGTGAATAGTCCTTGTAAGACAGTAGTGAAGCTTCCATATAACATTGTGAATAGTCCTTGTAGGACAGTAGTGAAGCTTCCATTTAACATTGTGAATAGTCCTTGTAGGACAATAGTGAAGCTTCCATATAACAGTGTGAATAGTTCTTGTAGGACAGTAGTGAAGCTTCCATATAGCAGTGTGAATAGTCCTTGTAGGACAGTAGTGAAGCTTCCATTTAACATTGTGAATAGTCCTTGTAGGACAGTAGTGAAGCTTCCATATAGCAGTGTGAATAGTCCTTGTAGGACAGTAGTGAAGCTTCCATATAGCAGTGTGAATAGCCCTTGTAGGACAGTAGTGAAGCTTCCATATAACAGTGTGAATAGTCCTTGTAGGACAGTAGTGAAGCTTCCATATAACAGTGTGAATAGTGCTTGTAGGACAGTAGTGAAGCTTCCATATAATAGTGTGAATAGTCCTTGTAGGACAGTAGTGAAGCTTACATATAGCAGTGTGAATAGTCCTTGTAGGACAGAAGTGAAGCTTCCATATAACAGTGTGAATAGTCCTTGTAGGACAGTAGTGAAGCTTCCATATAACAGTGTGAATAGTCCTTGTAGGGTAGTAGTGAAGCTTCCATATAGCAGTGTGAATAGTCCTTGTAGGACAGTAGTGAAGCTTCCATATAACAGTGTGAATAGTCCTTGTAGGGTAGTAGTGAAGCTTCCATATAGCAGTGTGAATAGTCCTTGTAGGACAGTAGTGAAGCTTCCATATAGCAGTGTGAATAGTCCTTGTAGGACAGTAGTGAAGCTTCCATATAGCAGTGTGAATAGTCCTTGTAGGACAGTAGTGAAGCTTCCATATAACATTGTGAATAGTCCTTGTAGGACAGTAGTGAAGCTTCCATATAACATTGTGAATAGTCCTTGTAGGACAGTAGTGAAGCTTCTATATAATAGTGTGAATAGTCCTTGTAGGACAGTAGTGAAGCTTCCATATAACAGTGTGAATAGTCCTTGTAGGACAGTAGTGAAGCTTCCATATAGCAGTGTGAATAGTCCTTGTAGGACAGTAGTGAAGCTTCCATATAACATTGTGAATAGTCCTTGTAGGACAGTATTGAAGCTTCCATATAACATTGTGAATAGTGCTTATAGGACAGAAGTGAAGCTTCCATATAACAGTGTGAATAGTCCTTTTAGGACAGTAGTGAAGCTTCCATATAACAGTGTGAATAGTCCTTGTAGGACAGAAGTGAAGCTTCCATATAACAGTGTGAATAGTCCTTGTAGGACAGTAGTGAAGCTTCCATATAATAGTGTGAATAGTCCTTGTAGGACAGAAGTGAAGCTTCCATATAACAGTGTGAATAGTCCTTTTAGGACAGTAGTGAAGCTTCCATATAACAGTGTGAATAGTCCTTGTAGGACATTAGTGAAGCTTCCATATAACAGTGTGAATAGTCCTTGTAGGACAGTAGTGAAGCTTCCATATAGCAGTGTGAATAGTCCTTGTAGGACAGTAGTGAAGCTTCCATATAGCAGTGTGAATAGTCCTTGTAGGACAGTAGTGAAGCTTCCATATAACAGTGTGAATAGTCCTTGTAGGATAGTAGTGAAGCTTCCATATAGCAGTGTGAATAGTCCTTGTAGGACAGTAGTGAAGCTTCCATATAGCAGTGTGAATAGTCCTTGTAGGGTACTAGTGAAGCTTCCATATAGCAGTGTGAATAGTCCTTGTAGGACAGTAGTGAAGCTTCCATATAGCAGTGTGAATAGTCCTTGTAGGACAGTAGTGAAGCTTCCATATAACAGTGTGAAAAGTCCTTGTAGGACAGTAGTGGAGCTTCTATATAATAGTGTGAATAGTCCTTGTAGGACAGTAGTGAAGCTTCCATATAGCAGTGTGAATAGTCCTTGTAGGACAGTAGTGAAGCTTCCATATAACAGTGTGAATAGTCCTTGTAGGACAGTAGTGAAGCTTCCATATAATAGTGTGAATAGTCCTTGTAGGACAGTAGTGAAGCTTCCATATAACAGTGTGAATAGTCCTTATAGGACAGTAGTGAAGCTTCCATATAACAGTGTGAATAGTCCTTGTAGGACAGTAGTGAAGCTTCCATATAGCAGTGTGAATAGTCCTTGTAGGACAGTAGTGAAGCTTCCATATAACATTGTGAATAGTCCTTGTAGGACAGTAGTGAAGCTTCCATATAACATTGTGAATAGTCCTTGTAGGACAGTAGTGAAGCTTCCATATAACATTGTGAATAGTCCTTATAGGACAGTAGTGAAGCTTTCATATAACAGTGTGAATAGTCCTTGTAGGACAGTAGTGAAGCTTCCATATAACATTGTGAATAGTCCTTGTAGGACAGTAGTGAAGCTTCCATATAACAGTGTGAATAGTTCTTGTAGGACAGTAGTGAAGCTTCCATATAATAGTGTGAATAGTCCTTGTAGGACAGTAGTGAAGCTTCCATATAACAGTGTGAATAGTCCTTGTAGGACAGAAGTGAAGCTTCCATATAACAGTGTGAATAGTCCTTGTAGGACAGTAGTGAAGCTTCCATATAACAGTGTGAATAGTCCTTGTAGGACAGTAGTGAAGCTTCCATATAGCAGTGTGAATAGTCCTTGTAGGACAGTAGTGAAGCTTCCATATAGCAGTGTGAATAGTCCTTGTAGGACAGTAGTGAAGCTTCCATATAGCAGTGTGAATAGTCCTTGTAGGACAGTAGTGAAGCTTCTATATAATAGTGTGAATAGTCCTTGTAGGACAGTAGTGAAGCTTCCATATAGCAGTGTGAATAGTCCTTTTAGGACAGTAGTGAAGCTTCCATATAGCAGTGTGAATAGTCCTTGTAGGACAGTAGTGAAGCTTCCATATAACATTGTGAATAGTCCTTGTAGGACAGTAGTGAAGCTTCCATATAACATTGTGAATAGTCCTTGTAGGACAGTAGTGAAGCTTCCATATAACATTGTGAATAGTCCTTGTAGGACAGTAGTGAAGCTTCCATATAACATTGTGAATAGTCCTTATAGGACAGTAGTGAAGCTTCCATATAACATTGTGAATAGTCCTTGTAGGACAGTAGTGAAGCTTCCATATAACATTGTGAATAGTCCTTATAGGACAGTAGTGAAGCTTCCATATAACATTGTGAATAGTCCTTATAGGACAGTAGTGAAGCTTCCATATAACATTGTGAATAGTCCTTGTAGGACAGTAGTGAAGCTTCCATATAACATTGTGAATAGTCCTTGTAGGACAGTAGTGAAGCTTCCATATAACATTGTGAATAGTCCTTATAGGACAGTAGTGAAGCTTCCATATAACATTGTGAATAGTCCTTGTAGGACAGTAGTGAAGCTTCCATATAACATTGTGAATAGTCCTTATAGGACAGTAGTGAAGCTTCCATATAACAGTGTGAATAGTCCTTGTAGGACAGTAGTGAAGCTTCCATATAGCAGTGTGAATAGTCCTTGTAGGACAGTAGTGAAGCTTCCATATAACATTGTGAATAGTCCTTGTAGGACAGTAGTGAAGCTTCCATATAACAGTGTGAATAGTCCTTGTAGGACAGTAGTGAAGCTTCCATATAACAGTGTGAATAGTCCTTATAGGACAGAAGTGAAGCTTCCATATAACATTTTGAATAGTCCTTGTAGGACAGTAGTGAAGCTTCCATATAATAGTGTGAATAGTCCTTGTAGGACAGTAGTGAAGCTTCCATATAACAGTGTGAATAGTCCTTATAGGACAGTAGTGAAGCTTCTATATAATAGTGTGAATAGTCCTTATAGGACAGAAGTGAAGCTTCCATATAACATTTTGAATAGTCCTTGTAGGACAGTAGTGAAGCTTCCATATAGCAGTGTGAATAGTCCTTGTAGGACAGTAGTGAAGCTTCCATATAACATTGTGAATAGTCCTTGTAGGACAGTAGTGAAGCTTCCATATAGCAGTGTGAATAGTCCTTGTAGGACAGTAGTGAAGCTTCCATATAGCAGTGTGAATAGTCCTTGTAGGACAGTAGTGAAGCTTCCATATAGCAGTGTGAATAGTCCTTGTAGGACAGTAGTGAAGCTTCCATATAGCAGTGTGAATAGTCCTTGTAGGACAGTAGTGAAGCTTCCATATAACATTGTGAATAGTCCTTGTAGGACAGTACTAAAGCTTCTATATAATAGTGTGAATAGTCCTTGTAGGACAGTAGTGAAGCTTCCATATAACATTGGGAATAGTCCTTGTAGGACAGTAGTGAAGCTTCCATATAGCAGTGTGAATAGTCCTTGTAGGACAGTAGTGAAGCTTCCATATAACAGTGTGAATAGTCCTTGTAGGACAGTAGTGAAGCTTCCATATAACATTGTGAATAGTCCTTGTAGGACAGTAGTGAAGCTTCCATATAACATTGTGAATAGTCCTTGTAGGACAGTAGTGAAGCTTCAATATAACATTGTGAATAGTCCTTGTAGGACAGTAGTGAAGCTTCCATATAACAGTGTGAATAGTCCTTGTAGGACAGTAGTGAAGCTTCCATATAACATTGTGAATAGTCCTTGTAGGACAGTAGTGAAGCTTCCATATAATAGTGTGAATAGTCCTTGTAGGACAGTAGTGAAGCTTCCATATAACAGTGTGAATAGTCCTTGTAGGACAGTAGTGAAGCTTCCATATAACATTGTGAATAGTCCTTGTAGGACAGTAGTGAAGCTTCCATATAACAGTGTGAATAGTCCTTGTAGGACAGTAGTGAAGCTTCCATATAACATTGTGAATAGTCCTTGTAGGACATTAGTGAAGCTTCCATATAACAGTGTGAATAGTCCTTGTAGGACAGTAGTGAAGCTTCCATATAGCAGTGTGAATAGTCCTTGTAGGACAGTAGTGAAGCTTCCATATAGCAGTGTGAATAGTCCTTGTAGGACAGTAGTGAAGCTTCCATATAACATTGTGAATAGTCCTTGTAGGATAGTAGTGAAGCTTCTATATAATAGTGTGAATACTCCTTGTAGGACAGTAGTGAAGCTTCCATATAACAGTGTGAATAGTCCTTGTAGGACAGTAGTGAAGCTTCCATAAAACAGTGTGAATAGTCCTTATAGGACAGTAGTGAAGCTTCCATATAACAGTGTGAATAGTCCTTGTAGGACAGTAGTGAAGCTTCTATATATCAGTGTGAATAGTCCTTGTAGGACAGTAGTGAAGCTTCCATATAACATTGTGAATAGTCCTTATAGGACAGTAGTGAAGCTTCTATATAACAGTGTGAATAGTCCTTGTAGGACAGTAGTGAAGCTTCCATATATCAGTGTGAATAGTCCTTGTAGGGTAGTAGTGAAGCTTCCATATAGCAGTGTGAATAGTCCTTGTAGGACAGTAGTGAAGCTTCCATATAACATTGTGAATAGTCCTTATAGGACAGTAGTGAAGCTTCCATATAACAGTGTGAATAGTCCTTATAGGACAGTAGTGAAGCTTCCATATAGCAGTGTGAATAGTCCTTGTAGGACAGTAGTGAAGCTTCTATATAATAGTGTGAATAGTCCTTGTAGGACAGTAGTGAAGCTTCCATATAACAGTGTGAATAGTCCTTGTAGGACAGTGGTGAAGCTTCCATATAACATTGTGAATAGTCCTTGTAGGACAGTAGTGAAGCTTCCATATAACATTGTGAATAGTCCTTGTAGGACAGTAGTGAAGCTTCAATATAACATTGTGAATAGTCCTTGTAGGACAGTAGTGAAGCTTCCATATAACAGTGTGAATAGTGCTTGTAGGACAGTAGTGAAGCTTCCATATAACAGTGTGAATAGTCCTTGTAGGACAGTAGTGAAGCTTCCATATAACATTGTGAATAGTCCTTGTAGGACAGTAGTGAAGCTTCCATATAATAGTGTGAATAGTCCTTGTAGGACAGTAGTGAAGCTTCCATATAACAGTGTGAATAGTCCTTGTAGGACAGTAGTGAAGCTTCCATATAACATTGTGAATAGTCCTTGTAGGACAGTAGTGAAGCTTCCATATAACAGTGTGAATAGTGCTTGTAGGACAGTAGTGAAGCTTCCATATAACATTGTGAATAGTCCTTGTAGGACATTAGTGAAGCTTCCATATAACAGTGTGAATAGTCCTTGTAGGACAGTAGTGAAGCTTCCATATAGCAGTGTGAATAGTCCTTGAAGGACAGTAGTGAAGCTTCCATATAACATTGTGAATAGTTCTTGTAGGATAGTAGTGAAGCTTCCATATAACAGTGTGAATAGTCCTTATAGGACAGTAGTGAAGCTTCCATATAACAGTGTGAATAGTCCTTGTAGGACAGTAGTGAAGCTTCCATATAACATTGTGAATAGTCCTTGTAGGACAGTAGTGAAGCTTCCATATAACATTGTGAATAGTCCTTGTAGGACAGTAGTGAAGCTTCCATATAACATTGTGAATAGTCCTTATAGGACAGTAGTGAAGCTTCCATATAACAGTGTGAATAGTCCTTATAGGACAGTAGTGAAGCTTCCATATAACAGTGTGAATATTCCTTGTAGGACAGTAGTGAAGCTTCTATATAATAGTGTGAATAGTCCTTGTAGGACAGTAGTGAAGCTTCCATATATTTCAGTGTGAATAGTCCTTGTAGGACAGTGGTGAAGCTTCCATATAACATTGTGAATAGTCCTTGTAGGACAGTAGTGAAGCTTCCATATAACATTGTGAATAGTCCTTGTAGGACAGTAGTGAAGCTTCCATATAACATTGTGAATAGTCCTTATAGGACAGTAGTGAAGCTTCCATATAACAGTGTGAATAGTCCTTGTAGGACAGTAGTGAAGCTTCCATATAACATTGTGAATAGTCCTTGTAGGACAGTAGTGAAGCTTCCATATAACAGTGTGAATAGTCCTTATAGGACAGTAGTGAAGCTTCCATTTAACATTGTGAATAGTCCTTGTAGGACAGTAGTGAAGCTTCCATATAACAGTGTGAATAGTTCTTGTAGGACAGTAGTGAAGCTTCCATATAATAGTGTGAATAGTCCTTGTAGGACAGTAGTGAAGCTTCCATATAATAGTGTGAATAGTCCTTGTAAGACAGTAGTGAAGCTTCCATATAACATTGTGAATAGTCCTTGTAGGACAGTAGTGAAGCTTCCATTTAACATTGTGAATAGTCCTTGTAGGACAATAGTGAAGCTTCCATATAACAGTGTGAATAGTTCTTGTAGGACAGTAGTGAAGCTTCCATATAGCAGTGTGAATAGTCCTTGTAGGACAGTAGTGAAGCTTCCATATAACATTGTGAATAGTCCTTGTAGGACAGTAGTGAAGCTTCCATATAGCAGTGTGAATAGTCCTTGTAGGACAGTAGTGAAGCTTCCATATAGCAGTGTGAATAGTCCTTGTAGGACAGTAGTGAAGCTTCCATATAGCAGTGTGAATAGTCCTTGTAGGACAGTAGTGAAGCTTCCATATAACAGTGTGAATAGTCCTTGTAGGACAGTAGTAAAGCTTCTATATAATAGTGTGAATAGTCCTTGTAGGACAGTAGTGAAGCTTCCATATAACAGTGTGAATAGTCCTTGTAGGACAGTAGTGAAGCTTCCATATAACATTGTGAATAGTCCTTGTAGGACAGTAGTGAAGCTTCCATATAACAGTGTGAATAGTCCTTGTAGGACAGTAGTGAAGCTACCATATAACAGTGTGAATAGTCCTTGTAGGACAGTAGTGAAGCTTCCATATAACATTGTGAATAGTCCTTGTAGGACAGTAGTGAAGCTTCCATATAACATTGTGAATAGTCCTTGTAGGACAGTAGTGAAGCTTCCATATAACATTGTGAATAGTCCTTATAGGACAGTAGTGAAGCTTCCATATAACATTGTGAATAGTCCTTGTAGGACAGTAGTGAAGCTTCCATATAACATTGTGAATAGTCCTTATAGGACAGTAGTGAAGCTTCCATATAACAGTGTGAATTGTCCTTGTAGGACAGTAGTGAAGCTTCCATATAACAGTGTGAATAGTCCTTGTAGGACAGAAGTGAAGCTTCCATATAACAGTGTGAATAGTCCTTTTAGGACAGTAGTGAAGCTTCCATATAACAGTGTGAATAGTCCTTGTAGGACAGTAGTGAAGCTTCCATATAACATTGTGAATAGTCCTTGTAGGACAGTAGTGAAGCTTCCATTTAACATTGTGAATAGTCCTTGTAGGACAGTAGTGAAGCTTCCATATAGCAGTGTGAATAGTCCTTGTAGGACAGTAGTGAAGCTTCCATATAGCAGTGTGAATAGCCCTTGTAGGACAGTAGTGAAGCTTCCATATAACAGTGTGAATAGTCCTTGTAGGACAGTAGTGAAGCTTCCATATAACAGTGTGAATAGTGCTTGTAGGACAGTAGTGAAGCTTCCATATAATAGTGTGAATAGTCCTTGTAGGACAGTAGTGAAGCTTCCATATAGCAGTGTGAATAGTCCTTGTAGGACAGAAGTGAAGCTTCCATATAACAGTGTGAATAGTCCTTGTAGGACAGTAGTGAAGCTTCCATATAACAGTGTGAATACTCCTTGTAGGACAGTAGTGAAGCTTCCATATAGCAGTGTGAATAGTCCTTGTAGGACAGTAGTGAAGCTTCCATATAACATTGTGAATAGTCCTTGTAGGACAGTAGTGAAGCTTCCATATAACATTGTGAATAGTCCTTGTAGGACAGTAGTGAAGCTTCTATATAATAGTGTGAATAGTCCTTGTAGGACAGTAGTGAAGCTTCCATATAACAGTGTGAATAGTCCTTGTAGGACAGTAGTGAAGCTTCCATATAGCAGTGTGAATAGTCCTTGTAGGACAGTAGTGAAGCTTCCATATAACATTGTGAATAGTCCTTGTAGGACAGTAGTGAAGCTTCCATATAACATTGTGAATAGTCCTTGTAGGAAAGTAGTGAAGCTTCCATATAGCAGTGTGAATAGTCCTTGTAGGACAGTAGTGAAGCTTCCATATAACAGTGTGAATAGTCCTTATAGGACAGTAGTGAAGCTTCCATATAACATTGTGAATAGTCCTTGTAGGACAGTAGTGAAGCTTCCATATAACAGTGTGAATAGTCCTTGTAGGACAGTAGTGAAGCTTCCATATAATAGTGTGAATAGTCCTTGTAGGACAGAAGTGAAGCTTCCATATAACAGTGTGAATAGTCCTTTTAGGACAGTAGTGAAGCTTCCATATAACAGTGTGAATAGTCCTTGTAGGACAGAAGTGAAGCTTCCATATAACAGTGTGAATAGTCCTTGTAGGACAGTAGTAAAGCTTCCATATAATAGTGTGAATAGTCCTTGTAGGACAGTAGTGAAGCTTCCATATAACAGTGTGAATAGTCCTTTTAGGACAGTAGTGAAGCTTCCATATAACAGTGTGAATAGTCCTTGTAGGACATTAGTGAAGCTTCCATATAACAGTGTGAATAGTCCTTGTAGGACAGTAGTGAAGCTTCCATATAGCAGTGTGAATAGTCCTTGTAGGACAGTAGTGAAGCTTCCATATAGCAGTGTGAATAGTCCTTGTAGGACAGTAGTGAAGCTTCCATATAACAGTGTGAATAGTCCTTGTAGGATAGTAGTGAAGCTTCCATATAGCAGTGTGAATAGTCATTGTAGGACAGTAGTGAAGCTTCCATATAGCAGTGTGAATAGTCCTTGTAGGGTAGTAGTGAAGCTTCCATATAGCAGTGTGAATAGTCCTTGTAGGACAGTAGTGAAGCTTCCATATAGCAGTGTGAATAGTCCTTGTAGGACAGTAGTGAAGCTTCCATATAACAGTGTGAAAAGTCCTTGTAGGACAGTAGTGGAGCTTCTATATAATAGTGTGAATAGTCCTTGTAGGACAGTAGTGAAGCTTCCATATAGCAGTGTGAATAGTCCTTGTAGGACAGTAGTGAAGCTTCCATATAACAGTGTGAATAGTCCTTGTAGGACAGTAGTGAAGCTTCCATATAATAGTGTGAATAGTCCTTGTAGGACAGTAGTGAAGCTTCCATATAACAGTGTGAATAGTCCTTATAGGACAGTAGTGAAGCTTCCATATAACAGTGTGAATAGTCCTTGTAGGACAGTAGTGAAGCTTCCATATAGCAGTGTGAATAGTCCTTGTAGGACAGTAGTGAAGCTTCCATATAATAGTGTGAATAGTCCTTGTAGGACAGTAGTGAAGCTTCCATATAACATTGTGAATAGTCCTTGTAGGACAGTAGTGAAGCTTCCATATAACATTGTGAATAGTTCTTGTAGGACAGTAGTGAAGCTTCCATATAACAGTGTGAATAGTCCTTGTAGGACAGTAGTGAAGCTTCCATATAACATTGTGAATAGTCCTTGTAGGACAGTAGTGAAGCTTCCATATAATAGTGTGAATAGTCCTTGTAGGACAGTAGTGAAGCTTCCATATAACATTGTGAATAGTCCTTGTAGGACAGTAGTGAAGCTTCCATATAACATTGTGAATAGTCCTTGTAGGACAGTAGTGAAGCTTCCATATAACATTGTGAATAGTCCTTATAGGACAGTAGTGAAGCTTTCATATAACAGTGTGAATAGTCCTTGTAGGACAGTAGTGAAGCTTCCATATAACATTGTGAATAGTCCTTGTAGGACAGTAGTGAAGCTTCCATATAACAGTGTGAATAGTTCTTGTAGGACAGTAGTGAAGCTACCATATAATAGTGTGAATAGTCCTTGTAGGACAGTAGTGAAGCTTCCATATAACAGTGTGAATAGTCCTTGTAGGACAGAAGTGAAGCTTCCATATAACAGTGTGAATAGTCCTTGTAGGACAGTAGTGAAGCTTCCATATAACAGTGTGAATAGTCCTTGTAGGACAGTAGTGAAGCTTCCATATAGCAGTGTGAATAGTCCTTGTAGGACAGTAGTGAAGCTTCCATATAGCAGTGTGAATAGTCCTTGTAGGACAGTAGTGAAGCTTCCATATAATAGTGTGAATAGTCCTTGTAGGACAGTAGTGAAGCTTCTATATAATAGTGTGAATAGTCCTTGTAGGATAGTAGTGAAGCTTCCATATAGCAGTGTGAATAGTCCTTGTAGGACAGTAGTGAAGCTTCTATATAATAGTGTGAATAGTCCTTGTAGGACAGTAGTGAAGCTTCCATATAGCAGTGTGAATAGTCCTTTTAGGACAGTAGTGAAGCTTCCATATAGCAGTGTGAATAGTCCTTGTAGGACAGTAGTGAAGCTTCCATATAACATTGTGAATAGTCCTTGTAGGACAGTAGTGAAGCTTCCATATAACATTGTGAATAGTCCTTGTAGGACAGTAGTGAAGCTTCCATATAACATTGTGAATAGTCCTTGTAGGACAGTAGTGAAGCTTCCATATAACATTGTGAATAGTCCTTATAGGACAGTAGTGAAGCTTCCATATAACATTGTGAATAGTCCTTGTAGGACAGTAGTGAAGCTTCCATATAACATTGTGAATAGTCCTTATAGGACAGTAGTGAAGCTTCCATATAACATTGTGAATAGTCCTTATAGGACAGTAGTGAAGCTTCCATATAACATTGTGAATAGTCCTTGTAGGACAGTAGTGAAGCTTCCATATAACATTGTGAATAGTCCTTGTAGGACAGTAGTGAAGCTTCCATATAACATTGTGAATAGTCCTTGTAGGACAGTAGTGAAGCTTCCATATAACATTGTGAATAGTCCTTGTAGGACAGTAGTGAAGCTTCCATATAACATTGTGAATAGTCCTTATAGGACAGTAGTGAAGCTTCCATATAACAGTGTGAATAGTCCTTGTAGGACAGTAGTGAAGCTTCCATATAGCAGTGTGAATAGTCCTTGTAGGACAGTAGTGAAGCTTCCATATAACATTGTGAATAGTCCTTGTAGGACAGTAGTGAAGCTTCCATATAACATTGTTAATAGTCCTTGTAGGACAGTAGTGAAGCTTCCATATAACAGTGTGAATAGTTCTTGTAGGACAGTAGTGAAGCTTCCATATAATAGTGTGAATAGTCCTTGTAGGGTAGTAGTGAAGCTTCCATATAACAGCGTGAATAGTCCTTGTAGGACAGAAGTGAAGCTTCCATATAACAGTGTGAATAGTCCTTGTAGGGTAGTAGTGAAGCTTCCATATAACAGTGTGAATAGTCCTTGTAGGACAGTAGTGAAGCTGCCATATAACAGTGTGAATAGTCCTTGTAGGACAGTAGTGAAGCTTCTATATAATAGTGTGAATAGTCCTTGTAGGACAGTAGTGAAGCTTCCATATAGCAGTGTGAATAGTCCTTATAGGACAGTAGTGAAGCTTCCATATAACAGTGTGAATAGTCCTTATAGGACAGTAGTGAAGCTTCCATATAACATTGTGAATAGTCCTTGTAGGACAGTAGTGAAGCTTCCATATAACATTGTGAATAGTCCTTATAGGACAGTAGTGAAGCTTCCATATAACATTGTGAATAGTCCTTGTAGGACAGTAGTGAAGCTTCCATATAACATTGTGATTAGTCCTTATAGGACAGTAGTGAAGCTTCCATATAACATTGTGAATAGTCCTTGTAGGACAGTAGTGAAGCTTCCATATAACATTGTGAATAGTCCTTGTAGGACAGTAGTGAAGCTTCCATATAACATTGTGAATAGTCCTTATAGGACAGTAGTGAAGCTTCCATATAATAGTGTGAATAGTCCTTATAGGACAGTAGTGAAGCTTCCATATAACATTGTGAATAGTCCTTGTAGGACAGTAGTGAAGCTTCCATATAACATTGTGAATAGTCCTTATAGGACAGTAGTGAAGCTTCCATATAACAGTGTGAATAGTCCTTGTAGGACAGTAGTGAAGCTTCCATATAATAGTGTGAATTGTCCTTGTAGGACAGTAGTGAAGCTTCCATATAACATTGTGAATAGTCCTTGTAGGACAGTAGTGAAGCTTCCATATAACATTGTGAATAGTCCTTATAGGACAGTAGTGAAGCTTCCATATATCAGTTTGAATAGTCCTTGTAGGATAGTAGTGAAGCTTCCATATAGCAGTGTGAATAGTCCTTGTAGGACAGTAGTGAAGCTTCCATATAATAGTGTGAATAGTCCTTGCAGGACAATAGTGAAGCTTCCATATAACATTGTGAATAGTCCTTATAGGACAGTAGTGAAGCTTCCATATAGCAGTGTGAATAGTGCTTGTAGGATAGTAGTGAAGCTTCCATATAACAGTGTGAATAGTCCTTGTAGGACAGTAGTGAAGCTTCCATATATCAGTGTGAATAGTCCTTATAGGACAGTAGTGAAGCTTCCATATAGCAGTGTGAATAGTGCTTGTAGGACAGTAGTGAAGCTTCCATATAGCAGTGTGAATAGTCCTTGTAGGACAGTAGTGAAGCTTCCATATAACAGTGTGAATAGTCCTTGTAGGACAATAGTGAAGCTTCCATATAACAGTGTGAATAGTTCTTGTAGGACAGTAGTGAAGCTTCCATATAACAGTGTGAATAGTTTTTATAGGACAGTAGTGAAGCTTCCATATAACAGTGTGAATAGTCCTTGTAGGACAGTAGTGAAGCTTCCATATAGCAGTGTGAATAGTCCTTTTAGGACAGTAGTGAAGCTTCTATATAATAGTGTGAATAGTCCTTGTAGGACAGTAGTGAAGCTTCCATATAGCAGTGTGAATAGTCCTTGTAGGACAGTAGTGAAGCTTCCATATAACAGTGTGAATAGTCCTTGTAGGACAGTATTGAAGCTTCCATATAATATTGTGAATAGTCCTTGTAGGACAGTAGTGAAGCTTCCATATAACATTGTGAATAGTCCTTATAGGACAGTAGTGAAGCTTCCATATAACATTGTGAATAGTCCTTGTAGGACAGTAGTGAAGCTTCCATATAACAGTGTGAATAGTCCTTGTAGGACAGTAGTGAAGCTTCCATATAGCAGTGTGAATAGTCCTTGTAGGACAGTAGTGAAGCTTCCATATAACAGTGTGAATAGTCCTTGTAGGACAGTAGTGAAGCTTCCATATAGCAGTGTGAATAGTCCTTGTAGGACAGTAGTGAAGCTTCCATATAACATTGTGAATAGTCCTTGTAGGACAGTAGTGAAGCTTCCATATAACATTGTGAATAGTCCTTATAGGACAGTAGTGAAGCTTCCATTTCTTCCATTTAACATTGTGAATAGTCCTTGTAGGACAGTAGTGAAGCTTCCATATAACAGTGTGAATAGTCCTTGTAGGACAGTAGTGAAGCTTCCATATAACAGTGTGAATAGTGCTTGTAGGACAGTAGTGAAGCTTCCATATAGCAGTGTGAATAGTCCTTATAGGACAGTAGTGAAGCTTCCATATAGCAGTGTGAATAGTCCTTGTAGGACAGTAGTGAAGCTTCCATATAACAGTGTGAATAGTCCTTGTAGGACAGTAGTGAAGCTTCCATATAGCAGTGTGAATAGTCCTTGTAGGACAGTAGTGAAGCTTCCATATAGCAGTGTGAATAGTCCTTATAGGACAGTAGTGAAGCTTCCATATAGCATTGTGAATAGTCCTTGTAGGACAGTAGTGAAGCTTCCATATAATAGTGTGAATAGTCCTTGTAGGACAGTAGTGAAGCTTCCATATAGCAGTGTGAATAGTCCTTGTAGGACAGTAGTGAAGCTTCTATATAATAGTGTGAATAGTCCTTGTAGGACAGTAGTGAAGCTTCCATATAACAGTGTGAATAGTCCTTGTAGGACAGTAGTGAAGCTTCCATATAGCAGTGTGAATAGTCCTTGTAGGACAGTAGTGAAGCTTCCATATAACAGTGTGAATAGTCCTTGTAGGACAGTAGTGAAGCTTCCATATAACATTGTGAATAGTCCTTGTAGGACAGTAGTGAAGCTTCCATATAACATTGTGAATAGTCCTTATAGGACAGTAGTGAAGCTTCCATATAACAGTGTGAATAGTCCTTGTAGGACAGTAGTGAAGCTTCCATATAATAGTGTGAATAGTCCTTGTAGGACAGTAGTGAAGCTTCCATATAACATTGTGAATAGTCCTTGTAGGACAGTAGTGAAGCTTCCATATAACAGTGTGGATAGTCCTTGTAGGACAGTAGTGAAGCTTCCATATAACATTGTGAATAGTCCTTGTAGGACAGTAGTGAAGCTTCCATATAATAGTGTGAATAGTCCTTGTAGTACAGTAGTGAAGCTTCCATATAACATTGTGAATAGTCCTTGTAGGACAGTAGTGAAGCTTCCATATAACATTGTGAATAGTCCTTGTAGAACAGTAGTGAAGCTTCCATATAACAGTGTGAATAGTCCTTGTAGGACAGTAGTGAAGCTTCCATATAACATTGTGAATAGTCCTTGTAGGACAGTAGTGAAGCTTCCATATAACAGTGTGGATAGTTCTTGTAGGACAGTAGTGAAGCTTCCATATAATAGTGTGAATAGTCCTTGTAGGACAGTAGTGAAGCTTCCATATAATAGTGTGAATTGTCCTTGTAGGACAGTAGTGAAGCTTCCATATAACATTGTGAATAGTCCTTATAGGACAGTAGTGAAGCTTCCATATATCAGTGTGAATAGTCCTTGTAGGATAGTAGTGAAGCTTCCATATAGCAGTGTGAATAGTCCTTGTAGGACAGTAGTGAAGCTTCCATATAACAGTGTGAATAGTCCTTGTAGGACAATAGTGAAGCTTCCATATAACATTGTGAATAGTCCTTATAGGACAGTAGTGAAGCTTCCATATAGCAGTGTGAATAGTCCTTGTAGGACAGTAGTGAAGCTTCCATATAATAGTGTGAATAGTCCTTGTAGGATAGTAGTGAAGCTTCCATATAACAGTGTGAATAGTCCTTGTAGGACAGTAGTGAAGCTTCCATATAGCAGTGTGAATAGTCCTTGTAGGACAGTAGTGAAGCTTCCATATAACAGTGTGAATAGTCCTTGTAGGACAGTAGTGAAGCTTCCATATAGCAGTGTGAATAGTCCTTATAGGACAGTAGTGAAGCTTCCATATAACATTGTGAATAGTCCTTGTAGGACAGTAGTGAAGCTTCCATATAACAGTGTGAATAGTTTTTATAGGACAGTAGTGAAGCTTCCATATAGCAGTGTGAATAGTCCTTGTAGGACAGTAGTGAAGCTTCTATATAATAGTGTGAATAGTGCTTGTAGGACAGTAGTGAAGCTTCCATATAACAGTGTGAATAGTCCTTGTAGGACAGTATTGAAGCTTCCATATAATATTGTGAATAGTCCTTGTAGGACAGTAGTGAAGCTTCCATATAACATTGTGAATAGTCCTTATAGGACAGTAGTGAAGCTTCCATATAACAGTGTGAATAGTCCTTGTAGGACAGTAGTGAAGCTTCCATATAGCAGTGTGAATAGTCCTTGTAGGACAGTAGTGAAGCTTCCATATAACAGTGTGAATAGTCCTTGTAGGACAGTAGTGAAGCTTCCATATAGCAGTGTGAATAGTCCTTGTAGGACAGTAGTGAAGCTTCCATATAACATTGTGAATAGTCCTTGTAGGACAGTAGTGAAGCTTCCATATAACATTGTGAATAGTCCTTATAGGACAGTAGTGAAGCTTCCATTTCTTCCATTTAACATTGTGAATAGTCCTTGTAGGACAGTAGTGAAGCTTCCATATAACAGTGTGAATAGTCCTTGTAGGACAGTAGTGAAGCTTCCATATAACATTGTGAATAGTCCTTGTAGGACAGTAGTGAAGCTTCCATATAGCAGTGTGAATAGTCCTTATAGGACAGTAGTGAAGCTTCCATATAGCAGTGTGAATAGTCCTTGTAGGACAGTAGTGAAGCTTCCATATAACAGTGTGAATAGTCCTTGTAGGACAGTAGTGAAGCTTCCATATAACATTGTGAATAGTCCTTGTAGGACAGTAGTGAAGCTTCCATATAGCAGTGTGAATAGTCCTTGTAGGACAGTAGTGAAGCTTCCATATAGCAGTGTGAATAGTCCTTATAGGACAGTAGTGAAGCTTCCATATAGCATTGTGAATAGTCCTTGTAGGACAGTAGTGAAGCTTCCATATAACATTGTGAATAGTCCTTGTAGGACAGTAGTGAAGCTTCCATATAACAGTGTGAATAGTCCTTGTAGGACAGTAGTGAAGCTTCCATATAACAGTGTGAATAGTTCTTGTAGGACAGTAGTGAAGCTTCCATATAACAGTGTGAATAGTCCTTGTAGGACAGTAGTGAAGCTTCCATATAACAGTGTGAATAGTTCTTGAAGGACAGTAGTGAAGCTTCCATATAACAGTGTGAATAGTCCTTGTAGGACAGTAGTGAAGCTTCCATATAACATTGTGAATAGTCCTTGTAGGACAGTAGTGAAGCTTCCATATAGCAGTGTGAATAGTCCTTGTAGGACAGTAGTGAAGCTTCCATATAGCAGTGTGAATAGTCCTTATAGGACAGTAGTGAAGCTTCCATATAGCATTGTGAATAGTCCTTGTAGGACAGTAGTGAAGCTTCCATATAACATTGTGAATAGTCCTTGTAGGACAGTAGTGAAGCTTCCATATAACAGTGTGAATAGTCCTTGTAGGACAGTAGTGAAGCTTCCATATAACAGTGTGAATAGTTCTTGTAGGACAGTAGTGAAGCTTCCATATAATAGTGTGAATAGTCCTTGTAGGACAGTAGTGAAGCTTCCATATAGCAGTGTGAATAGTCCTTGTAGGACAGTAGTGAAGCTTCTATATAATAGTGTGAATAGTCCTTGTAGGACAGTAGTGAA
Source organism: Engystomops pustulosus (assembly GCF_040894005.1). Taxonomy (NCBI): domain Eukaryota; kingdom Metazoa; phylum Chordata; class Amphibia; order Anura; family Leptodactylidae; genus Engystomops; species Engystomops pustulosus. The sequence continues at coordinate 113,684,959 of NC_092418.1, read as the reverse complement.
GCTTCCATGTAACAGTGTGTATAGTCCTTGTAGGACAGTAGTGAAGCTTCCATATAGCAGTGTGAATAGTCCTTGTATGACAGTAGTGAAGCTTCCATATAACAGTGTGAATAGTCCTTGTAGGACAGTAGTGAAGCTTCCATATAGCAGTGTGAATAGTCCTTGTAGGACAGTAGTGAAGCTTCCATATAACAGTGTGAATAGTCCTTGTAGGACAGTAGTGAAGCTTCCATATAGCAGTGTGAATAGTCCTTGTAGGACAGTAGTAAAGCTTCCATATAGCAGTGTGAATAGTCCTTATAGGACAGTAGTGAAGCTTCCATATAGCATTGTGAATAGTCCTTGTAGGACAGTAGTGAAGCTTCCATATAACAGTGTGAATAGTTCTTGTAGGACAGTAGTGAAGCTTCCATATAATAGTGTGAATAGTCCTTGTAGGACAGTAGTGAAGCTTCCATATAACAGTGTGAATAGTCCTTGTAGGACAGTAGTGAAGCTTCCATATAACATTGTGAATAGTCCTTGTAGGACAGTAGTGAAGCTTCCATATAACAGTGTGAATAGTCCTTGTAGGACAGTAGTGAAGCTTCCATATAACATTGTGAATAGTCCTTGTAGGACATTAGTGAAGCTTCCATATAACAGTGTGAATAGTCCTTGTAGGACAGTAGTGAAGCTTCCATATAGCAGTGTGAATAGTCCTTGTAGGACAGTAGTGAAGCTTCCATATAACATTGTGAATAGTTCTTGTAGGATAGTAGTGAAGCTTCCATATAACAGTGTGAATAGTCCTTATAGGACAGTAGTGAAGCTTCCATATAACAGTGTGAATAGTCCTTGTAGGACAGTAGTGAAGCTTCCATATAACATTGTGAATAGTCCTTGTAGGACAGTAGTGAAGCTTCCATATATTTCAGTGTGAATAGTCCTTGTAGGACAGTGGTGAAGCTTCCATATAACATTGTGAATAGTCCTTGTAGGACAGTAGTGAAGCTTCCATATAACAGTGTGAATAGTCCTTGTAGGACAGTAGTGAAGCTTCCATATATTTCAGTGAGAATAGTCCTTGTATGACAGTAGTGAAGCTTCCATATAGCAGTGTGAATAGTCCTTATAGGACAGTAGTGAAGCTTCCATATAACAGTGTGAATAGTTCTTGTAGGACAGTAGTGAAGCTTCCATATATTTCAGTGAGAATAGTCCTTGTATGACAGTAGTGAAGCTTCCATATAGCAGTGTGAATAGTCCTTATAGGACAGTAGTGAAGCTTCCATATAACAGTGTGAATAGTCCTTGTAGGACAGTAGTGAAGCTTCCATATAACATTGTGAATAGTCCTTGTAGGACAGTAGTGAAGCTTCCATATAACAGTGTGAATAGTCCTTATAGGACAGTAGTGAAGCTTCCATTTAACATTGTGAATAGTCCTTGTAGGACAGTAGTGAAGCTTCCATATAACAGTGTGAATAGTTCTTGTAGGACAGTAGTGAAGCTTCCATATAATAGTGTGAATAGTCCTTGTAGGACAGTAGTGAAGCTTCCATATAATAGTGTGAATAGTCCTTGTAAGACAGTAGTGAAGCTTCCATATAACATTGTGAATAGTCCTTGTAGGACAGTAGTGAAGCTTCCATTTAACATTGTGAATAGTCCTTGTAGGACAATAGTGAAGCTTCCATATAACAGTGTGAATAGTTCTTGTAGGACAGTAGTGAAGCTTCCATATAGCAGTGTGAATAGTCCTTGTAGGACAGTAGTGAAGCTTCCATATAACATTGTGAATAGTCCTTGTAGGACAGTAGTGAAGCTTCCATATAGCAGTGTGAATAGTCCTTGTAGGACAGTAGTGAAGCTTCCATATAGCAGTGTGAATAGTCCTTGTAGGACAGTAGTGAAGCTTCCATATAGCAGTGTGAATAGTCCTTGTAGGACAGTAGTGAAGCTTCCATATAACAGTGTGAATAGTCCTTGTAGGACAGTAGTAAAGCTTCTATATAATAGTGTGAATAGTCCTTGTAGGACAGTAGTGAAGCTTCCATATAACATTGTGAATAGTCCTTGTAGGACAGTAGTGAAGCTTCCATATAACAGTGTGAATAGTCCTTGTAGGACAGTAGTGAAGCTACCATATAACAGTGTGAATAGTCCTTGTAGGACAGTAGTGAAGCTTCCATATAACATTGTGAATAGTCCTTGTAGGACAGTAGTGAAGCTTCCATATAACATTGTGAATAGTCCTTGTAGGACAGTAGTGAAGCTTCCATATAACATTGTGAATAGTCCTTATAGGACAGTAGTGAAGCTTCCATATAACATTGTGAATAGTCCTTGTAGGACAGTAGTGAAGCTTCCATATAACATTGTGAATAGTCCTTATAGGACAGTAGTGAAGCTTCCATATAACAGTGTGAATTGTCCTTGTAGGACAGTAGTGAAGCTTCCATATAACAGTGTGAATAGTCCTTGTAGGACAGAAGTGAAGCTTCCATATAACAGTGTGAATAGTCCTTTTAGGACAGTAGTGAAGCTTCCATATAACAGTGTGAATAGTCCTTGTAGGACAGTAGTGAAGCTTCCATATAGCAGTGTGAATAGTGCTTGTAGGACAGTAGTGAAGCTTCCATATAGCAGTGTGAATAGTCCTTGTAGGACAGTAGTGAAGCTTCCATATAACAGTGTGAATAGTCCTTGTAGGACAATAGTGAAGCTTCCATATAACAGTGTGAATAGTTCTTGTAGGACAGTAGTGAAGCTTCCATATAACAGTGTGAATAGTTTTTATAGGACAGTAGTGAAGCTTCCATATAACAGTGTGAATAGTCCTTGTAGGACAGTAGTGAAGCTTCCATATAGCAGTGTGAATAGTCCTTTTAGGACAGTAGTGAAGCTTCTATATAATAGTGTGAATAGTCCTTGTAGGACAGTAGTGAAGCTTCCATATAGCAGTGTGAATAGTCCTTGTAGGACAGTAGTGAAGCTTCCATATAACAGTGTGAATAGTCCTTGTAGGACAGTATTGAAGCTTCCATATAATATTGTGAATAGTCCTTGTAGGACAGTAGTGAAGCTTCCATATAACATTGTGAATAGTCCTTATAGGACAGTAGTGAAGCTTCCATATAACATTGTGAATAGTCCTTGTAGGACAGTAGTGAAGCTTCCATATAACAGTGTGAATAGTCCTTGTAGGACAGTAGTGAAGCTTCCATATAGCAGTGTGAATAGTCCTTGTAGGACAGTAGTGAAGCTTCCATATAACAGTGTGAATAGTCCTTGTAGGACAGTAGTGAAGCTTCCATATAGCAGTGTGAATAGTCCTTGTAGGACAGTAGTGAAGCTTCCATATAACATTGTGAATAGTCCTTGTAGGACAGTAGTGAAGCTTCCATATAACATTGTGAATAGTCCTTATAGGACAGTAGTGAAGCTTCCATTTCTTCCATTTAACATTGTGAATAGTCCTTGTAGGACAGTAGTGAAGCTTCCATATAACAGTGTGAATAGTCCTTGTAGGACAGTAGTGAAGCTTCCATATAACAGTGTGAATAGTGCTTGTAGGACAGTAGTGAAGCTTCCATATAGCAGTGTGAATAGTCCTTATAGGACAGTAGTGAAGCTTCCATATAGCAGTGTGAATAGTCCTTGTAGGACAGTAGTGAAGCTTCCATATAACAGTGTGAATAGTCCTTGTAGGACAGTAGTGAAGCTTCCATATAGCAGTGTGAATAGTCCTTGTAGGACAGTAGTGAAGCTTCCATATAGCAGTGTGAATAGTCCTTATAGGACAGTAGTGAAGCTTCCATATAGCATTGTGAATAGTCCTTGTAGGACAGTAGTGAAGCTTCCATATAATAGTGTGAATAGTCCTTGTAGGACAGTAGTGAAGCTTCCATATAGCAGTGTGAATAGTCCTTGTAGGACAGTAGTGAAGCTTCTATATAATAGTGTGAATAGTCCTTGTAGGACAGTAGTGAAGCTTCCATATAACAGTGTGAATAGTCCTTGTAGGACAGTAGTGAAGCTTCCATATAGCAGTGTGAATAGTCCTTGTAGGACAGTAGTGAAGCTTCCATATAACAGTGTGAATAGTCCTTGTAGGACAGTAGTGAAGCTTCCATATAACATTGTGAATAGTCCTTGTAGGACAGTAGTGAAGCTTCCATATAACATTGTGAATAGTCCTTATAGGACAGTAGTGAAGCTTCCATATAACAGTGTGAATAGTCCTTGTAGGACAGTAGTGAAGCTTCCATATAATAGTGTGAATAGTCCTTGTAGGACAGTAGTGAAGCTTCCATATAACATTGTGAATAGTCCTTGTAGGACAGTAGTGAAGCTTCCATATAACAGTGTGGATAGTCCTTGTAGGACAGTAGTGAAGCTTCCATATAACATTGTGAATAGTCCTTGTAGGACAGTAGTGAAGCTTCCATATAATAGTGTGAATAGTCCTTGTAGTACAGTAGTGAAGCTTCCATATAACATTGTGAATAGTCCTTGTAGGACAGTAGTGAAGCTTCCATATAACATTGTGAATAGTCCTTGTAGAACAGTAGTGAAGCTTCCATATAACAGTGTGAATAGTCCTTGTAGGACAGTAGTGAAGCTTCCATATAACATTGTGAATAGTCCTTGTAGGACAGTAGTGAAGCTTCCATATAACAGTGTGGATAGTTCTTGTAGGACAGTAGTGAAGCTTCCATATAATAGTGTGAATAGTCCTTGTAGGACAGTAGTGAAGCTTCCATATAATAGTGTGAATTGTCCTTGTAGGACAGTAGTGAAGCTTCCATATAACATTGTGAATAGTCCTTATAGGACAGTAGTGAAGCTTCCATATATCAGTGTGAATAGTCCTTGTAGGATAGTAGTGAAGCTTCCATATAGCAGTGTGAATAGTCCTTGTAGGACAGTAGTGAAGCTTCCATATAACAGTGTGAATAGTCCTTGTAGGACAATAGTGAAGCTTCCATATAACATTGTGAATAGTCCTTATAGGACAGTAGTGAAGCTTCCATATAGCAGTGTGAATAGTCCTTGTAGGACAGTAGTGAAGCTTCCATATAATAGTGTGAATAGTCCTTGTAGGATAGTAGTGAAGCTTCCATATAACAGTGTGAATAGTCCTTGTAGGACAGTAGTGAAGCTTCCATATAGCAGTGTGAATAGTCCTTGTAGGACAGTAGTGAAGCTTCCATATAACAGTGTGAATAGTCCTTGTAGGACAGTAGTGAAGCTTCCATATAGCAGTGTGAATAGTCCTTATAGGACAGTAGTGAAGCTTCCATATAACATTGTGAATAGTCCTTGTAGGACAGTAGTGAAGCTTCCATATAACAGTGTGAATAGTTTTTATAGGACAGTAGTGAAGCTTCCATATAGCAGTGTGAATAGTCCTTGTAGGACAGTAGTGAAGCTTCTATATAATAGTGTGAATAGTGCTTGTAGGACAGTAGTGAAGCTTCCATATAACAGTGTGAATAGTCCTTGTAGGACAGTATTGAAGCTTCCATATAATATTGTGAATAGTCCTTGTAGGACAGTAGTGAAGCTTCCATATAACATTGTGAATAGTCCTTATAGGACAGTAGTGAAGCTTCCATATAACAGTGTGAATAGTCCTTGTAGGACAGTAGTGAAGCTTCCATATAGCAGTGTGAATAGTCCTTGTAGGACAGTAGTGAAGCTTCCATATAACAGTGTGAATAGTCCTTGTAGGACAGTAGTGAAGCTTCCATATAGCAGTGTGAATAGTCCTTGTAGGACAGTAGTGAAGCTTCCATATAACATTGTGAATAGTCCTTGTAGGACAGTAGTGAAGCTTCCATATAACATTGTGAATAGTCCTTATAGGACAGTAGTGAAGCTTCCATTTCTTCCATTTAACATTGTGAATAGTCCTTGTAGGACAGTAGTGAAGCTTCCATATAACAGTGTGAATAGTCCTTGTAGGACAGTAGTGAAGCTTCCATATAACATTGTGAATAGTCCTTGTAGGACAGTAGTGAAGCTTCCATATAGCAGTGTGAATAGTCCTTATAGGACAGTAGTGAAGCTTCCATATAGCAGTGTGAATAGTCCTTGTAGGACAGTAGTGAAGCTTCCATATAACAGTGTGAATAGTCCTTGTAGGACAGTAGTGAAGCTTCCATATAACATTGTGAATAGTCCTTGTAGGACAGTAGTGAAGCTTCCATATAGCAGTGTGAATAGTCCTTGTAGGACAGTAGTGAAGCTTCCATATAGCAGTGTGAATAGTCCTTATAGGACAGTAGTGAAGCTTCCATATAGCATTGTGAATAGTCCTTGTAGGACAGTAGTGAAGCTTCCATATAACATTGTGAATAGTCCTTGTAGGACAGTAGTGAAGCTTCCATATAACAGTGTGAATAGTCCTTGTAGGACAGTAGTGAAGCTTCCATATAACAGTGTGAATAGTTCTTGTAGGACAGTAGTGAAGCTTCCATATAACAGTGTGAATAGTCCTTGTAGGACAGTAGTGAAGCTTCCATATAACAGTGTGAATAGTTCTTGAAGGACAGTAGTGAAGCTTCCATATAACAGTGTGAATAGTCCTTGTAGGACAGTAGTGAAGCTTCCATATAACATTGTGAATAGTCCTTGTAGGACAGTAGTGAAGCTTCCATATAGCAGTGTGAATAGTCCTTGTAGGACAGTAGTGAAGCTTCCATATAGCAGTGTGAATAGTCCTTATAGGACAGTAGTGAAGCTTCCATATAGCATTGTGAATAGTCCTTGTAGGACAGTAGTGAAGCTTCCATATAACATTGTGAATAGTCCTTGTAGGACAGTAGTGAAGCTTCCATATAACAGTGTGAATAGTCCTTGTAGGACAGTAGTGAAGCTTCCATATAACAGTGTGAATAGTTCTTGTAGGACAGTAGTGAAGCTTCCATATAATAGTGTGAATAGTCCTTGTAGGACAGTAGTGAAGCTTCCATATAGCAGTGTGAATAGTCCTTGTAGGACAGTAGTGAAGCTTCTATATAATAGTGTGAATAGTCCTTGTAGGACAGTAGTGAAGCTTCCATGTAACAGTGTGTATAGTCCTTGTAGGACAGTAGTGAAGCTTCCATATAGCAGTGTGAATAGTCCTTGTATGACAGTAGTGAAGCTTCCATATAACAGTGTGAATAGTCCTTGTAGGACAGTAGTGAAGCTTCCATATAGCAGTGTGAATAGTCCTTGTAGGACAGTAGTGAAGCTTCCATATAACAGTGTGAATAGTCCTTGTAGGACAGTAGTGAAGCTTCCATATAGCAGTGTGAATAGTCCTTGTAGGACAGTAGTAAAGCTTCCATATAGCAGTGTGAATAGTCCTTATAGGACAGTAGTGAAGCTTCCATATAGCATTGTGAATAGTCCTTGTAGGACAGTAGTGAAGCTTCCATATAACAGTGTGAATAGTTCTTGTAGGACAGTAGTGAAGCTTCCATATAATAGTGTGAATAGTCCTTGTAGGACAGTAGTGAAGCTTCCATATAACAGTGTGAATAGTCCTTGTAGGACAGTAGTGAAGCTTCCATATAACATTGTGAATAGTCCTTGTAGGACAGTAGTGAAGCTTCCATATAACAGTGTGAATAGTCCTTGTAGGACAGTAGTGAAGCTTCCATATAACATTGTGAATAGTCCTTGTAGGACATTAGTGAAGCTTCCATATAACAGTGTGAATAGTCCTTGTAGGACAGTAGTGAAGCTTCCATATAGCAGTGTGAATAGTCCTTGTAGGACAGTAGTGAAGCTTCCATATAACATTGTGAATAGTTCTTGTAGGATAGTAGTGAAGCTTCCATATAACAGTGTGAATAGTCCTTATAGGACAGTAGTGAAGCTTCCATATAACAGTGTGAATAGTCCTTGTAGGACAGTAGTGAAGCTTCCATATAACATTGTGAATAGTCCTTGTAGGACAGTAGTGAAGCTTCCATATATTTCAGTGTGAATAGTCCTTGTAGGACAGTGGTGAAGCTTCCATATAACATTGTGAATAGTCCTTGTAGGACAGTAGTGAAGCTTCCATATAACAGTGTGAATAGTCCTTGTAGGACAGTAGTGAAGCTTCCATATATTTCAGTGAGAATAGTCCTTGTATGACAGTAGTGAAGCTTCCATATAGCAGTGTGAATAGTCCTTATAGGACAGTAGTGAAGCTTCCATATAACAGTGTGAATAGTTCTTGTAGGACAGTAGTGAAGCTTCCATATATTTCAGTGAGAATAGTCCTTGTATGACAGTAGTGAAGCTTCCATATAGCAGTGTGAATAGTCCTTATAGGACAGTAGTGAAGCTTCCATATAACAGTGTGAATAGTCCTTGTAGGACAGTAGTGAAGCTTCCATATAACATTGTGAATAGTCCTTGTAGGACAGTAGTGAAGCTTCCATATAACAGTGTGAATAGTCCTTATAGGACAGTAGTGAAGCTTCCATTTAACATTGTGAATAGTCCTTGTAGGACAGTAGTGAAGCTTCCATATAACAGTGTGAATAGTTCTTGTAGGACAGTAGTGAAGCTTCCATATAATAGTGTGAATAGTCCTTGTAGGACAGTAGTGAAGCTTCCATATAATAGTGTGAATAGTCCTTGTAAGACAGTAGTGAAGCTTCCATATAACATTGTGAATAGTCCTTGTAGGACAGTAGTGAAGCTTCCATTTAACATTGTGAATAGTCCTTGTAGGACAATAGTGAAGCTTCCATATAACAGTGTGAATAGTTCTTGTAGGACAGTAGTGAAGCTTCCATATAGCAGTGTGAATAGTCCTTGTAGGACAGTAGTGAAGCTTCCATATAACATTGTGAATAGTCCTTGTAGGACAGTAGTGAAGCTTCCATATAGCAGTGTGAATAGTCCTTGTAGGACAGTAGTGAAGCTTCCATATAGCAGTGTGAATAGTCCTTGTAGGACAGTAGTGAAGCTTCCATATAGCAGTGTGAATAGTCCTTGTAGGACAGTAGTGAAGCTTCCATATAACAGTGTGAATAGTCCTTGTAGGACAGTAGTAAAGCTTCTATATAATAGTGTGAATAGTCCTTGTAGGACAGTAGTGAAGCTTCCATATAACATTGTGAATAGTCCTTGTAGGACAGTAGTGAAGCTTCCATATAACAGTGTGAATAGTCCTTGTAGGACAGTAGTGAAGCTACCATATAACAGTGTGAATAGTCCTTGTAGGACAGTAGTGAAGCTTCCATATAACATTGTGAATAGTCCTTGTAGGACAGTAGTGAAGCTTCCATATAACATTGTGAATAGTCCTTGTAGGACAGTAGTGAAGCTTCCATATAACATTGTGAATAGTCCTTATAGGACAGTAGTGAAGCTTCCATATAACATTGTGAATAGTCCTTGTAGGACAGTAGTGAAGCTTCCATATAACATTGTGAATAGTCCTTATAGGACAGTAGTGAAGCTTCCATATAACAGTGTGAATTGTCCTTGTAGGACAGTAGTGAAGCTTCCATATAACAGTGTGAATAGTCCTTGTAGGACAGAAGTGAAGCTTCCATATAACAGTGTGAATAGTCCTTTTAGGACAGTAGTGAAGCTTCCATATAACAGTGTGAATAGTCCTTGTAGGACAGTAGTGAAGCTTCCATATAACATTGTGAATAGTCCTTGTAGGACAGTAGTGAAGCTTCCATTTAACATTGTGAATAGTCCTTGTAGGACAGTAGTGAAGCTTCCATATAGCAGTGTGAATAGTCCTTGTAGGACAGTAGTGAAGCTTCCATATAGCAGTGTGAATAGCCCTTGTAGGACAGTAGTGAAGCTTCCATATAACAGTGTGAATAGTCCTTGTAGGACAGTAGTGAAGCTTCCATATAACAGTGTGAATAGTGCTTGTAGGACAGTAGTGAAGCTTCCATATAATAGTGTGAATAGTCCTTGTAGGACAGTAGTGAAGCTTCCATATAGCAGTGTGAATAGTCCTTGTAGGACAGAAGTGAAGCTTCCATATAACAGTGTGAATAGTCCTTGTAGGACAGTAGTGAAGCTTCCATATAACAGTGTGAATACTCCTTGTAGGACAGTAGTGAAGCTTCCATATAGCAGTGTGAATAGTCCTTGTAGGACAGTAGTGAAGCTTCCATATAACATTGTGAATAGTCCTTGTAGGACAGTAGTGAAGCTTCCATATAACATTGTGAATAGTCCTTGTAGGACAGTAGTGAAGCTTCTATATAATAGTGTGAATAGTCCTTGTAGGACAGTAGTGAAGCTTCCATATAACAGTGTGAATAGTCCTTGTAGGACAGTAGTGAAGCTTCCATATAGCAGTGTGAATAGTCCTTGTAGGACAGTAGTGAAGCTTCCATATAACATTGTGAATAGTCCTTGTAGGACAGTAGTGAAGCTTCCATATAACATTGTGAATAGTCCTTGTAGGAAAGTAGTGAAGCTTCCATATAGCAGTGTGAATAGTCCTTGTAGGACAGTAGTGAAGCTTCCATATAACAGTGTGAATAGTCCTTATAGGACAGTAGTGAAGCTTCCATATAACATTGTGAATAGTCCTTGTAGGACAGTAGTGAAGCTTCCATATAACAGTGTGAATAGTCCTTGTAGGACAGTAGTGAAGCTTCCATATAATAGTGTGAATAGTCCTTGTAGGACAGAAGTGAAGCTTCCATATAACAGTGTGAATAGTCCTTTTAGGACAGTAGTGAAGCTTCCATATAACAGTGTGAATAGTCCTTGTAGGACAGAAGTGAAGCTTCCATATAACAGTGTGAATAGTCCTTGTAGGACAGTAGTAAAGCTTCCATATAATAGTGTGAATAGTCCTTGTAGGACAGAAGTGAAGCTTCCATATAACAGTGTGAATAGTCCTTTTAGGACAGTAGTGAAGCTTCCATATAACAGTGTGAATAGTCCTTGTAGGACATTAGTGAAGCTTCCATATAACAGTGTGAATAGTCCTTGTAGGACAGTAGTGAAGCTTCCATATAGCAGTGTGAATAGTCCTTGTAGGACAGTAGTGAAGCTTCCATATAGCAGTGTGAATAGTCCTTGTAGGACAGTAGTGAAGCTTCCATATAACAGTGTGAATAGTCCTTGTAGGATAGTAGTGAAGCTTCCATATAGCAGTGTGAATAGTCCTTGTAGGGTAGTAGTGAAGCTTCCATATAGCAGTGTGAATAGTCCTTGTAGGACAGTAGTGAAGCTTCCATATAGCAGTGTGAATAGTCCTTGTAGGACAGTAGTGAAGCTTCCATATAACAGTGTGAAAAGTCCTTGTAGGACAGTAGTGGAGCTTCTATATAATAGTGTGAATAGTCCTTGTAGGACAGTAGTGAAGCTTCCATATAGCAGTGTGAATAGTCCTTGTAGGACAGTAGTGAAGCTTCCATATAACAGTGTGAATAGTCCTTGTAGGACAGTAGTGAAGCTTCCATATAATAGTGTGAATAGTCCTTGTAGGACAGTAGTGAAGCTTCCATATAACAGTGTGAATAGTCCTTATAGGACAGTAGTGAAGCTTCCATATAACAGTGTGAATAGTCCTTGTAGGACAGTAGTGAAGCTTCCATATAGCAGTGTGAATAGTCCTTGTAGGACAGTAGTGAAGCTTCCATATAACATTGTGAATAGTCCTTGTAGGACAGTAGTGAAGCTTCCATATAACATTGTGAATAGTTCTTGTAGGACAGTAGTGAAGCTTCCATATAACAGTGTGAATAGTCCTTGTAGGACAGTAGTGAAGCTTCCATATAACATTGTGAATAGTCCTTGTAGGACAGTAGTGAAGCTTCCATATAATAGTGTGAATAGTCCTTGTAGGACAGTAGTGAAGCTTCCATATAACATTGTGAATAGTCCTTGTAGGACAGTAGTGAAGCTTCCATATAACATTGTGAATAGTCCTTGTAGGACAGTAGTGAAGCTTCCATATAACATTGTGAATAGTCCTTATAGGACAGTAGTGAAGCTTTCATATAACAGTGTGAATAGTCCTTGTAGGACAGTAGTGAAGCTTCCATATAACATTGTGAATAGTCCTTGTAGGACAGTAGTGAAGCTTCCATATAACAGTGTGAATAGTTCTTGTAGGACAGTAGTGAAGCTACCATATAATAGTGTGAATAGTCCTTGTAGGACAGTAGTGAAGCTTCCATATAACAGTGTGAATAGTCCTTGTAGGACAGAAGTGAAGCTTCCATATAACAGTGTGAATAGTCCTTGTAGGACAGTAGTGAAGCTTCCATATAACAGTGTGAATAGTCCTTGTAGGACAGTAGTGAAGCTTCCATATAGCAGTGTGAATAGTCCTTGTAGGACAGTAGTGAAGCTTCCATATAGCAGTGTGAATAGTCCTTGTAGGACAGTAGTGAAGCTTCCATATAGCAGTGTGAATAGTCCTTGTAGGACAGTAGTGAAGCTTCTATATAATAGTGTGAATAGTCCTTGTAGGACAGTAGTGAAGCTTCCATATAGCAGTGTGAATAGTCCTTTTAGGACAGTAGTGAAGCTTCCATATAGCAGTGTGAATAGTCCTTGTAGGACAGTAGTGAAGCTTCCATATAACATTGTGAATAGTCCTTGTAGGACAGTAGTGAAGCTTCCATATAACATTGTGAATAGTCCTTGTAGGACAGTAGTGAAGCTTCCATATAACATTGTGAATAGTCCTTGTAGGACAGTAGTGAAGCTTCCATATAACATTGTGAATAGTCCTTATAGGACAGTAGTGAAGCTTCCATATAACATTGTGAATAGTCCTTGTAGGACAGTAGTGAAGCTTCCATATAACATTGTGAATAGTCCTTATAGGACAGTAGTGAAGCTTCCATATAACATTGTGAATAGTCCTTATAGGACAGTAGTGAAGCTTCCATATAACATTGTGAATAGTCCTTGTAGGACAGTAGTGAAGCTTCCATATAACATTGTGAATAGTCCTTGTAGGACAGTAGTGAAGCTTCCATATAACATTGTGAATAGTCCTTATAGGACAGTAGTGAAGCTTCCATATAACATTGTGAATAGTCCTTGTAGGACAGTAGTGAAGCTTCCATATAACATTGTGAATAGTCCTTATAGGACAGTAGTGAAGCTTCCATATAACAGTGTGAATAGTCCTTGTAGGACAGTAGTGAAGCTTCCATATAGCAGTGTGAATAGTCCTTGTAGGACAGTAGTGAAGCTTCCATATAACATTGTGAATAGTCCTTGTAGGACAGTAGTGAAGCTTCCATATAACATTGTTAATAGTCCTTGTAGGACAGTAGTGAAGCTTCCATATAACAGTGTGAATAGTTCTTGTAGGACAGTAGTGAAGCTTCCATATAATAGTGTGAATAGTCCTTGTAGGGTAGTAGTGAAGCTTCCATATAACAGCGTGAATAGTCCTTGTAGGACAGAAGTGAAGCTTCCATATAACAGTGTGAATAGTCCTTGTAGGGTAGTAGTGAAGCTTCCATATAATAGTGTGAATAGTCCTTGTAGGGTAGTAGTGAAGCTTCCATATAATAGTGTGAATAGTCCTTGTAGGACAGTAGTGAAGCTGCCATATAACAGTGTGAATAGTCCTTGTAGGACAGTAGTGAAGCTTCTATATAATAGTGTGAATAGTCCTTGTAGGACAGTAGTGAAGCTTCCATATAGCAGTGTGAATAGTCCTTATAGGACAGTAGTGAAGCTTCCATATAACAGTGTGAATAGTCCTTATAGGACAGTAGTGAAGCTTCCATATAACATTGTGAATAGTCCTTGTAGGACAGTAGTGAAGCTTCCATATAACATTGTGAATAGTCCTTATAGGACAGTAGTGAAGCTTCCATATAACATTGTGAATAGTCCTTGTAGGACAGTAGTGAAGCTTCCATATAACATTGTGATTAGTCCTTATAGGACAGTAGTGAAGCTTCCATATAACATTGTGAATAGTCCTTGTAGGACAGTAGTGAAGCTTCCATATAACATTGTGAATAGTCCTTGTAGGACAGTAGTGAAGCTTCCATATAACATTGTGAATAGTCCTTATAGGACAGTAGTGAAGCTTCCATATAATAGTGTGAATAGTCCTTATAGGACAGTAGTGAAGCTTCCATATAACATTGTGAATAGTCCTTGTAGGACAGTAGTGAAGCTTCCATATAACATTGTGAATAGTCCTTATAGGACAGTAGTGAAGCTTCCATATAACAGTGTGAATAGTCCTTGTAGGACAGTAGTGAAGCTTCCATATAATAGTGTGAATTGTCCTTGTAGGACAGTAGTGAAGCTTCCATATAACATTGTGAATAGTCCTTGTAGGACAGTAGTGAAGCTTCCATATAACATTGTGAATAGTCCTTATTGGACAGTAGTGAAGCTTCCATATATCAGTGTGAATAGTCCTTGTAGGATAGTAGTGAAGCTTCCATATAGCAGTGTGAATAGTCCTTGTAGGACAGTAGTGAAGCTTCCATATAACAGTGTGAATAGTCCTTGCAGGACAATAGTGAAGCTTCCATATAACATTGTGAATAGTCCTTATAGGACAGTAGTGAAGCTTCCATATAGCAGTGTGAATAGTGCTTGTAGGATAGTAGTGAAGCTTCCATATAACAGTGTGAATAGTCCTTGTAGGACAGTAGTGAAGCTTCCATATATCAGTGTGAATAGTCCTTATAGGACAGTAGTGAAGCTTCCATATAGCAGTGTGAATAGTGCTTGTAGGACAGTAGTGAAGCTTCCATATAGCAGTGTGAATAGTCCTTGTAGGACAGTAGTGAAGCTTCCATATAACAGTGTGAATAGTCCTTGTAGGACAATAGTGAAGCTTCCATATAACAGTGTGAATAGTTCTTGTAGGACAGTAGTGAAGCTTCCATATAACAGTGTGAATAGTTTTTATAGGACAGTAGTGAAGCTTCCATATAACAGTGTGAATAGTCCTTGTAGGACAGTAGTGAAGCTTCCATATAACATTGTGAATAGTCCTTATAGGACAGTAGTGAAGCTTCCATATAACATTGTGAATAGTCCTTGTAGGACAGTAGTGAAGCTTCCATATAACAGTGTGAATAGTCCTTGTAGGACAGTAGTGAAGCTTCCATATAGCAGTGTGAATAGTCCTTGTAGGACAGTAGTGAAGCTTCCATATAACAGTGTGAATAGTCCTTGTAGGACAGTAGTGAAGCTTCCATATAGCAGTGTGAATAGTCCTTGTAGGACAGTAGTGAAGCTTCCATATAACATTGTGAATAGTCCTTGTAGGACAGTAGTGAAGCTTCCATATAACATTGTGAATAGTCCTTATAGGACAGTAGTGAAGCTTCCATTTCTTCCATTTAACATTGTGAATAGTCCTTGTAGGACAGTAGTGAAGCTTCCATATAACAGTGTGAATAGTCCTTGTAGGACAGTAGTGAAGCTTCCATATAACAGTGTGAATAGTGCTTGTAGGACAGTAGTGAAGCTTCCATATAGCAGTGTGAATAGTCCTTATAGGACAGTAGTGAAGCTTCCATATAGCAGTGTGAATAGTCCTTGTAGGACAGTAGTGAAGCTTCCATATAGCAGTGTGAATAGTCCTTGTAGGACAGTAGTGAAGCTTCCATATAGCAGTGTGAATAGTCCTTATAGGACAGTAGTGAAGCTTCCATATAGCATTGTGAATAGTCCTTGTAGGACAGTAGTGAAGCTTCCATATAATAGTGTGAATAGTCCTTGTAGGACAGTAGTGAAGCTTCCATATAGCAGTGTGAATAGTCCTTGTAGGACAGTAGTGAAGCTTCTATATAATAGTGTGAATAGTCCTTGTAGGACAGTAGTGAAGCTTCCATATAACAGTGTGAATAGTCCTTGTAGGACAGTAGTGAAGCTTCCATATAGCAGTGTGAATAGTCCTTGTAGGACAGTAGTGAAGCTTCCATATAACAGTGTGAATAGTCCTTGTAGGACAGTAGTGAAGCTTCCATATAACATTGTGAATAGTCCTTGTAGGACAGTAGTGAAGCTTCCATATAACATTGTGAATAGTCCTTATAGGACAGTAGTGAAGCTTCCATATAACAGTGTGAATAGTCCTTGTAGGACAGTAGTGAAGCTTCCATATAATAGTGTGAATAGTCCTTGTAGGACAGTAGTGAAGCTTCCATATAACATTGTGAATAGTCCTTGTAGGACAGTAGTGAAGCTTCCATATAACAGTGTGGATAGTCCTTGTAGGACAGTAGTGAAGCTTCCATATAACATTGTGAATAGTCCTTGTAGGACAGTAGTGAAGCTTCCATATAATAGTGTGAATAGTCCTTGTAGTACAGTAGTGAAGCTTCCATATAACATTGTGAATAGTCCTTGTAGGACAGTAGTGAAGCTTCCATATAACATTGTGAATAGTCCTTGTAGAACAGTAGTGAAGCTTCCATATAACAGTGTGAATAGTCCTTGTAGGACAGTAGTGAAGCTTCCATATAACATTGTGAATAGTCCTTGTAGGACAGTAGTGAAGCTTCCATATAACAGTGTGGATAGTTCTTGTAGGACAGTAGTGAAGCTTCCATATAATAGTGTGAATAGTCCTTGTAGGACAGTAGTGAAGCTTCCATATAACATTGTGAATAGTCCTTGTAGGACAGTAGTGAAGCTTCCATATAACAGTGTGGATAGTTCTTGTAGGACAGTAGTGAAGCTTCCATATAATAGTGTGAATTGTCCTTGTAGGACAGTAGTGAAGCTTCCATATAACATTGTGAATAGTCCTTATAGGACAGTAGTGAAGCTTCCATATATCAGTGTGAATAGTCCTTGTAGGATAGTAGTGAAGCTTCCATATAGCAGTGTGAATAGTCCTTGTAGGACAGTAGTGAAGCTTCCATATAACAGTGTGAATAGTCCTTGTAGGACAATAGTGAAGCTTCCATATAACATTGTGAATAGTCCTTATAGGACAGTAGTGAAGCTTCCATATAGCAGTGTGAATAGTCCTTGTAGGACAGTAGTGAAGCTTCCATATAATAGTGTGAATAGTCCTTGTAGGATAGTAGTGAAGCTTCCATATAACAGTGTGAATAGTCCTTGTAGGACAGTAGTGAAGCTTCCATATAGCAGTGTGAATAGTCCTTGTAGGACAGTAGTGAAGCTTCCATATAACAGTGTGAATAGTCCTTGTAGGACAGTAGTGAAGCTTCCATATAGCAGTGTGAATAGTCCTTATAGGACAGTAGTGAAGCTTCCATATAACATTGTGAATAGTCCTTGTAGGACAGTAGTGAAGCTTCCATATAACAGTGTGAATAGTTTTTATAGGACAGTAGTGAAGCTTCCATATAGCAGTGTGAATAGTCCTTGTAGGACAGTAGTGAAGCTTCTATATAATAGTGTGAATAGTGCTTGTAGGACAGTAGTGAAGCTTCCATATAACAGTGTGAATAGTCCTTGTAGGACAGTATTGAAGCTTCCATATAATATTGTGAATAGTCCTTGTAGGACAGTAGTGAAGCTTCCATATAACATTGTGAATAGTCCTTATAGGACAGTAGTGAAGCTTCCATATAACAGTGTGAATAGTCCTTGTAGGACAGTAGTGAAGCTTCCATATAGCAGTGTGAATAGTCCTTGTAGGACAGTAGTGAAGCTTCCATATAACAGTGTGAATAGTCCTTGTAGGACAGTAGTGAAGCTTCCATATAGCAGTGTGAATAGTCCTTGTAGGACAGTAGTGAAGCTTCCATATAACATTGTGAATAGTCCTTGTAGGACAGTAGTGAAGCTTCCATATAACATTGTGAATAGTCCTTATAGGACAGTAGTGAAGCTTCCATTTCTTCCATTTAACATTGTGAATAGTCCTTGTAGGACAGTAGTGAAGCTTCCATATAACAGTGTGAATAGTCCTTGTAGGACAGTAGTGAAGCTTCCATATAACATTGTGAATAGTCCTTGTAGGACAGTAGTGAAGCTTCCATATAGCAGTGTGAATAGTCCTTATAGGACAGTAGTGAAGCTTCCATATAGCAGTGTGAATAGTCCTTGTAGGACAGTAGTGAAGCTTCCATATAACAGTGTGAATAGTCCTTGTAGGACAGTAGTGAAGCTTCCATATAACATTGTGAATAGTCCTTGTAGGACAGTAGTGAAGCTTCCATATAGCAGTGTGAATAGTCCTTGTAGGACAGTAGTGAAGCTTCCATATAGCAGTGTGAATAGTCCTTATAGGACAGTAGTGAAGCTTCCATATAGCATTGTGAATAGTCCTTGTAGGACAGTAGTGAAGCTTCCATATAACATTGTGAATAGTCCTTGTAGGACAGTAGTGAAGCTTCCATATAACAGTGTGAATAGTCCTTGTAGGACAGTAGTGAAGCTTCCATATAACAGTGTGAATAGTTCTTGTAGGACAGTAGTGAAGCTTCCATATAACAGTGTGAATAGTCCTTGTAGGACAGTAGTGAAGCTTCCATATAACAGTGTGAATAGTTCTTGAAGGACAGTAGTGAAGCTTCCATATAACAGTGTGAATAGTCCTTGTAGGACAGTAGTGAAGCTTCCATATAACATTGTGAATAGTCCTTGTAGGACAGTAGTGAAGCTTCCATATAGCAGTGTGAATAGTCCTTGTAGGACAGTAGTGAAGCTTCCATATAGCAGTGTGAATAGTCCTTATAGGACAGTAGTGAAGCTTCCATATAGCATTGTGAATAGTCCTTGTAGGACAGTAGTGAAGCTTCCATATAACATTGTGAATAGTCCTTGTAGGACAGTAGTGAAGCTTCCATATAACAGTGTGAATAGTCCTTGTAGGACAGTAGTGAAGCTTCCATATAACAGTGTGAATAGTTCTTGTAGGACAGTAGTGAAGCTTCCATATAATAGTGTGAATAGTCCTTGTAGGACAGTAGTGAAGCTTCCATATAGCAGTGTGAATAGTCCTTGTAGGACAGTAGTGAAGCTTCTATATAATAGTGTGAATAGTCCTTGTAGGACAGTAGTGAAGCTTCCATGTAACAGTGTGAATAGTCCTTGTAGGACAGTAGTGAAGCTTCCATATAGCAGTGTGAATAGTCCTTGTATGACAGTAGTGAAGCTTCCATATAACAGTGTGAATAGTCCTTGTAGGACAGTAGTGAAGCTTCCATATAGCAGTGTGAATAGTCCTTGTAGGACAGTAGTGAAGCTTCCATATAACAGTGTGAATAGTCCTTGTAGGACAGTAGTGAAGCTTCCATATAGCAGTGTGAATAGTCCTTGTAGGACAGTAGTGAAGCTTCCATATAGCAGTGTGAATAGTCCTTATAGGACAGTAGTGAAGCTTCCATATAGCATTGTGAATAGTCCTTGTAGGACAGTAGTGAAGCTTCCATATAACAGTGTGAATAGTTCTTGTAGGACAGTAGTGAAGCTTCCATATAATAGTGTGAATAGTCCTTGTAGGACAGTAGTGAAGCTTCCATATAGCAGTGTGAATAGTCCTTGTAGGACAGTAGTGAAGCTTCTATATAATAGTGTGAATAGTCCTTGTAGGACAGTAGTGAAGCTTCCATATAGCAGTGTGAATAGTCCTTGTAGGACAGTAGTGAAGCTTCTATATAATAGTGTGAATAGTCCTTGTAGGACAGTAGTGAAGCTTCCATATAACAGTGTGAATAGTCCTTGTAGGACAGTAGTGAAGCTTCCATATAGCAGTGTGAATAGTCCTTGTATGACAGTAGTGAAGCTTCCATATAACAGTGTGAATAGTCCTTATAGGACAGTAGTGAAGCTTCCATATAACAGTGTGAATAGTCCTTGTAGGACAGTAGTGAAGCTTCCATATAACATTGTGAATAGTCCTTGTAGGACAGTAGTGAAGCTTCCATATAACATTGTGAATAGTCCTTGTAGGAAAGTAGTGAAGCTTCCATATAGCAGTGTGAATAGTCCTTGTAGGACAGTAGTGAAGCTTCCATATAACAGTGTGAATAGTCCTTGTAGGACAGTAGTGAAGCTTCCATATAATAGTGTGAATAGTCCTTGTAGGACAGAAGTGAAGCTTCCATATAACAGTGTGAATAGTCCTTGTAGGACAGTAGTGAAGCTTCCATATAATAGTGTGAATAGTCCTTGTAGGACAGAAGTGAAGCTTCCATATAACAGTGTGAATAGTCCTTTTAGGACAGTAGTGAAGCTTCCATATAACAGTGTGAATAGTCCTTGTAGGACAGAAGTGAAGCTTCCATATAACAGTGTGAATAGTCCTTGTAGGACAGTAGTGAAGCTTCCATATAATAGTGTGAATAGTCCTTGTAGGACAGAAGTGAAGCTTCCATATAACAGTGTGAATAGTCCTTTTAGGACAGTAGTGAAGCTTCCATATAACAGTGTGAATAGTCCTTGTAGGACAGTAGTGAAGCTTCCATATAATAGTGTGAATAGTCCTTGTAGGACAGAAGTGAAGCTTCCATATAACAGTGTGAATAGTCCTTTTAGGACAGTAGTTAAGCTTCCATATAACAGTGTGAATAGTCCTTGTAGGACAGTAGTGAAGCTTCCATATAGCAGTGTGAATAGTCCTTGTAGGACAGTAGTGAAGCTTCCATATAGCAGTGTGAATAGTCCTTGTAGGACAGTAGTGAAGCTTCCATATAACAGTGTGAATAGTCCTTGTAGGACAGTAGTGAAGCTTCCATATAGCAGTGTGAATAGTCCTTGTAGGACAGTAGTGAAGCTTCCATATAGCAGTGTGAATAGTCCTTGTAGGACAGTAGTGAAGCTTCCATATAATAGTGTGAATAGTCCTTGTAGGACAGTAGTGAAGCTTCCATATAACAGTGTGAATAGTCCTTGTAGGATAGTAGTGAAGCTTCCATATAACAGTGTGAATAGTCCTTGTAGGACAGTAGTGAAGCTTCCATATAGCAGTGTGAATAGTCCTTGTAGGACAGTAGTGAAGCTTCCATATAGCAGTGTGAATAGTCCTTGTAGGACAGTAGTGAAGCTTCCATATAACAGTGTGAATAGTCCTTGTAGGGCAGTAGTGAAGCTTCCATATAGCAGTGTGAATAGTCCTTGTAGGACAGTAGTGAAGCTTCCATATAATAGTGTGAATAGTCCTTGTAGGGCAGTAGTGAAGCTTCCATATAACATTGTGAATAGTCCTTGTAGGACAGTAGTGAAGCTTCCATATAATAGTGTGAATAGTCCTTGTAGGACAGTAGTGAAGCTTCCATATAACAGTGTGAATAGTCCTTGTAGGACAGAAGTGAAGCTTCCATATAACAGTGTGAATAGTCCTTTTAGGACAGTAGTTAAGCTTCCATATAACAGTGTGAATAGTCCTTGTAGGACAGAAGTGAAGCTTCCATATAACAGTGTGAATAGTCCTTGTAGGACATTAGTGAAGCTTCCATATAACAGTGTGAATAGTCCTTGTAGGACAGTAGTGAAGCTTCCATATAGCAGTGTGAATAGTCCTTGTAGGACAGTAGTGAAGCTTCCATATAGCAGTGTGAATAGTCCTTGTAGGACAGTAGTGAAGCTTCCATATAACAGTGTGAATAGTCCTTGTAGGATAGTAGTGAAGCTTCCATATAACAGTGTGAATAGTCCTTGTAGGACAGTAGTGAAGCTTCCATATAGCAGTGTGAATAGTCCTTGTAGGACAGTAGTGAAGCTTCCATATAGCAGTGTGAATAGTCCTTGTAGGACAGTAGTGAAGCTTCCATATAACAGTGTGAATAGTCCTTGTAGGGCAGTAGTGAAGCTTCCATATAGCAGTGTGAATAGTCCTTGTAGGACAGTAGTGAAGCTTCCATATAATAGTGTGAATAGTCCTTGTAGGGCAGTAGTGAAGCTTCCATATAACAGTGTGAATAGTCCTTGTAGGACAGTAGTGAAGCTTCCATATAACAGTGTGAATAGTCCTTGTAGGACAGTAGTGAAGCTTCCATATAACAGTGTGAATAGTCCTTGTAGGACAGTAGTGAAGCTTCCATATAACAGTGTGAATAGTCCTTGTAGGGCAGTAGTGAAGCTTCCATATAACATTGTGAATAGTCCTCGTAGGACAGTAGTGAAGCTTCCATATAACATTGTGAATAGTCCTTATAGGACAGTAGTGAAGCTTCCATATAACATTGTGAATAGTCCTTGTAGGACAGTAGTGAAGCTTCCATATAACATTGTGAATAGTCCTTATAGGACAGTAGTGAAGCTTCCATATAACAGTGTGAATTGTCCTTGTAGGACAGTAGTGAAGCTTCCATATAACATTGTGAATAGTCCTTGTAGGACAGTAGTGAAGCTTCTATATAATAGTGTGAATAGTGCTTGTAGGACAGTAGTGAAGCTTCCATATAATAGTGTGAATAGTCCTTGTAGGACAGTAGTGAAGCTTCCATATAGCAGTGTGAATAGTCCTTGTAGGACAGTAGTGAAGCATCCATATAACAGTGTGAATAGTCCTTGTAGGACAGTAGTGAAGCTTCCATATAGCAGTGTGAATAGTCCTTGTAGGACAGTAGTGAAGCTTCCATATAACATTGTGAATAGTCCTTGTAGGACAGTAGTGAAGCTTCCATATAACAGTGTGAATAGTCCTTGTAGGACAGTAGTGAAGCTTCCATATAACATTGTGAATAGTCCTTGTAAGACAGTAGAGAAGCTTTCATATAACAGTGTGAATAGTTCTTGTAGGACAGTAGTGAAGCTTCCATATAACATTGTGAATAGTCCTTGTAGGACAGTAGTGAAGCTTCCATATAACAGTGTGAATAGTCCTTGTAGGACAGTAGTGAAGCTTCCATATAACACTGTGAATAGTCCTTATAGGACAGTAGTGAAGCTTCCATATAACAGTGTGAATAGTCCTTGTAGGACAGTAGTGAAGCTTCCATATGACATTGTGAATAGTCCTTGTAGGACAGTAGTGAAGCTTCCATATAACAGTGTGAATAGTTCTTGTAGGACAGTAGTGAAGCTTCCATATAATAGTGTGAATAGTCCTTGTAGGACAGTAGTGAAGCTTCCATATAACAGTGTGAATAGTCCTTGTAGAACAGTAGTGAAGCTTCCATATAACAGTGTGAATAGTCCTTGTAGGACAGTAGTGAAGCTTCCATATAGCAGTGTGAATAGTCCTTGTAGTACAGTAGTGAAGCTTCCATATAGCAGTGTGAATAGTCCTTGTAGGACAGTAGTGAAGCTTCCATATAGCAGTGTGAATAGTCCTTGTAGGACAGTAGTGAAGCTCCTATATAATAGTGTGAATAGTCCTTGTAGGACAGTAGTGAAGCTTCCATATAACAGTGTGAATAGTCCTTGTAGGACAGTAGTGAAGCTTCCATATAATAGTGTGAATAGTCCTTGTAGGACAGAAGTGAAGCTTCCATATAACAGTGTGAATAGTCCTTTTAGGACAGTAGTGAAGCTTCCATATAACAGTGTGAATAGTCCTTGTAGGACAGAAGTGAAGCTTCCATATAACAGTGTGAATAGTCCTTGTAGGACAGTAGTGAAGCTTCCATATAACAGTGTGAATAGTCCTTGTAGGACAGAAGTGAAGCTTCCATATAACAGTGTGAATAGTCCTTTTAGGACAGTAGTGAAGCTTCCATATAACAGTGTGAATAGTCCTTGTAGGACAGTAGTGAAGCTTCCATATAATAGTGTGAATAGTCCTTGTAGGACAGAAGTGAAGCTTCCATATAACAGTGTGAATAGTCCTTTTAGGACAGTAGTTAAGCTTCCATATAACAGTGTGAATAGTCCTTGTAGGACAGAAGTGAAGCTTCCATATAACAGTGTGAATAGTCCTTGTAGGACATTAGTGAAGCTTCCATATAACAGTGTGAATAGTCCTTGTAGGACAGTAGTGAAGCTTCCATATAGCAGTGTGAATAGTCCTTGTAGGACAGTAGTGAAGCTTCCATATAGCAGTGTGAATAGTCCTTGTAGGACAGTAGTGAAGCTTCCATATAACAGTGTGAATAGTCCTTGTAGGATAGTAGTGAAGCTTCCATATAACAGTGTGAATAGTCCTTGTAGGACAGTAGTGAAGCTTCCATATAGCAGTGTGAATAGTCCTTGTAGGACAGTAGTGAAGCTTCCATATAGCAGTGTGAATAGTCCTTGTAGGACAGTAGTGAAGCTTCCATATAGCAGTGTGAATAGTCCTTGTAGGGCAGTAGTGAAGCTTCCATATAGCAGTGTGAATAGTCCTTGTAGGACAGTAGTGAAGCTTCCATATAATAGTGTGAATAGTCCTTGTAGGGCAGTAGTGAAGCTTCCATATAACAGTGTGAATAGTCCTTGTAGGACAGTAGTGAAGCTTCCATATAACAGTGTGAATAGTCCTTGTAGGACAGTAGTGAAGCTTCCATATAACAGTGTGAATAGTCCTTGTAGGACAGTAGTGAAGCTTCCATATAACAGTGTGAATAGTCCTTGTAGGGCAGTAGTGAAGCTTCCATATAACATTGTGAATAGTCCTCGTAGGACAGTAGTGAAGCTTCCATATAACATTGTGAATAGTCCTTATAGGACAGTAGTGAAGCTTCCATATAACATTGTGAATAGTCCTTGTAGGACAGTAGTGAAGCTTCCATATAACATTGTGAATAGTCCTTATAGGACAGTAGTGAAGCTTCCATATAACAGTGTGAATAGTCCTTGTAGGACAGTAGTGAAGCTTCCATATGACATTGTGAATAGTCCTTGTAGGACAGTAGTGAAGCTTCCATATAACAGTGTGAATAGTTCTTGTAGGACAGTAGTGAAGCTTCCATATAACATTGTGAATAGTCCTTGTAGGACAGTAGTGAAGCTTCTATATAATAGTGTGAATAGTGCTTGTAGGACAGTAGTGAAGCTTCCATATAATAGTGTGAATAGTCCTTGTAGGACAGTAGTGAAGCTTCCATATAGCAGTGTGAATAGTCCTTGTAGGACAGTAGTGAAGCATCCATATAACAGTGTGAATAGTCCTTGTAGGACAGTAGTGAAGCTTCCATATAGCAGTGTGAATAGTCCTTGTAGGACAGTAGTGAAGCTTCCATATAACATTGTGAATAGTCCTTGTAGGACAGTAGTGAAGCTTCCATATAACAGTGTGAATAGTCCTTGTAGGACAGTAGTGAAGCTTCCATATAACATTGTGAATAGTCCTTGTAAGACAGTAGAGAAGCTTCCATATAACAGTGTGAATAGTTCTTGTAGGACAGTAGTGAAGCTTCCATATAACATTGTGAATAGTCCTTGTAGGACAGTAGTGAAGCTTCCATATAACAGTGTGAATAGTCCTTGTAGGACAGTAGTGAAGCTTCCATATAACACTGTGAATAGTCCTTATAGGACAGTAGTGAAGCTTCCATATAACAGTGTGAATAGTCCTTGTAGGACAGTAGTGAAGCTTCCATATGACATTGTGAATAGTCCTTGTAGGACAGTAGTGAAGCTTCCATATAACAGTGTGAATAGTTCTTGTAGGACAGTAGTGAAGCTTCCATATAATAGTGTGAATAGTCCTTGTAGGACAGTAGTGAAGCTTCCATATAACATTGTGAATAGTCCTTGTAGGACAGTAGTGAAGCTTCCATATAGCAGTGTGAATAGTCCTTGTAGTACAGTAGTGAAGCTTCCATATAGCAGTGTGAATAGTCCTTGTAGGACAGTAGTGAAGCTTCCATATAGCAGTGTGAATAGTCCTTGTAGGACAGTAGTGAAGCTCCTATATAATAGTGTGAATAGTCCTTGTAGGACAGTAGTGAAGCTTCCATATAACAGTGTGAATAGTCCTTGTAGGACAGTAGTGAAGCTTCCATATAGCAGTGTGAATAGTCCTTGTAGGACAGTAGTGAAGCTTCCATATAACATTGTGAATAGTCCTTGTAGGACAGTAGTGAAGCTTCCATATAACATTGTGAATAGTCCTTGTAGGACAGTAGTGAAGCTTCCATATAACATTGTGAATAGTCCTTGTAGGACAGTAGTGAAGCTTCCATATAACATTGTGAATAGTCCTTGTAGGACAGTAGTGAAGCTTCCATATAACATTGTGAATAGTCCTTATAGGACAGTAGTGAAGCTTCCATATAACATTGTGAATAGTCCTTGTAGGACAGTAGTGAAGCTTCCATTTAACATTGTGAATAGTCCTTATAGGACAGTAGTGAAGCTTCCATATAACAGTGTGAATAGTGCTTGTAGGACAGTAGTGAAGCTTCCATATAACATTGTGAATAGTCCTTGTAGGACAGTAGTGAAGCTTCCATATAATAGTGTGAATAGTCCTTGTAGGACATTAGTGAAGCTTCCATATAGCAGTGTGAATAGTCCTTGTAGGACAGTAGTGAAGCTTCCATATAACAGTGTGAATAGTCCTTGTAGGACAGTAGTGAAGCTTCCATATAACATTGTGAATAGTCCTTGTAGGACAGTAGTGAAGCTTCCATATAACATTGTGAATAGTCCTTGTAGGACAGTAGTGAAGCTTCCATATAACATTGTGAATGGTCCTTGTAGGACAGTAGTGAAGCTTCCATATAACAGTGTGAATAGTTCTTGTAGGACAGTAGTGAAGCTTCCATATATCAGTGTAAATAGTCCTTGTAGGACAGTAGTGAAGCTTCCATATAATAGTGTGAATAGTCCTTGTAGGACAGTAGTGAAGCTTCCATATAACATTGTGAATAGTCCTTGTAGGACAGTAGTGAAGCTTCCATATAACATTGTGAATAGTCCTTGTAGGACAGTAGTGAAGCTTCCATATATCAGTGTAAATAGTCCTTGTAGGACAGTAGTGAAGCTTCCATATAATAGTGTGAATAGTCCTTGTAGGACAGAAGTGAAGCTTCCATATAACAGTGTGAATAGTGCTTGTAGGACAGTAGTGAAGCTTCCATATAACAGTGTGAATAGTCCTTGTAGGACAGTAGTGAAGCTTCCATATAATAGTGTGAATAGTCCTTATAGGACAGTAGTGAAGCTTCCATATAACAGTGTGAATAGTCCTTATAGGACAGTAGTGAAGCTTCCATATAACATTGTGAATAGTCCTTGTAGGACAGTAGTGAAGCTTCCATATAACATTGTGAATAGTCCTTATAGGACAGTAGTGAAGCTTCCATATAACATTGTGAATAGTCCTTGTAGGACAGTAGTGAAGCTTCCATATAACATTGTGAATAGTCCTTGTAGGACAGTAGTGAAGCTTCCATTTAACATTGTGAATAGTCCTTATAGGACAGTAGTGAAGCTTCCATATAACAGTGTGAATAGTGCTTGTAGGACAGTAGTGAAGCTTCCATATAACATTGTGAATAGTGCTTGTAGGACAGTAGTGAAGCTTCCATATAACATTGTGAATAGTCCTTGTAGGACAGTAGTGAAGCTTCCATATAATAGTGTGAATAGTCCTTGTAGGACAGTAGTGAAGCTTCCATATAACATTGTGAATAGTCCTTGTAGGACAGTAGTGAAGCTTCCATATAACATTGTGAATAGTCCTTGTAGGACAGTAGTGAAGCTTCCATATAACATTGTGAATGGTCCTTGTAGGACAGTAGTGAAGCTTCCATATAACAGTGTGAATAGTCCTTGTAGGACAGTAGTGAAGCTTCCATATAACATTGTGAATAGTCCTTGTAGGACAGTAGTGAAGCTTCCATATATCAGTGTAAATAGTCCTTGTAGGACAGTAGTGAAGCTTCCATATAACATTGTGAATAGTCCTTGTAGGACAGTAGTGAAGCTTCCATATAACATTGTGAATAGTCCTTGTAGGACAGTAGTGAAGCTTCCATATATCAGTGTAAATAGTCCTTGTAGGACAGTAGTGAAGCTTCCATATAATAGTGTGAATAGTCCTTGTAGGACAGTAGTGAAGCTTCCATATAACATTGTGAATAGTCCTTGTAGGACAGTAGTGAAGCTTCCATATAATAGTGTGAATAGTCCTTGTAGGACAGAAGTGAAGCTTCCATATAACAGTGTGAATAGTGCTTGTAGGACAGTAGTGAAGCTTCCATATAACAGTGTGAATAGTCCTTGTAGGACAGTAGTGAAGCTTCCATATAATAGTGTGAATAGTCCTTATAGGACAGTAGTGAAGCTTCCATATAACAGTGTGAATAGTCCTTATAGGACAGTAGTGAAGCTTCCATATAACATTGTGAATAGTCCTTGTAGGACAGTAGTGAAGCTTCCATATAACATTGTGAATAGTCCTTGTAGGACAGTAGTGAAGCTTCCATATAATAGTGTGAATAGTCCTTGTAGGACAGAAGTGAAGCTTCCATATAATAGTGTGAATAGTCCTTGTAGGACAGTAGTGAAGCTTCCATATAATAGTGTGAATAGTCCTTGTAGGACAGAAGTGAAGCTTCCATATAACATTGTGAATAGTCCTTGTAGGACAGTAGTGAAGCTTCCATATAACATTGTGAATAGTCCTTGTAGGACAGTAGTGAAGCTTCCATATAATAGTGTGAATAGTCCTTGTAGGACAGTAGTGAAGCTTCCATATAATAGTGTGAATAGTCCTTGTAGGACAGTAGTGAAGCTTCCATATAACAGTGTGAATAGTGCTTGTAGGACAGTAGTGAAGCTTCCATATAACATTGTGAATAGTCCTTGTAGGACAGTAGTGAAGCTTCCATATAACATTGTGAATAGTCCTTGTAGGACAGTAGTGAAGCTTCCATATAACATTGTGAATAGTCCTTATAGGACAGTAGTGAAGCTTCCATATAATTGTGTGAATAGTCCTTATAGGACAGTAGTGAAGCTTCCATATAACATTGTGAATAGTCCTTGTAGGACAGTAGTGAAGCTTCCATATAACATTGTGAATAGTCCTTATAGGACAGTAGTGAAGCTTCCATATAATAGTGTGAATAGTCCTTGTAGGACAGTAGTGAAGCTTCCATATAACATTGTGAATAGTCCTTGTAGGAAAGTAGTGAAGCTTCCATATAACATTGTGAATAGTCCTTGTAGGAAAGTAGTGAAGCTTCCATATAATAGTGTGAATAGTCCTTGTAGGACAGTAGTGAAGCTTCCATATAACATTGTGAATAGTCCTTGTAGGACAGTAGTGAAGCTTCCATATAATAGTGTGAATAGTCCTTGTAGGACAGTAGTGAAGCTTCCATATAACATTGTGAATAGTCCTTATAGGACAGTAGTGAAGCTTCCATATAATAGTGTGAATAGTCCTTATAGGACAGTAGTGAAGCTTCCATATAATAGTGTGAATAGTCCTTGTAGGACAGTAGTGAAGCTTCCATATAACATTGTGAATAGTCCTTGTAGGACAGTAGTGAAGCTTCCATATATCAGTGTGAATAGTCCCTGTAGGGTAATAGTGAAGCTTCCATATAGCAGTGTGAATAGTCCTTGTAGGACAATAGTGAAGCTTCCATATAACATTGTGAATAGTCCTTATAGGACAGTAGTGAAGCTTCCATATAACAGTGTGAATAGTTTTTATAGGACAGTAGTGAAGCTTCCATATAACAGTGTGAATAGTCCTTGTAGGACAGAAGTGAAGCTTCCATATAACATTGTGAATAGTTCTTGTAGGACAGTAGTGAAGCTTCCATATAACATTGTGAATAGTCCTTGTAGGACAGTAGTGAAGCTTCCATATAACAGTGTGAATAGTCCTTGTAGGACAGTAGTGAAGCTTCCATATAACAGTATGAATAATGCTTGTAGGACAGTAGTGAAGCTTCCATATAATAGTGTGAATAGTCCTTGTAGGACAGTAGTGAAGCTTCCATATAGCAGTGTGAATAGTCCTTGTAGGACAGTAGTGAAGCTTCTATATAATAGTGTGAATAGTCCTTGTAGGACAGTAGTGAAGCTTCCATATAACATTGTGAATAGTCCTTGTAGGACAGTAGTGAAGCTTCCATATAACATTGTGAATAGTCCTTGTAGGACAGTAGTGAAGCTTCCATATAACAGTGTGAATAGTCCTTGTAGGACAGTAGTGAAGCTTCCATATAACATTGTGAATAGTCCTTGTAGGAAAGTAGTGAAGCTTCCATATAGCAGTGTGAATAGTCCTTATAGGACAGTAGTGAAGCTTCCATATAGCAGTGTGAATAGTCCTTGTAGGACAGTAGTGAAGCTTCCATATAACAGTGTGAATAGTCCTTGTAGGACAGTAGTGAAGCTTCCATATAACATTGTGAATAGTCCTTGTAGGACAGTAGTGAAGCTTCCATATAGCAGTGTGAATAGTCCTTGTAGGACAGTAGTGAAGCTTCCATATAACAGTGTGAATAGTCCTTGTAGGACAGTAGTGAAGCTTCCATATAACAGTGTGAATAGTGCTTGTAGGACAGTAGTGAAGCTTCCATATAATAGTGTGAATAGTCCTTGTAGGACAGTAGTGAAGCTTCCATATAACATTGTGAATTGTCCTTGTAGGACAGTAGTGAAGCTTCCATATAGCAGTGTGAATAGTCCTTGTAGGACAGTAGTGAAGCTTCCATATAGCAGTGTGCATAGTCCTTATAGGACAGTAGTGAAGCTTCCATATAGCATTGTGAATAGTCCTTGTAGGACAGTAGTGAAGCTTCCATATAACAGTGTGAATAGTCCTTGTAGGACAGTAGTGAAGCTTCCATATAACAGTGTGAATAGTTCTTGTAGGACAGTAGTGAAGCTTCCATATAATAGTGTGAATAGTCCTTGTAGGACAGTAGTGAAGCTTCCATATAGCAGTGTGAATAGTCCTTGTAGGACAGTAGTGAAGCTTCTATATAATAGTGTGAATAGTCCTTGTAGGACAGTAGTGAAGCTTCCATATAGCAGTGTGAATAGTCCTTGTAGGACAGTAGTGAAGCTTCCATATAGCAGTGTGAATAGTCCTTGTAGGACAGTAGTGAAGCTTCCATATAACATTGTGAATAGTCCTTATAGGACAGTAGTGAAGCTTCCATATAACATTGTGAATAGTCCTTATAGGACAGTAGTGAAGCTTCCATTTAACATTGTGAATAGTCCTTGTAGGACAGTAGTGAAGCTTCCATATAACATTGTGAATAGTCCTTGTAGGACAGTAGTGAAGCTTCCATATAACAGTGTGAATAGTCCTTGTAGGACAGAAGTGAAGCTTCCATATAACATTGTGAATAGTTCTTGTAGGACAGTAGTGAAGCTTCCATATAACATTGTGAATAGTCCTTGTAGGACAGTAGTGAAGCTTCCATATAACAGTGTGAATAGTCCTTGTAGGACAGTAGTGAAGCTTCCATATAACAGTATGAATAATGCTTGTAGGACAGTAGTGAAGCTTCCATATAATAGTGTGAATAGTCCTTGTAGGACAGTAGTGAAGCTTCCATATAGCAGTGTGAATAGTCCTTGTAGGACAGTAGTGAAGCTTCTATATAATAGTGTGAATAGTCCTTGTAGGACAGTAGTGAAGCTTCCATATAACATTGTGAATAGTCCTTGTAGGACAGTAGTGAAGCTTCCATATAACATTGTGAATAGTCCTTGTAGGACAGTAGTGAAGCTTCCATATAACAGTGTGAATAGTCCTTGTAGGACAGTAGTGAAGCTTCCATATAACATTGTGAATAGTCCTTGTAGGAAAGTAGTGAAGCTTCCATATAGCAGTGTGAATAGTCCTTATAGGACAGTAGTGAAGCTTCCATATAGCAGTGTGAATAGTCCTTGTAGGACAGTAGTGAAGCTTCCATATAACAGTGTGAATAGTCCTTGTAGGACAGTAGTGAAGCTTCCATATAACATTGTGAATAGTCCTTGTAGGACAGTAGTGAAGCTTCCATATAGCAGTGTGAATAGTCCTTGTAGGACAGTAGTGAAGCTTCCATATAACAGTGTGAATAGTCCTTGTAGGACAGTAGTGAAGCTTCCATATAACAGTGTGAATAGTGCTTGTAGGACAGTAGTGAAGCTTCCATATAATAGTGTGAATAGTCCTTGTAGGACAGTAGTGAAGCTTCCATATAACATTGTGAATTGTCCTTGTAGGACAGTAGTGAAGCTTCCATATAGCAGTGTGAATAGTCCTTGTAGGACAGTAGTGAAGCTTCCATATAGCAGTGTGCATAGTCCTTATAGGACAGTAGTGAAGCTTCCATATAGCATTGTGAATAGTCCTTGTAGGACAGTAGTGAAGCTTCCATATAACAGTGTGAATAGTCCTTGTAGGACAGTAGTGAAGCTTCCATATAACAGTGTGAATAGTTCTTGTAGGACAGTAGTGAAGCTTCCATATAATAGTGTGAATAGTCCTTGTAGGACAGTAGTGAAGCTTCCATATAGCAGTGTGAATAGTCCTTGTAGGACAGTAGTGAAGCTTCTATATAATAGTGTGAATAGTCCTTGTAGGACAGTAGTGAAGCTTCCATATAGCAGTGTGAATAGTCCTTGTAGGACAGTAGTGAAGCTTCCATATAACATTGTGAATAGTGCTTGTAGGACAGTAGTGAAGCTTCCATATAACAGTGTGAATAGTCCTTGTAGGACAGTAGTGAAGCTTCCATTTAACAGTGTGAATAGTCCTTGTAGGACAGTAGTGAAGCTTCCATATAATAGTGTGAATACTCCTTGTAGGACAGAAGTGAAGCTTCCATATAACATTGTGAATAGTCCTTGTAGGACAGTAGTGAAGCTTCCATATAATAGTGTGAATAGTGCTTGTAGGACAGTAGTGAAGCTTCCATATAATAGTGTGAATAGTCCTTATAGGACAGTAGTGAAGCTTCCATATAACATTGTGAATAGTCCTTATAGGACAGTAGTGAAGCTTCCATATAACAGTGTGAATAGTCCTTGTAGGACAGTAGTGAAGCTTCCATATAATAGTGTGAATAGTCCTTGTAGGACAGTAGTGAAGCTTCCATATAACAGTGTGAATAGTCCTTGTAGGACAGTAGTGAAGCTTCCATATAATAGTGTGAATAGTCCTTGTAGGACAGTAGTGAAGCTTCCATATAACAGTGTGAATAGTCCTTGTAGGACAGTAGTGAAGCTTCCATATAATAGTGTGAATAGTCCTTGTAGGACAGTAGTGAAGCTTCCATATAGCAGAGTGAATAGTCCTTGTAGGACAGTAGTGAAGCTTCCATATAGCAGAGTGAATAGTCCTTGTAGGACAGTAGTGAAGCTTCCATATAGCAGTCTGAATAGTCCTTGTAGGACAGTAGTGAAGCTTCTATATAATAGTGTGAATAGTCCTTGTAGGACAGTAGTGAAGCTTCCATATAACAGTGTGAATAGTCCTTGTAGGACAGTAGTGAAGCTTCCATATAACAGTGTGAATAGTCCTTGTAGGACAGTAGTGAAGCTTCTATATAATAGTGTGAATAGTCCTTGTAGGACAGTAGTGAAGCTTCCATATAATAGTGTGAATACTCCTTGTAGGACAGAAGTGAAGCTTCCATATAACAGTGTGAATAGTCCTTGTATGACAGTAGTGAAGCTTCCATATAACATTGTGAATAGTCCTTGTAGGACAGTAGTGAAGCTTCCATATAACAGTGTGAATAGTCCTTGTAGGGTAGTAGTGAAGCTTCCATATAACAGTGTGAATAGTCCTTGTAGTACAGTAGTGAAGCTTCCATATAACAGTGTGAATAGTCCTTGTAGGACAGTAGTGAAGCTTCCATATAATAGTGTGAATAGTCCTTGTAGGACAGTAGTGAAGCTTCCATATAGCAGAGTGAATAGTCCTTGTAGGACAGTAGTGAAGCTTCCATATAGCAGAGTGAATAGTCCTTGTAGGACAGTAGTGAAGCTTCCATATAGCAGTCTGAATAGTCCTTGTAGGACAGTAGTGAAGCTTCTATATAATAGTGTGAATAGTCCTTGTAGGACAGTAGTGAAGCTTCCATATAACAGTGTGAATAGTCCTTGTAGGACAGTAGTGAAGCTTCCATATAACAATGTGAATAGTCCTTGTAGGACAGTAGTGAAGCTTCTATATAATAGTGTGAATAGTCCTTGTAGGACAGTAGTGAAGCTTCCATATAATAGTGTGAATACTCCTTGTAGGACAGAAGTGAAGCTTCCATATAACAGTGTGAATAGTCCTTGTATGACAGTAGTGAAGCTTCCATATAACATTGTGAATAGTCCTTGTAGGACAGTAGTGAAGCTTCCATAAAGCAGTGTGAATAGTCCTTGTAGGACAGTAGTGAAGCTTCCATATAACATTGTGAATAGTCCTTATAGGACAGTAGTGAAGCTTCCATATAACATTGTGAATAGTCCTTATAGGACAGTAGTGAAGCTTCCATATAACATTGTGAATAGTCCTTATAGGACAGTAGTGAAGCTTCCATATAACATTGTGAATAGTCCTTATAGGACAGTAGTGAAGCTTCCATATAACATTGTGAATACTCCTTGTAGGACAGAAGTGAAGCTTCCATATAACAGTGTGAATAGTCCTTGTAGGACAGTAGTGAAGCTTCCATATAACATTGTGAATAGTCCTTGTAGGACAGTAGTGAAGCTTCCATATAATAGTGTGAATAGTCCTTATAGGACAGTAGTGAAGCTTCCATATAACATTGTGAATAGTCCTTGTAGGACAGTAGTGAAGCTTCCATATAATAGTGTGAATAGTCCTTATAGGACAGTAGTGAAGCTTCCATATAACATTGTGAATAGTCCTTGTATGACAGAAGTGAAGCTTCCATATAACAGTGTGAATAGTCCTTGTAGGACAGTAGTGAAGCTTCCATATAACAGTGTGAATAGTCCTTGTAGGACAGTAGTGAAGCTTCCATATAACAGTGTGAATAGTCCTTGTAGGACAGTAGTGAAGCTTCCATATAGCAGTGTGAATAGTCCTTGTAGGACAGTAGTGAAGCTTCCATATAACAGTGTGAATAGTCCTTATAGGACAGTAGTGAAGCTTCCATATAATAGTGTGAATAGTCCTTATAGGACAGTAGTGAAGCTTCCATATAACATTGTGAATAGTCCTTGTATGACAGAAGTGAAGCTTCCATATAACAGTGTGAATAGTCCTTGTAGGACAGTAGTGAAGCTTCCATATAACAGTGTGAATAGTCCTTGTAGGACAGTAGTGAAGCTTCCATATAACAGTGTGAATAGTCCTTGTAGGACAGTAGTGAAGCTTCCATATAGCAGTGTGAATAGTCCTTGTAGGACAGTAGTGAAGCTTCCATATAACAGTGTGAATAGTCCTTGTAGGACAGTAGTGAAGCTTCCATATAGCAGTGTGAATAGTCCTTGTAGGACAGTAGTGAAGCTTCCATATAGCAGTGTGAATAGTCCTTGTAGGACAGTAGTGAAGCTTCTATATAATAGTGTGAATAGTCCTTGTAGGACAGTAGTGAAGCTTCCATATAATAGTGTGAATACTCCTTGTAGGACAGAAGTGAAGCTTCCATATAACAGTGTGAATAGTCCTTGTAGGACAGTAGTGAAGCTTCCATATAATAGTGTGAATAGTCCTTGTAGGACAGTAGTGAAGCTTCCATATAACAGTGTGAATAGTCCTTGTAGGACAGTAGTGAAGCTTCCATATAACAGTGTGAATAGTCCTTGTAGGACAGTAGTGAAGCTTCCATATAACAGTGTGAATAGTCCTTGTAGGACAGTAGTGAAGCTTCTATATAATAGTGTGAATAGTCCTTGTAGGACAGTAGTGAAGCTTCCATATAACATTGTGAATAGTCCTTATAGGACAGTAGTGAAGCTTCCATATAACAGTGTGAATAGTCCTTATAGGACAGTAGTGAAGCTTCCATATAACATTGTGAATAGTCCTTATAGGACAGTAGTGAAGCTTCCATATAACATTGTGAATAGTCCTTATAGGACAGTAGTGAAGCTTCCATATAACAGTGTGAATACTCCTTGTAGGACAGAAGTGAAGCTTCCATATAACATTGTGAATAGTCCTTGTAGGACAGTAGTGAAGCTTCCATATAACAGTGTGAATAGTTCTTGTAGGACAGTAGTGAAGCTTCCATATAACAGTGTGAATAGTCCTTGTAGGACAGTAGTGAAGCTTCCATATAACATTGTGAATAGTCCTTATAGGACAGTAGTGAAGCTTCCATATAATAGTGTGAATAGTCCTTATAGGACAGTAGTGAAGCTTCCATATAACAGTGTGAATAGTCCTTGTATGACAGAAGTGAAGCTTCCATATAACAGTGTGAATAGTCCTTGTAGGACAGTAGTGAAGCTTCCATATAACAGTGTGAATAGTCCTTATAGGACAGTAGTGAAGCTTCCATATAACATTGTGAATAGTCCTTATAGGACAGAAGTGAAGCTTCCATATAACAGTGTGAATAGTCCTTGTAGGACAGTAGTGAAGCTTCCATATAACATTGTGAATAGTCCTTATAGGACAGTAGTGAAGCTTCCATATAACAGTGTGAATAGTCCTTGTAGGACAGTAGTGAAGCTTCCATATAATAGTGTGAATAGTCCTTATAGGACAGTAGTGAAGCTTCCATATAACAGTGTGAATAGTCCCTGTATGACAGAAGTAAAGCTTCCATATAACAGTGTGAATAGTCCTTGTAGGACAGTAGTGAAGCTTCCATATAACAGTGTGAATAGTCCTTGTAGGACAGTAGTGAAGCTTCCATATAACAGTGTGAATAGTCCTTGTAGGACAGTAGTGAAGCTTCCATATAACAGTGTGAATAGTCCTTGTAGGACAGTAGTGAAGCTTCCATATAACAGTGTGAATAGTCCTTGTAGGACAGAAGTGAAGCTTCTATATAATAGTGTAAATAGTCCTTGTATGACAGTAGTGAAGCTTCTATATAATAGTGTGAATAGTCCTTGTAGGACAGTAGTGAAGCTTCCATATAACAGTGTGAATAGTCCTTATAGGACAGTAGTGAAGCTTCCATATAACATTGTGAATAGTCCTTATAGGACAGAAGTGAAGCTTCCATATAACAGTGTGAATAGTCCTTGTAGGACAGTAGTGAAGCTTCCATATAACATTGTGAATAGTCCTTATAGGACAGTAGTGAAGCTTCCATATAACAGTGTGAATAGTCCTTGTAGGACAGAAGTGAAGCTTCCATATAGCAGTGTGAATAGTCCTTGTAGGACAGTAGTGAAGCTCCTATATAATAGTGTGAATAGTCCTTATAGGACAGTAGTGAAGCTTCCATATAACAGTGTGAATAGTCCTTGTAGGACAGTAGTGAAGCTTCCATATAACATTGTGAATAGTCCTTGTAGGACAGTAGTGAAGCTTCCATATAACATTGTGAATAGTCCTTATAGGACAGTAGTGAAGCTTCCATATAACATTGTGAATAGTCCTTATAGGACAGTAGTGAAGCTTCCATATAACAGTGTGAATAGTCCTTGTAGGACAGAAGTGAAGCTTCCATATAGCAGTGTGAATAGTCCTTGTAGGACAGTAGTGAAGCTCCTATATAATAGTGTGAATAGTCCTTATAGGACAGTAGTGAAGCTTCCATATAACATTGTGAATAGTCCTTGTAGGACAGTAGTGAAGCTTCCATATAACATTGTGAATAGTCCTTGTAGGACAGTAGTGAAGCTTCCATATAACATTGTGAATAGTCCTTATAGGACAGTAGTGAAGCTTCCATATAATTGTGTGAATAGTCCTTATAGGACAGTAGTGAAGCTTCCATATAACATTGTGAATAGTCCTTGTAGGACAGTAGTGAAGCTTCCATATAACATTGTGAATAGTCCTTATAGGACAGTAGTGAAGCTTCCATATAATAGTGTGAATAGTCCTTGTAGGACAGTAGTGAAGCTTCCATATAACATTGTGAATAGTCCTTGTAGGAAAGTAGTGAAGCTTCCATATAACATTGTGAATAGTCCTTGTAGGAAAGTAGTGAAGCTTCCATATAATAGTGTGAATAGTCCTTGTAGGACAGTAGTGAAGCTTCCATATAACATTGTGAATAGTCCTTGTAGGACAGTAGTGAAGCTTCCATATAATAGTGTGAATAGTCCTTGTAGGACAGTAGTGAAGCTTCCATATAACATTGTGAATAGTCCTTATAGGACAGTAGTGAAGCTTCCATATAATAGTGTGAATAGTCCTTGTAGGACAGTAGTGAAGCTTCCATATAACATTGTGAATAGTCCTTGTAGGACAGTAGTGAAGCTTCCATATAGCAGTGTGAATAGTCCTTGTAGGACAGTAGTGAAGCTTCCATATAGCAGTGTGAATAGTCCTTGTAGGACAGTAGTGAAGCTTCCATATAACATTGTGAATAGTCCTTATAGGACAGTAGTGAAGCTTCCATATAACAGTGTGAATAGTTTTTATAGGACAGTAGTGAAGCTTCCATATAGCAGTGTGAATAGTCCTTGTAGGACAGTAGTGAAGCTTCTATATAATAGTGTGAATAGTCCTTGTAGGACAGTAGTGAAGCTTCCATATAACAGTGTGAATAGTCCTTGTAGGACAGTAGTGAAGCTTCCATATAACATTGTGAATAGTCCTTGTAGGACAGTAGTGAAGCTTCCATATAACATTGTGAATAGTCCTTATAGGACAGTAGTGAAGCTTCCATATAACATTGTGAATAGTCCTTATAGGACAGTAGTGAAGCTTCCATATAACAGTGTGAATAGTCCTTGTAGGACAGTAGTGAAGCTTCCATATAACATTGTGAATAGTCCTTGTAGGACAGTAGTGAAGCTTCCATTTCTTCCATTTAACATTGTGAATAGTCCTTGTAGGACAGTAGTGAAGCTTCCATATAACATTGTGAATAGTCCTTGTAGGACAGTAGTGAAGCTTCCATATAACAGTGTGAATAGCCCTTGTAGGACAGAAGTGAAGCTTCCATATAACATTGTGAATAGTTCTTGTAGGACAGTAGTGAAGCTTCCATATAACATTGTGAATAGTCCTTGTAGGACAGTAGTGAAGCTTCCATATAACAGTGTGAATAGTCCTTGTAGGACAGTAGTGAAGCTTCCATATAACAGTATGAATAATGCTTGTAGGACAGTAGTGAAGCTTCCATATAATAGTGTGAATAGTCCTTGTAGGACAGTAGTGAAGCTTCCATATAGCAGTGTGAATAGTCCTTGTAGGACAGTAGTGAAGCTTCTATATAATAGTGTGAATAGTCCTTGTAGGACAGTAGTGAAGCTTCCATATAACATTGTGAATAGTCCTTGTAGGACAGTAGTGAAGCTTCCATATAACATTGTGAATAGTCCTTGTAGGACAGTAGTGAAGCTTCCATATAACAGTGTGAATAGTCCTTGTAGGACAGTAGTGAAGCTTCCATATAACATTGTGAATAGTCCTTGTAGGAAAGTAGTGAAGCTTCCATATAGCAGTGTGAATAGTCCTTATAGGACAGTAGTGAAGCTTCCATATAGCAGTGTGAATAGTCCTTGTAGGACAGTAGTGAAGCTTCCATATAACAGTGTGAATAGTCCTTGTAGGACAGTAGTGAAGCTTCCATATAACATTGTGAATAGTCCTTGTAGGACAGTAGTGAAGCTTCCATATAGCAGTGTGAATAGTCCTTGTAGGACAGTAGTGAAGCTTCCATATAACAGTGTGAATAGTCCTTGTAGGACAGTAGTGAAGCTTCCATATAACAGTGTGAATAGTGCTTGTAGGACAGTAGTGAAGCTTCCATATAATAGTGTGAATAGTCCTTGTAGGACAGTAGTGAAGCTTCCATATAACATTGTGAATTGTCCTTGTAGGACAGTAGTGAAGCTTCCATATAGCAGTGTGAATAGTCCTTGTAGGACAGTAGTGAAGCTTCCATATAGCAGTGTGCATAGTCCTTATAGGACAGTAGTGAAGCTTCCATATAGCATTGTGAATAGTCCTTGTAGGACAGTAGTGAAGCTTCCATATAACAGTGTGAATAGTCCTTGTAGGACAGTAGTGAAGCTTCCATATAACAGTGTGAATAGTTCTTGTAGGACAGTAGTGAAGCTTCCATATAATAGTGTGAATAGTCCTTGTAGGACAGTAGTGAAGCTTCCATATAGCAGTGTGAATAGTCCTTGTAGGACAGTAGTGAAGCTTCTATATAATAGTGTGAATAGTCCTTGTAGGACAGTAGTGAAGCTTCCATATAGCAGTGTGAATAGTCCTTGTAGGACAGTAGTGAAGCTTCCATATAACATTGTGAATAGTGCTTGTAGGACAGTAGTGAAGCTTCCATATAACAGTGTGAATAGTCCTTGTAGGACAGTAGTGAAGCTTCCATTTAACAGTGTGAATAGTCCTTGTAGGACAGTAGTGAAGCTTCCATATAATAGTGTGAATACTCCTTGTAGGACAGAAGTGAAGCTTCCATATAACATTGTGAATAGTCCTTGTAGGACAGTAGTGAAGCTTCCATATAATAGTGTGAATAGTCCTTATAGGACAGTAGTGAAGCTTCCATATAACATTGTGAATAGTCCTTATAGGACAGTAGTGAAGCTTCCATATAACAGTGTGAATAGTCCTTGTAGGACAGTAGTGAAGCTTCCATATAATAGTGTGAATAGTCCTTGTAGGACAGTAGTGAAGCTTCCATATAACAGTGTGAATAGTCCTTGTAGGACAGTAGTGAAGCTTCCATATAATAGTGTGAATAGTCCTTGTAGGACAGTAGTGAAGCTTCCATATAGCAGAGTGAATAGTCCTTGTAGGACAGTAGTGAAGCTTCCATATAGCAGAGTGAATAGTCCTTGTAGGACAGTAGTGAAGCTTCCATATAGCAGTCTGAATAGTCCTTGTAGGACAGTAGTGAAGCTTCTATATAATAGTGTGAATAGTCCTTGTAGGACA
Source organism: Engystomops pustulosus (assembly GCF_040894005.1). NCBI lineage: Eukaryota > Metazoa > Chordata > Amphibia > Anura > Leptodactylidae > Engystomops > Engystomops pustulosus. The sequence continues at coordinate 113,644,230 of NC_092418.1, read as the reverse complement.
GTAGTGAAGCTTCCATATAACAGTGTGAATAGTCCTTGTAGGACAGTAGTGAAGCTTCCATATAACAGTGTGAATAGTCCTTGTAGGACAGTAGTGAAGCTTATATATAATAGTGTGAATAGTCCTTGTAGGACAGTAGTGAAGCTTCCATATAATAGTGTGAATACTCCTTGTAGGACAGAAGTGAAGCTTCCATATAACAGTGTGAATAGTCCTTGTATGACAGTAGTGAAGCTTCCATATAACATTGTGAATAGTCCTTGTAGGACAGTAGTGAAGCTTCCATATAACAGTGTGAATAGTCCTTGTAGGGTAGTAGTGAAGCTTCCATATAACAGTGTGAATAGTCCTTGTAGTACAGTAGTGAAGCTTCCATATAACAGTGTGAATAGTCCTTGTAGGACAGTAGTGAAGCTTCCATATAATAGTGTGAATAGTCCTTGTAGGACAGTAGTGAAGCTTCCATATAGCAGAGTGAATAGTCCTTGTAGGACAGTAGTGAAGCTTCCATATAGCAGAGTGAATAGTCCTTGTAGGACAGTAGTGAAGCTTCCATATAGCAGTCTGAATAGTCCTTGTAGGACAGTAGTGAAGCTTCTATATAATAGTGTGAATAGTCCTTGTAGGACAGTAGTGAAGCTTCCATATAACAGTGTGAATAGTGCTTGTAGGACAGTAGTGAAGCTTCCATATAACAGTGTGAATAGTCCTTGTAGGACAGTAGTGAAGCTTCCATATAACATTGTGAATAGTCCTTATAGGACAGTAGTGAAGCTTCCATATAACAGTGTGAATAGTCCTTGTAGGACAGTAGTGAAGCTTCTATATAATAGTGTGAATAGTCCTTGTAGGACAGTAGTGAAGCTTCCATATAATAGTGTGAATACTCCTTGTAGGACAGAAGTGAAGCTTCCATATAACAGTGTGAATAGTCCTTGTATGACAGTAGTGAAGCTTCCATATAACATTGTGAATAGTCCTTGTAGGACAGTAGTGAAGCTTCCATAAAGCAGTGTGAATAGTCCTTGTAGGACAGTAGTGAAGCTTCCATATAACATTGTGAATAGTCCTTATAGGACAGTAGTGAAGCTTCCATATAACATTGTGAATAGTCCTTATAGGACAGTAGTGAAGCTTCCATATAACATTGTGAATAGTCCTTATAGGACAGTAGTGAAGCTTCCATATAACATTGTGAATAGTCCTTATAGGACAGTAGTGAAGCTTCCATATAACATTGTGAATACTCCTTGTAGGACAGAAGTGAAGCTTCCATATAACAGTGTGAATAGTCCTTGTAGGACAGTAGTGAAGCTTCCATATAACATTGTGAATAGTCCTTGTAGGACAGTAGTGAAGCTTCCATATAATAGTGTGAATAGTCCTTATAGGACAGTAGTGAAGCTTCCATATAACATTGTGAATAGTCCTTGTAGGACAGTAGTGAAGCTTCCATATAATAGTGTGAATAGTCCTTATAGGACAGTAGTGAAGCTTCCATATAACATTGTGAATAGTCCTTGTATGACAGAAGTGAAGCTTCCATATAACAGTGTGAATAGTCCTTGTAGGACAGTAGTGAAGCTTCCATATAACAGTGTGAATAGTCCTTGTAGGACAGTAGTGAAGCTTCCATATAACAGTGTGAATAGTCCTTGTAGGACAGTAGTGAAGCTTCCATATAGCAGTGTGAATAGTCCTTGTAGGACAGTAGTGAAGCTTCCATATAACAGTGTGAATAGTCCTTATAGGACAGTAGTGAAGCTTCCATATAATAGTGTGAATAGTCCTTATAGGACAGTAGTGAAGCTTCCATATAACATTGTGAATAGTCCTTGTATGACAGAAGTGAAGCTTCCATATAACAGTGTGAATAGTCCTTGTAGGACAGTAGTGAAGCTTCCATATAACAGTGTGAATAGTCCTTGTAGGACAGTAGTGAAGCTTCCATATAACAGTGTGAATAGTCCTTGTAGGACAGTAGTGAAGCTTCCATATAGCAGTGTGAATAGTCCTTGTAGGACAGTAGTGAAGCTTCCATATAACAGTGTGAATAGTCCTTGTAGGACAGTAGTGAAGCTTCCATATAGCAGTGTGAATAGTCCTTGTAGGACAGTAGTGAAGCTTCCATATAGCAGTGTGAATAGTCCTTGTAGGACAGTAGTGAAGCTTCTATATAATAGTGTGAATAGTCCTTGTAGGACAGTAGTGAAGCTTCCATATAATAGTGTGAATACTCCTTGTAGGACAGAAGTGAAGCTTCCATATAACAGTGTGAATAGTCCTTGTAGGACAGTAGTGAAGCTTTCATATAATAGTGTGAATAGTCCTTGTAGGACAGTAGTGAAGCTTCCATATAACAGTGTGAATAGTCCTTGTAGGACAGTAGTGAAGCTTCCATATAACAGTGTGAATAGTCCTTGTAGGACAGTAGTGAAGCTTCCATATAACAGTGTGAATAGTCCTTGTAGGACAGTAGTGAAGCTTCTATATAATAGTGTGAATAGTCCTTGTAGGACAGTAGTGAAGCTTCCATATAACATTGTGAATAGTCCTTATAGGACAGTAGTGAAGCTTCCATATAACAGTGTGAATAGTCCTTATAGGACAGTAGTGAAGCTTCCATATAACATTGTGAATAGTCCTTATAGGACAGTAGTGAAGCTTCCATATAACATTGTGAATAGTCCTTATAGGACAGTAGTGAAGCTTCCATATAACATTGTGAATAGTCCTTATAGGACAGTAGTGAAGCTTCCATATAGCAGTGTGAATAGTCCTTGTAGGACAGTAGTGAAGCTTCCATATAACAGTGTGAATACTCCTTGTAGGACAGAAGTGAAGCTTCCATATAACATTGTGAATAGTCCTTGTAGGACAGTAGTGAAGCTTCCATATAACAGTGTGAATAGTTCTTGTAGGACAGTAGTGAAGCTTCCATATAACAGTGTGAATAGTCCTTGTAGGACAGTAGTGAAGCTTCCATATAACATTGTGAATAGTCCTTATAGGACAGTAGTGAAGCTTCCATATAATAGTGTGAATAGTCCTTATAGGACAGTAGTGAAGCTTCCATATAACAGTGTGAATAGTCCTTGTATGACAGAAGTGAAGCTTCCATATAACAGTGTGAATAGTCCTTGTAGGACAGTAGTGAAGCTTCCATATAACAGTGTGAATAGTCCTTGTAGGACAGTAGTGAAGCTTCCATATAACAGTGTGAATAGTCCTTGTAGGACAGTAGTGAAGCTTCCATATAACAGTGTGAATAGTCCTTGTAGGACAGTAGTGAAGCTTCCATATAACAGTGTGAATAGTCCTTGTAGGACAGAAGTGAAGCTTCTATATAATAGTGTAAATAGTCCTTGTATGACAGTAGTGAAGCTTCTATATAATAGTGTGAATAGTCCTTGTAGGACAGTAGTGAAGCTTCCATATAACAGTGTGAATAGTCCTTATAGGACAGTAGTGAAGCTTCCATATAACATTGTGAATAGTCCTTATAGGACAGAAGTGAAGCTTCCATATAACAGTGTGAATAGTCCTTGTAGGACAGTAGTGAAGCTTCCATATAACATTGTGAATAGTCCTTATAGGACAGTAGTGAAGCTTCCATATAACAGTGTGAATAGTCCTTGTAGGACAGTAGTGAAGCTTCCATATAATAGTGTGAATAGTCCTTATAGGACAGTAGTGAAGCTTCCATATAACAGTGTGAATAGTCCCTGTATGACAGAAGTAAAGCTTCCATATAACAGTGTGAATAGTCCTTGTAGGACAGTAGTGAAGCTTCCATATAACAGTGTGAATAGTCCTTGTAGGACAGTAGTGAAGCTTCCATATAACAGTGTGAATAGTCCTTGTAGGACAGTAGTGAAGCTTCCATATAACAGTGTGAATAGTCCTTGTAGGACAGTAGTGAAGCTTCCATATAACAGTGTGAATAGTCCTTGTAGGACAGAAGTGAAGCTTCTATATAATAGTGTAAATAGTCCTTGTATGACAGTAGTGAAGCTTCTATATAATAGTGTGAATAGTCCTTGTAGGACAGTAGTGAAGCTTCCATATAACAGTGTGAATAGTCCTTATAGGACAGTAGTGAAGCTTCCATATAACATTGTGAATAGTCCTTATAGGACAGAAGTGAAGCTTCCATATAACAGTGTGAATAGTCCTTGTAGGACAGTAGTGAAGCTTCCATATAACATTGTGAATAGTCCTTATAGGACAGTAGTGAAGCTTCCATATAACAGTGTGAATAGTCCTTGTAGGACAGAAGTGAAGCTTCCATATAGCAGTGTGAATAGTCCTTGTAGGACAGTAGTGAAGCTCCTATATAATAGTGTGAATAGTCCTTATAGGACAGTAGTGAAGCTTCCATATAACAGTGTGAATAGTCCTTGTAGGACAGTAGTGAAGCTTCCATATAGCAGAGTGAATAGTCCTTGTAGGACAGTAGTGAAGCTTCCATATAGCAGTGTGAATAGTCCTTGTAGGACAGTAGTGAAGCTTCTATATAGCAGTGTGAATAGTCCTTGTAGGACAGTAGTGAAGCTTCCATATAGCAGTGTGAATAGTCCTTGTATGACAGTAGTGAAGCTTCTATATAATAGTGTGAATAGTCCTTGTAGGACAGTAGTGAAGCTTCCATATAGCAGTGTGAATAGTCCTTGTAGGACAGTAGTGAAGCTTCTATATAACATTGTGAATAGTCCTTATAGGACAGTAGTGAAGCTTCCATATAGCAGTGTGAATAGTCCTTGTAAGACAGTAGTGAAGCTTCAATATAGCAGTGTGAATAGTCCTTGTAGGACAGTAGTGAAGCTTCCATATAACAGTGTGAAAAGTCCTTGTAGGACAGTAGTGGAGCTTCTATATAATAGTGTGAATAGTCATTGTAGGACAGTAGTGAAGCTTCCATATAGCAGTGTGAATAGTCCTTGTAGGACAGTAGTGAAGCTTCCATATAACAGTGTGAATAGTCCTTGTAGGACAGTAGTGAAGCTTCCATATAGCAGTGTGAATAGTCCTTGTAGGACAGTAGTGAAGCTTCCATATAACAGTGTGAATAGTCCTTGTAGGACAGTAGTGAAGCTTCTATATAACAGTGTGAATAGTCCTTGTAGGACAGTAGTGAAGCTTCCATATAGCAGTGTGAATAGTCCTTGTAGGACAGTAGTGAAGCTTCCATATAACAGTGTGAATAGTCCTTGTAGGACAGTAGTGAAGCTTCCATATAACAGTGTGAATAGTCCTTGTAGGACAGTAGTGAAGCTTCTATATAACATTGTGAATAGTCCTTGTAGGACAGTAGTGAAGCTTCCATATAACATTGTGAATAGTCCTTGTAAGACAGTAGAGAAGCTTCCATATAGCAGTGTGAATAGTTGTTGTAGGACAGTAGTGAAGCTTCCATATAACAGTGTGAATAGTCCTTGTAGGACAGTAGTGAAGCTTCCATATAACAGTGTGAATAGTCCTTGTAGGACAGTAGTGAAGCTTCCATATAACATTGTGAATAGTCCTTGTAGGACAGTAGTGAAGCTTCCATATAACATTGTGAATAGTCCTTGTAGGACAGTAGTGAAGCTTCCATATAACATTGTGAATAGTCCTTATAGGACAGTAGTGAAGCTTCCATATAACAGTGTGAATAGTCCTTGTAGGACAGTAGTGAAGCTTCCATATAGCAGTGTGAATAGTCCTTGTAGGACAGTAGTGAAGCTTCTATATAATAGTGTGAATAGTCCTTGTAGGACAGTAGTGAATCTTCCATATAGCAGTGTGAATAGTCCTTTTAGGACAGTAGTGAAGCTTCCATATAGCAGTGTGAATAGTCCTTGTAGGACAGTAGTGAAGCTTCCATATAACATTGTGAATAGTCCTTGTAGGACAGTAGTGAAGCTTCCATATAACATTGTGAATAGTCCTTGTAGGACAGTAGTGAAGCTTCCATATAACATTGTGAATAGTCCTTGTAGGACAGTAGTGAAGCTTCCATATAACATTGTGAATAGTCCTTATAGGACAGTAGTGAAGCTTCCATATAACATTGTTAATAGTCCTTGTAGGACAGTAGTGAAGCTTCCATATAACATTGTGAATAGTCCTTATAGGACAGTAGTGAAGCTTCCATATAACATTGTGAATAGTCCTTATAGGACAGTAGTGAAGCTTCCATATAACATTGTGAATAGTCCTTGTAGGACAGTAGTGAAGCTTCCATATAGCAGTGTGAATAGTCCTTGTAGGACAGTAGTGAAGCTTCCATATAGCAGTGTGAATAGTCCTTGTAGGACAGTAGTGAAGCTTCTATATAATAGTGTGAATAGTCCTTGTAGGACAGTAGTGAAGCTTCCATATAGCAGTGTGAATAGTCCTTTTAGGACAGTAGTGAAGCTTCCATATAGCAGTGTGAATAGTCCTTGTAGGACAGTAGTGAAGCTTCCATATAACATTGTGAATAGTCCTTGTAGGACAGTAGTGAAGCTTCCATATAACAGTGTGAATAGTCCTTGTAGGACAGTAGTGAAGCTTCCATATAACAGTGTGAATAGTCCTTGTAGGACAGTAGTGAAGCTTCCATATAACATTGTGAATAGTCCTTGTAGGACAGTAGTGAAGCTTCCATATAACATTGTGAATAGTCCTTGTAGGACAGTAGTGAAGCTTCCATATAACATTGTGAATAGTCCTTATAGGACAGTAGTGAAGCTTCCATATAACATTGTTAATAGTCCTTGTAGGACAGTAGTGAAGCTTCCATATAACATTGTGAATAGTCCTTATAGGACAGTAGTGAAGCTTCCATATAACATTGTGAATAGTCCTTATAGGACAGTAGTGAAGCTTCCATATAACATTGTGAATAGTCCTTGTAGGACAGTAGTGAAGCTTCCATATAACATTGTGAATAGTCCTTGTAGGACAGTAGTGAAGCTTCCATATAACATTGTGAATAGTCCTTATAGGACAGTAGTGAAGCTTCCATATAACATTGTGAATAGTCCTTGTAGGACAGTAGTGAAGCTTCCATATAACATTGTGAATAGTCCTTATAGGACAGTAGTGAAGCTTCCATATAACAGTGTGAATAGTCCTTGTAGGACAGTAGTGAAGCTTCCATATAGCAGTGTGAATAGTCCTTGTAGGACAGTAGTGAAGCTTCCATATAACATTGTGAATAGTCCTTGTAGGAAAGTAGTGAAGCTTCCATATAACATTGTGAATAGTCCTTGTAGGACAGTAGTGAAGCTTCCATATAACAGTGTGAATAGTTCTTGTAGGACAGTAGTGAAGCTTCCACATAACAGTGTGAATAGTCCTTGTAGGGTAGTAGTGAAGCTTCCATATAACAGTGTGAATAGTCCTTGTAGGACAGTAGTGAAGCTTCCATATAGCAGTGTGAATAGTCCTTGTAGGGTAGTAGTGAAGCTTCCATATAACAGTGTGAATAGTCCTTGTAGGACAGTAGTAAAGCTTCCATATAACAGTGTGAATAGTCCTTGTAGGACAGTAGTGAAGCTGCCATATAACAGTGTGAATAGTCCTTGTAGGACAGTAGTGAAGCTTTTATATAATAGTGTGAATAGTCCTTGTAGGACAGTAGTGAAGCTTCTATATAATAGTGTGAATAGTCCTTGTAGGACAGTAGTGAAGCTTCCATATATCAGTGTGAATAGTCCTTATAGGACAGTAGTGAAGCTTCCATATAACAGTGTGAATAGTCCTTATAGGACAGTAGTGAAGCTTCCATATAACATTGTGAATAGTCCTTGTAGGACAGTAGTGAAGCTTCCATATAACATTGTGAATAGTCCTTATAGGACAGTAGTAAAGCTTCCATATAACATTGTGAATAGTCCTTGTAGGACAGTAGTGAAGCTTCCATATAACATTGTGAATAGTCCTTATAGGACAGTAGTGAAGCTTCCATATAACATTGTGAATAGTCCTTGTAGGACAGTAGTGAAGCTTCCATATAACATTGTGAATAGTCCTTGTAGGACAGTAGTGAAGCTTCCATATAACATTGTGAATAGTCCTTATAGGACAGTAGTGAAGCTTCCATATAATAGTGTGAATAGTCCTTATAGGACAGTAGTGAAGCTTCCATATAACATTGTGAATAGTCCTTGTAGGACAGTAGTGAAGCTTCCATATAACATTGTGAATAGTCCTTATAGGACAGTAGTGAAGCTTCCATATAACAGTGTGAATAGTCCTTGTAGGACAGTAGTGAAGCTTCCATATAACATTGTGAATAGTCCTTGTAGGAAAGTAGTGAAGCTTCCATATAACATTGTGAATAGTCCTTGTAGGACAGTAGTGAAGCTTCCATATAACAGTGTGGATAGTCCTTGTAGGACAGTAGTGAAGCTTCCATATAATAGTGTGAATAGTCCTTGTAGGACAGTAGTGAAGCTTCCATATAACAGTGTGAATAGTCCTTGTAGGACAGAAGTGAAGCTTCCATATAATAGTGTGAATTGTCCTTGTAGGACAGTAGTGAAGCTTCCATATAACATTGTGAATAGTCCTTGTAGGACAGTAGTGAAGCTTCCATATAGCAGTGTGAATAGTCCTTGTAGGATAGTAGTGAAGCTTCCATATAACATTGTGAATAGTCCTTATAGGACAGTAGTGAAGCTTCCATATAACATTGTGAATAGTCCTTGTAGGGCAGTAGTGAAGCTTCCATATAGCAGTGTGAATAGTCCTTGTAGGACAGTAGTGAAGCTTCCATATAACAGTGTGAATAGTCCTTGTAGGACAATAGTGAAGCTTCCATATAACATTGTGAATAGTCCTTATAGGACAGTAGTGAAGCTTCCATATAGCAGTGTGAATAGTCCTTGTAGGACAGTAGTGAAGCTTCCATATAACAGTGTGAATAGTCCTTGTAGGACAGTAGTGAAGCTTCCATATAGCAGTGTGAATAGTCCTTGTAGGACAGTAGTGAAGCTTCCATATAACATTGTGAATAGTCCTTGTAGGACAGTAGTGAAGCTTCCATTTCTTCCATTTAACATTGTGAATAGTCCTTGTAGGACAGTAGTGAAGCTTCCATATAACAGTGTGAATAGTTCTTGTAGGACAGTAGTGAAGCTTACTTATAGCAGTGTGAATAGTCCTTGTAGGACAGTAGTGAAGCTTCCATATAACAGTGTGAATAGTCCTTGTAGGACAGTAGTGAAGCTTCCATATAACAGTGTGAATAGTCCTTGTAGGACAGTAGTGAAGCTTCCATATAACAGTGTGAATAGTGCTTGTAGGACAGTAGTGAAGCTTCCATATAATAGTGTGAATAGTCCTTGTAGGACAGTAGTGAAGCTTCCATATAACAGTGTGAATAGTCCTTGTAGGACAGAAGAGAAGCTTCCATATAGCAGTGTGAATAGTCCTTGTAGGACAGTAGTGAAGCTTCCATATAACAATGTGAATAGTCCTTGTAGGACAGTAGTGAAGCTTCCATATAACATTGTGAATAGTCCTTGTAGGAAAGTAGTGAAGCTTCCATATAGCAGTGTGAATAGTCCTTGTAGGACAGTAGTGAAGCTTCCATATAACAGTGTGAATAGTCCTTGTAGGACAGTAGTGAAGCTTACATATAGCAGTGTGAATAGTCCTTGTAGGACAGTAGTGAAGCTTCCATATAGCAGTGTGAATAGTCCTTATAGGACAGTAGTGAAGCTTCCATATAGCAGTGTGAATAGTCCTTGTAGGACAGTAGTGAAGCTTCCATATAACAGTGTGAATAGTCCTTGTAGGATAGTAGTGAAGCTTCCATATAGCAGTGTGAATACTCTTTGTAGGACAGTAGTGAAGCTTCCATATAACATTGTGAATAGTCCTTGTAGGACAGTAGTGAAGCTTCCATATAACATTGTGAATAGTCCTTGTAGGACAGTAGTGAAGCTTCCATATAACATTGTGAATAGTCCTTGTAGGACAGTAGTGAAGCTTCCATATAGCAGTGTGAATAGTCCTTGTAGGACAGAAGTGAAGCTTCCATATAACAGTGTGAATAGTCCTTGTAGGACAGTAGTGAAGCTTCCATATAATAGTGTGAATAGTCCTTGTAGGACAGTAGTGAAGCTTCCATATAACATTGTGAATACTCTTTGTAGGACAGTAGTGAAGCTTCCATATAATAGTGTGAATAGTCCTTGTAGGACAGTAGTGAAGCTTCCATATAGCAGTGTGAATAGTCCTTGTAGGACAGTAGTGAAGCTTCTATATAATAGTGTGAATAGTCCTTGTAGGACAGTAGTGAAGCTTCCATATAACAGTGTGAATAGTCCTTGTAGGACAGTAGTGAAGCTTCCATATAACATTGTGAATAGTCCTGGTAGGACAGTAGTGAAGCTTCCATATAACATTGTGAATAGTCCTTGTAGGAAAGTAGTGAAGCTTCCATATAGCAGTGTGAATAGTCCTTGTAGGACAGTAGTGAAGCTTCCATATAACAGTGTGAATAGTCCTTGTAGGACAGTAGTGAAGCTTCCATATAATAGTGTGAATAGTCCTTGTAGGACAGAAGTGAAGCTTCCATATAGCAGTGTGAATAGTCCTTATAGGACAGTAGTGAAGCTTCCATATAACATTGTGAATAGTCCTTGTAGGACAGAAGTGAAGCTTCCATATAGCAGTGTGAATAGTCCTTGTAGGACAGTAGTGAAGCTTCCATATAACATTGTGAATAGTCCTTGTAGGACAGTAGTGAAGCTTCCATATAACATTGTGAATAGTCCTTGTAGGAAAGTAGTGAAGCTTCCATATAGCAGTGTGAATAGTCCTTGTAGGACAGTAGTGAAGCTTCCATATAACAGTGTGAATAGTCCTTGTAGGACAGTAGTGAAGCTTCCATATAATAGTGTGAATAGTCCTTGTAGGACAGAAGTGAAGCTTCCATATAGCAGTGTGAATAGTCCTTGTAGGACAGTAGTGAAGCTTCCATATAATAGTGTGAATAGTCCTTGTAGGACAGAAGTGAAGCTTCCATATAACAGTGTGAATAGTCCTTTTAGGACAGTAGTGAAGCTTCCATATAACAGTGTGAATAGTCCTTGTAGGACAGAAGTGAAGCTTCCATATAACAGTGTGAATAGTCCTTGTAGGACAGTAGTGAAGCTTCCATATAATAGTGTGAATAGTCCTTGTAGGACAGAAGTGAAGCTTCCATATAACAGTGTGAATAGTCCTTTTAGGACAGTAGTGAAGCTTCCATATAACATTGTGAATAGTCCTTGTAGGACAGTAGTGAAGCTTCCATATAATAGTGTGAATAGTCCTTGTAGGACAGAAGTGAAGCTTCCATATAACAGTGTGAATAGTCCTTTTAGGACAGTAGTGAAGCTTCCATATAACAGTGTGAATAGTCCTTGTAGGACAGAAGTGAAGCTTCCATATAACAGTGTGAATAGTCCTTGTAGGACATTAGTGAAGCTTCCATATAACAGTGTGAATAGTCCTTGTAGGACAGTAGTGAAGCTTCCATATAGCAGTGTGAATAGTCCTTGTAGGACAGTAGTGAAGCTTCCATATAGCAGTGTGAATAGTCCTTGTAGGACAGTAGTGAAGCTTCCATATAACAGTGTGAATAGTCCTTGTAGGATAGTAGTGAAGCTTCCATATAACAGTGTGAATAGTCCTTGTAGGACAGTAGTGAAGCTTCCATATAGCAGTGTGAATAGTCCTTGTAGGACAGTAGTGAAGCTTCCATATAGCAGTGTGAATAGTCCTTGTAGGACAGTAGTGAAGCTTCCATATAACAGTGTGAATAGTCCTTGTAGGACAGTAGTGAAGCTTCCATATAACAGTGTGAATAGTCCTTGTAGGACAGTAGTGAAGCTTCCATATAACAGTGTGAATAGTCCTTGTAGGGCAGTAGTGAAGCTTCCATATAACATTGTGAATAGTCCTCGTAGGACAGTAGTGAAGCTTACATATAACATTGTGAATAGTCCTTATAGGACAGTAGTGAAGCTTCCATATAACATTGTGAATAGTCCTTGTAGGACAGTAGTGAAGCTTCCATATAACATTGTGAATAGTCCTTATAGGACAGTAGTGAAGCTTCCATATAACAGTGTGAATTGTCCTTGTAGGACAGTAGTGAAGCTTCCATATAACATTGTGAATAGTCCTTGTAGGACAGTAGTGAAGCTTCTATATAATAGTGTGAATAGTGCTTGTAGGACAGTAGTGAAGCTTCCATATAATAGTGTGAATAGTCCTTGTAGGACAGTAGTGAAGCTTCCATATAGCAGTGTGAATAGTCCTTGTAGGACAGTAGTGAAGCTTCCATATAACAGTGTGAATAGTCCTTGTAGGACAGTAGTGAAGCTTCCATATAGCAGTGTGAATAGTCCTTGTAGGACAGTAGTGAAGCTTCCATATAACATTGTGAATAGTCCTTGTAGGACAGTAGTGAAGCTTCCATATAACATTGTGAATAGTCCTTATAGGACAGTAGTGAAGCTTCCATATAACAGTGTGAATAGTCCTTGTAGGACAGTAGTGAAGCTTCCATATGACATTGTGAATAGTCCTTGTAGGACAGTAGTGAAGCTTCCATATAACAGTGTGAATAGTTCTTGTAGGACAGTAGTGAAGCTTCCATATAATAGTGTGAATAGTCCTTGTAGGACAGTAGTGAAGCTTCCATATAACAGTGTGAATAGTCCTTGTAGAACAGTAGTGAAGCTTCCATATAACAGTGTGAATAGTCCTTGTAGGACAGTAGTGAAGCTTCCATATAGCAGTGTGAATAGTCCTTGTAGGACAGTAGTGAAGCTTCCATATAGCAGTGTGAATAGTCCTTGTAGGACAGTAGTGAAGCTTCCATATAGCAGTGTGAATAGTTCTTGTAGGACAGTAGTGAAGCTCCTATATAATAGTGTGAATAGTCCTTGTAGGACAGTAGTGAAGCTTCCATATAACAGTGTGAATAGTCCTTGTAGGACAGTAGTGAAGCTTCCATATAGCAGTGTGAATAGTCCTTGTAGGACAGTAGTGAAGCTTCCATATAACATTGTGAATAGTCGTTGTAGGACAGTAGTGAAGCTTCCATATAACATTGTGAATAGTCCTTGTAGGACAGTAGTGAAGCTTCCATATAACATTGTGAATAGTCCTTGTAGGACAGTAGTGAAGCTTCCATATAACATTGTGAATAGTCCTTGTAGGACAGTAGTGAAGCTTCCATATAACATTGTGAATAGTCCTTATAGGACAGTAGTGAAGCTTCCATATAACAGTGTGAATAGTCCTTGTAGGACAGTAGTGAAGCTTCCATATAACAGTGTGAATAGTGCTTGTAGGACAGTAGTGAAGCTTCCATATAATAGTGTGAATAGTCCTTGTAGGACAGTAGTGAAGCTTCCATATAACATTGTGAATAGTCCTTGTAGGACAGTAGTGAAGCTTCCATATAACATTGTGAATAGTCCTTGTAGGACAGTAGTGAAGCTTCCATATAATAGTGTGAATAGTCCTTGTAGGACAGTAGTGAAGCTTCCATATAACATTGTGAATAGTCCTTGTAGGACAGTAGTGAAGCTTCCATATAACATTGTGAATAGTCCTTGTAGGACAGTAGTGAAGCTTCCATATAACATTGTGAATGGTCCTTGTAGGACAGTAGTGAAGCTTCCATATAACAGTGTGAATAGTTCTTGTAGGACAGTAGTGAAGCTTCCATATATCAGTGTGAATAGTCCTTGTAGGACAGTAGTGAAGCTTCCATATAATAGTGTGAATAGTCCTTGTAGGACAGTAGTGAAGCTTCCATATAACAGTGTGAATAGTCCTTGTAGGACAGTAGTGAAGCTTCCATATAATAGTGTGAATAGTCCTCGTAGGACAGAAGTGAAGCTTCCATATAACAGTGTGAATACTCCTTGTAGGACAGTAGTGAAGCTTCCATATAACAGTGTGAATAGTCCTTGTAGGACAGTAGTGAAGCTTCCATATAATAGTGTGAATAGTCCTTGTAGGACAGAAGTGAAGCTTCCATATAACAGTGTGAATAGTGCTTGTAGGACAGTAGTGAAGCTGCCATATAACAGTGTGAATAGTCCTTATAGGACAGTAGTGAAGCTTCCATATAACATTGTGAATAGTCCTTGTAGGACAGTAGTGAAGCTTCCATATAACATTGTGAATAGTCCTTATAGGACAGTAGTGAAGCTTCCATATAACATTGTGAATAGTCCTTGTAGGACAGTAGTGAAGCTTCCATATAACATTGTGAATAGTCCTTATAGGACAGTAGTGAAGCTTCCATATAACATTGTGAATAGTCCTTGTAGGACAGTAGTGAAGCTTCCATATAATATTGTGAATAGTCCTTGTAGGACAGTAGTGAAGCTTCCATATAACATTGTGAATAGTCCTTATAGGACAGTAGTGAAGCTTCCATATAATAGTGTGAATAGTCCTTATAGGACAGTAGTGAAGCTTCCATATAACATTGTGAATAGTCCTTGTAGGACAGTAGTGAAGCTTCCATATAACATTGTGAATAGTCCTTATAGGACAGTAGTGAAGCTTCCATATAATAGTGTGAATAGTCCTTGTAGGACAGTAGTGAAGCTTCCATATAGCAGTGTGAATAGTCCTTGTAGGACAGTAGTGAAGCTTCCATATAACATTGTGAATAGTCCTTGTAGGAAAGTAGTGAAGCTTCCATATAACATTGTGAATAGTCCTTGTAGGACAGTAGTGAAGCTTCCATATAATAGTGTGAATAGTCCTTGTAGGACAGTAGTGAAGCTTCCATATAACATTGTGAATAGTCCTTATAGGACAGTAGTGAAGCTTCCATATAATAGTGTGAATAGTCCTTGTAGGACAGTAGTGAAGCTTCCATATAACAGTGTGAATAGTCCTTGTAGGACAGTAGTGAAGCTTCCATATAGCAGTGTGAATAGTGCTTGTAGGACAGTAGTGAAGCTTCCATATAACATTGTGAATAGTCCTTGTAGGACAGTAGTGAAGCTTCCATATATCAGTGTGAATAGTCCTTGTAGGACAGTAGTGAAGCTTCCATATAACATTGTGAATAGTCCTTGTAGGACAGTAGTGAAGCTTCCATATATCAGTGTGAATAGTCCTTGTAGGACAATAGTGAAGCTTCCATAAAACATTGTGAATAGTCCTTATAGGACAGTAGTGAAGCTTCCATATAACAGTGTGAATAGTTTTTATAGGACAGTAGTGAAGCTTCCATATAGCAGTGTGAATAGTCCTTGTAGGACAGTAGTGAAGCTTCTATATAATAGTGTGAATAGTCCTTGTAGGACAGTAGTGAAGCTTCCATATAACAGTGTGAATAGTCCTTGTAGGACAGTAGTGAAGCTTCCATATAACATTGTGAATAGTCCTTGTAGGACAGTAGTGAAGCTTCCATATAACATTGTGAATAGTCCTTATAGGACAGTAGTGAAGCTTCCATATAACATTGTGAATAGTCCTTATAGGACAGTAGTGAAGCTTCCATATAACAGTGTGAATAGTCCTTGTAGGACAGTAGTGAAGCTTCCATATAACATTGTGAATAGTCCTTGTAGGACAGTAGTGAAGCTTCCATTTCTTCCATTTAACATTGTGAATAGTCCTTGTAGGACAGTAGTGAAGCTTCCATATAACAGTGTGAATAGTCCTTGTAGGACAGAAGTGAAGCTTCCATATAACAGTGTGATTAGTTCTTGTAGGACAGTAGTGAAGCTTCCATATAGCAGTGTGAATAGTCCTTGTAGGACAGTAGTGAAGCTTCCATATAACAGTGTGAATAGTCCTTGTAGGACAGTAGTGAAGCTTCCATATAACAGTATGAATAGTGCTTGTAGGACAGTAGTGAAGCTTCCATATAATAGTGTGAATAGTCCTTGTAGGACAGTAGTGAAGCTTCCATATAGCAGTGTGAATAGTCCTTGTAGGACAGTAGTGAAGCTTCCATATAATAGTGTGAATAGTCCTTGTAGGACAGTAGTGAAGCTTCCATATAGCAGTGTGAATAGTTCTTGTAGGACAATAGTGAAGCTTCCATATAATAGTGTGAATAGTCCTTGTAGGACAGTAGTGAAGCTTCCATATAACATTGTGAATAGTCCTTGTAGGACAGTAGTGAAGCTTCCATATAACATTGTGAATAGTCCTTGTAGGACAGTAGTGAAGCTTCCATATAACAGTGTGAATAGTCCTTGTAGGACAGTAGTGAAGCTTCCATATAACATTGTGAATAGTCCTTGTAGGAAAGTAGTGAAGCTTCCATATAGCAGTGTGAATAGTCCTTATAGGACAGTAGTGAAGCTTCCATATAGCAGTGTGAATAGTCCTTGTAGGACAGTAGTGAAGCTTCCATATAACAGTGTGAATAGTCCTTGTAGGACAGTAGTGAAGCTTCCATATAACAGTGTGAATAGTCCTTGTAGGATAGTAGTGAAGCTTCCATATAGCAGTGTGAATAGTCCTTGTAGGACAGTAGTGAAGCTTCCATATAACAGTGTGAATAGTTCTTGTAGGACAGTAGTGAAGCTTCCATATAACATTGTGAATAGTCCTTGTAGGACAGTAGTGAAGCTTCCATATAACAGTGTGAATAGTCCTTGTAGGACAGTAGTGAAGCTTCCATATAATAGTGTGAATAGTCCTTGTAGGACAGTAGTGAAGCTTCCATATAACAGTGTGAATAGTTCTTGTAGGACAGTAGTGAAGCTTCCATATAACATTGTGAATAGTCCTTGTAGGACAGTAGTGAAGCTTCCATATAATAGTGTGAATAGTCCTTGTAGGACAGTAGTGAAGCTTCCATATAACATTGTGAATAGTCCTTGTAGGACAGTAGTGAAGCTTCTATATAATAGTGTGAATAGTCCTTGTAGGACAGTAGTGAAGCTTCCATATAGCAGTGTGAATAGTCCTTGTAGGACAGTAGTGAAGCTTCCATATAACATTGTGAAAAGTCCTTGTAGGAAAGTAGTGAAGCTTCCATATAGCAGTGTGAATAGTCCTTATAGGACAGTAGTGAAGCTTCCATATAACATTGTGAATAGTCCTTGTAGGACAGTAGTGAAGCTTCCATATAACATTGTGAATAGTCCTTGTAGGACAGTAGTGAAGCTTCCATATAACATTGTGAATAGTCCTTGTAGGACAGTAGTAAAGCTTCCATATAATAGTGTGAATAGTCCTTGTAGGACAGTAGTGAAGCTTCCATATAGCAGTGTGAATAGTCCTTATAGGACAGTAGTGAAGCTTCCATATAACATTGTGAATAGTCCTTGTAGGACAGTAGTGAAGCTTCCATATAACATTGTGAATAGTCCTTGTAGGACAGTAGTAAAGCTTCCATATAATAGTGTGAATAGTCCTTGTAGGACAGTAGTGAAGCTTCCATATAATAGTGTGAATAGTCCTTGTAGGACAGAAGTGAAGCTTCCATATAACAGTGTGAATAGTCCTCGTAGGACAGTAGTGAAGCTTCCATATAACAGTGTGAATAGTCCTTGTAGGACAGTAGTGAAGCTTCCATATAACATTGTGAATAGTCCTCGTAGGACAGTAGTGAAGCTTCCATATAACAGTGTGAATAGTCCTTGTAGGACAGTAGTGAAGCTTCCATATAACAGTGTGAATACTCTTTGTAGGACAGTAGTGAAGCTTCCATATAGCAGAGTGAATAGTCCTTGTAGGACAGTAGTGAAGCTTCCATATAGCAGTCTGAATAGTCCTTGTAGGACAGTAGTGAAGCTTCTATATAATAGTGTGAATAGTCCTTGTAGGACAGTAGTGAAGCTTCCATATAACAGTGTGAATAGTCCTTGTAGGACAGTAGTGAAGCTTCCATATAGCAGTGTGAATAGTCCTTGTAGGACAGTAGTGAAGCTTCTATATAATAGTGTGAATAGTCCTTGTAGGACAGTAGTGAAGCTTCCATATAATAGTGTGAATACTCCTTGTAGGACAGAAGTGAAGCTTCCATATAATAGTGTGAATAGTCCTTGTAGGACAGTAGTGAAGCTTCCATATAACATTGTGAATAGTCCTTGTAGGACAGTAGTGAAGCTTCCATATAGCAGTGTGAATAGTCCTTATAGGACAGTAGTGAAGCTTCCATATAACAGTGTGAATAGTCCTTGTAGGACAGTAGTGAAGCTTCCATATAACAGTGTGAATAGTCCTTATAGGACAGTAGTGAAGCTTCCATATAACATTGTGAATAGTCCTTATAGGACAGTAGTGAAGCTTCCATATAACATTGTGAATAGTCCTTATAGGACAGTAGTGAAGCTTCCATATAACATTGTGAATACTCCTTGTAGGACAGAAGTGAAGCTTCCATATAACAGTGTGAATAGTCCTTGTAGGACAGTAGTGAAGCTTCCATATAACAGTGTGAATAGTCCTTATAGGACAGTAGTGAAGCTTCCATATAACAGTGTGAATAGTCCTTGTAGGACAGTAGTGAAGCTTCCATATAACAGTGTGAATAGTCCTTGTAGGACAGTAGTGAAGCTTCCATATAACAGTGTGAATAGTCCTTGTAGGACAGTAGTGAAGCTTCCATATAACATTGTAAATAGTCCTTGTAGGACAGTAGAGAATCATCCATATAACATTGTGAATAGTCCTTGTAGGACAGTAGTGAAGCTTCCATATAATAGTGTGAATAGTCCTTGTAGGACAGTAGTGAAGCTTCCATATAACATTGTGAATAGTCCTTGTAGGACAGTAGAGAAGCTTCCATATAACATTGTGAATAGTCCTTGTAGGACAGTAGTGAAGCTTCCATATAACATTGTGAATAGTCCTTGTAGGAAAGTAGTGAAGCTTCCATATAGCAGTGTGAATAGTCCTTATAGGACAGTAGTGAAGCTTCCATATAGCAGTGTGAATAGTCCTTGTAGGACAGTAGTGAAGCTTCCATATAACAGTGTGAATAGTCCTTGTAGGACAGTAGTGAAGCTTCCATATAACAGTGTGAATAGTCCTTGTAGGACAGTAGTGAAGCTTCCATATAACAGTGTGAATAGTCCTTGTAGGACAGTAGTGAAGCTTCCATATAACAGTGTGAATAGTCCTTGTAGGACAGTAGTGAAGCTTCCATATAACAGTGTGAATAGTCCTTGTAGGACAGAAGTGAAGCTTCTATATAATAGTGTGAATAGTCCTTGTATGACAGTAGTGAAGCTTCTATATAATAGTGTGAATAGTCCTTGTAGGACAGTAGTGAAGCTTCCATATAACAGTGTGAATAGTCCTTATAGGACAGTAGTGAAGCTTCCATATAACATTGTGAATTCTCCTTGTAGGACAGAAGTGAAGCTTCCATATAACAGTGTGAATAGTCCTTGTAGGACAGTAGTGAAGCTTCCATATAACATTGTGAATAGTCCTTATAGGACAGTAGTGAAGCTTCCATATAACAGTGTGAATAGTCCTTGTAGGACAGTAGTGAAGCTTCCATATAACATTGTGAATACTCCTTGTAGGACAGAAGTGAAGCTTCCATATAGCAGTGTGAATAGTCCTTGTAGGACAGTAGTGAAGCTTCCATATAACATTGTGAATAGTCCTTATAGGACAGTAGTGAAGCTTCCATATAACAGTGTGAATAGTCCTTGTAGGACAGTAGTGAAGCTTCCATATAACAGTGTGAATAGTCCTTGTAGGACAGTAGTGAAGCTTCCATATAACAGTATGAATAGTGCTTGTAGGACAGTAGTGAAGCTTCCATATAACAGTGTGAATAGTCCTTGTAGGACAGTAGTGAAGCTTCCATATAACAGTGTGAATAGTCCTTGTAGGACAGTAGTGAAGCTTCCATATAACAGTGTGAATAGTCCTTGTAGGACATTAGTGAAGCTTCCATATAACAGTGTGAATAGTCCTTGTAGGACAGTAGTGAAGCTTCCATATAACATTGTGAATAGTCCTTGTAGGACAGTAGAGAAGCTTCCATATAACATTGTGAATAGTCCTTGTAGGACAGTAGTGAAGCTTCCATATAATAGTGTGAATAGTCCTTGTAGGACAGTAGTGAAGCTTCCATATAACATTGTGAATAGTCCTTGTAGGACAGTAGAGAAGCTTCCATATAACATTGTGAATAGTCCTTGTAGGACAGTAGTGAAGCTTCCATATAACATTGTGAATAGTCCTTGTAGGAAAGTAGTGAAGCTTCCATATAGCAGTGTGAATAGTCCTTATAGGACAGTAGTGAAGCTTCCATATAGCAGTGTGAATAGTCCTTGTAGGACAGTAGTGAAGCTTCCATATAACAGTGTGAATAGTCCTTGTAGGACAGTAGTGAAGCTTCCATATAACAGTGTGAATAGTCCTTGTAGGACAGTAGTGAAGCTTCCATATAACAGTGTGAATAGTCCTTGTAGGACAGTAGTGAAGCTTCCATATAACAGTGTGAATAGTCCTTGTAGGACAGTAGTGAAGCTTCCATATAACAGTGTGAATAGTCCTTGTAGGACAGAAGTGAAGCTTCTATATAATAGTGTGAATAGTCCTTGTATGACAGTAGTGAAGCTTCTATATAATAGTGTGAATAGTCCTTGTAGGACAGTAGTGAAGCTTCCATATAACAGTGTGAATAGTCCTTATAGGACAGTAGTGAAGCTTCCATATAACATTGTGAATACTCCTTGTAGGACAGAAGTGAAGCTTCCATATAACAGTGTGAATAGTCCTTGTAGGACAGTAGTGAAGCTTCCATATAACATTGTGAATAGTCCTTATAGGACAGTAGTGAAGCTTCCATATAACAGTGTGAATAGTCCTTGTAGGACAGTAGTGAAGCTTCCATATAACATTGTGAATACTCCTTGTAGGACAGAAGTGAAGCTTCCATATAGCAGTGTGAATAGTCCTTGTAGGACAGTAGTGAAGCTTCCATATAACATTGTGAATAGTCCTTATAGGACAGTAGTGAAGCTTCCATATAACAGTGTGAACAGTGCTTGTAGGACAGTAGTGAAGCTTCCATATAACAGTGTGAATAGTCCTTATAGGACAGTAGTGAAGCTTCCATATAACAGTGTGAATAGTGCTTGTAGGACAGTAGTGAAGCTTCCATATAACAGTGTGAATAGTCCTTGTAGGACAGTAGTGAAGCTTCCATATAACAGTGTGAATAGTGCTTGTAGGACAGTAGTGAAGCTTCCATATAGCAGAGTGAATAGTCCTTGTAGGACAGTAGTGAAGCTTCTATATAGCAGTGTGAATAGTCCTTGTAGGACAGTAGTGAAGCTTCTATATAACAGTGTGAATAGTCCTTGTAGGACAGTAGTGAAGCTTCCATATAGCAGTGTGAATAGTCCTTGTAGGACAGTAGTGAAGCTTCCATATAGCAGTGTGAATAGTCCTTGTATGACAGTAGTGAAGCTTCTATATAATAGTGTGAATAGTCCTTGTAGGACAGTAGTGAAGCTTCCATATAGCAGTGTGAATAGTCCTTGTAGGACAGTAGTGAAGCTTCTATATAACATTGTGAATAGTCCTTATAGGACAGTAGTGAAGCTTCCATATAGCAGTGTGAATAGTCCTTGTAAGACAGTAGAGAAGCTTCCATATAGCAGTGTGAATAGTCCTTGTAGGACAGTAGTGAAGCTTCCATATAACATTGTGAATAGTCCTTGTAAGACAGTTGAGAAGCTTCCATATAACATTGTGAATAGTCCTTATAGGACAGTAGTGAAGCTTCCATATAACATTGTGAATAGTCCTTGTAGGACAGTAGTGAAGCTTCCATATAACATTGTGAATAGTCCTTATAGGACAGTAGTGAAGCTTCCATATAACAGTGTGAATAGTCCTTGTAGGACAGTAGTGGAGCTTCTATATAATGGTGTGAATAGTCCTTGTAGGACAGTAGTGAAGCTTCCATATAACAGTGTGAATAGTCCTTGTAGGACAGTAGTGAAGCTTCCATATAACATTGTGAATAGTCCTTATAGGACAGTAGTGAAGCTTCCATATAACAGTGTGAATAGTCCTTGTAGGACAGTAGTGAAGCTTCCATATAACATTGTGAATAGTCCTTGTAGGACAGTAGTGAAGCTTCCATATAATAGTGTGAATAGTCCTTGTAGGACAGTAGTGAAGCTTCCATATAATAGTGTGAATAGTCCTTGTAGGACAGAAGTGAAGCTTCCATATAACAGTGTGAATAGTCCTCGTAGGACAGTAGTGAAGCTTCCATATAACAGTGTGAATAGTCCTTGTAGGACAGTAGTGAAGCTTCCATATAACATTGTGAATAGTCCTCGTAGGACAGTAGTGAAGCTTCCATATAACAGTGTGAATAGTCCTTGTAGGACAGTAGTGAAGCTTCCATATAACAGTGTGAATACTCTTTGTAGGACAGTAGTGAAGCTTCCATATAGCAGAGTGAATAGTCCTTGTAGGACAGTAGTGAAGCTTCCATATAGCAGTCTGAATAGTCCTTGTAGGACAGTAGTGAAGCTTCTATATAATAGTGTGAATAGTCCTTGTAGGACAGTAGTGAAGCTTCCATATAACAGTGTGAATAGTCCTTGTAGGACAGTAGTGAAGCTTCCATATAGCAGTGTGAATAGTCCTTGTAGGACAGTAGTGAAGCTTCTATATAATAGTGTGAATAGTCCTTGTAGGACAGTAGTGAAGCTTCCATATAATAGTGTGAATACTCCTTGTAGGACAGAAGTGAAGCTTCCATATAATAGTGTGAATAGTCCTTGTAGGACAGTAGTGAAGCTTCCATATAACATTGTGAATAGTCCTTGTAGGACAGTAGTGAAGCTTCCATATAGCAGTGTGAATAGTCCTTATAGGACAGTAGTGAAGCTTCCATATAACAGTGTGAATAGTCCTTGTAGGACAGTAGTGAAGCTTCCATATAACAGTGTGAATAGTCCTTATAGGACAGTAGTGAAGCTTCCATATAACATTGTGAATAGTCCTTATAGGACAGTAGTGAAGCTTCCATATAACATTGTGAATAGTCCTTATAGGACAGTAGTGAAGCTTCCATATAACATTGTGAATACTCCTTGTAGGACAGAAGTGAAGCTTCCATATAACATTGTGAATAGTCCTTATAGGACAGTAGTGAAGCTTCCATATAACATTGTGAATAGTCCTTGTAGGACAGTAGTGAAGCTTCCATATAACAGTGTGAATAGTCCTTATAGGACAGTAGTGAAGCTTCCATATAACAGTGTGAATAGTCCTTGTAGGACAGTAGTGAAGCTTCCATATAACAGTGTGAATAGTCCTTGTAGGACAGTAGTGAAGCTTCCATATAACAGTGTGAATAGTCCTTGTAGGACAGTAGTGAAGCTTCCATATAACATTGTAAATAGTCCTTGTAGGACAGTAGAGAATCATCCATATAACATTGTGAATAGTCCTTGTAGGACAGTAGTGAAGCTTCCATATAATAGTGTGAATAGTCCTTGTAGGACAGTAGTGAAGCTTCCATATAACATTGTGAATAGTCCTTGTAGGACAGTAGAGAAGCTTCCATATAACATTGTGAATAGTCCTTGTAGGACAGTAGTGAAGCTTCCATATAACATTGTGAATAGTCCTTGTAGGAAAGTAGTGAAGCTTCCATATAGCAGTGTGAATAGTCCTTATAGGACAGTAGTGAAGCTTCCATATAGCAGTGTGAATAGTCCTTGTAGGACAGTAGTGAAGCTTCCATATAACAGTGTGAATAGTCCTTGTAGGACAGTAGTGAAGCTTCCATATAACAGTGTGAATAGTCCTTGTAGGACAGTAGTGAAGCTTCCATATAACAGTGTGAATAGTCCTTGTAGGACAGTAGTGAAGCTTCCATATAACAGTGTGAATAGTCCTTGTAGGACAGTAGTGAAGCTTCCATATAACAGTGTGAATAGTCCTTGTAGGACAGAAGTGAAGCTTCTATATAATAGTGTGAATAGTCCTTGTATGACAGTAGTGAAGCTTCTATATAATAGTGTGAATAGTCCTTGTAGGACAGTAGTGAAGCTTCCATATAACAGTGTGAATAGTCCTTATAGGACAGTAGTGAAGCTTCCATATAACATTGTGAATACTCCTTGTAGGACAGAAGTGAAGCTTCCATATAACAGTGTGAATAGTCCTTGTAGGACAGTAGTGAAGCTTCCATATAACATTGTGAATAGTCCTTATAGGACAGTAGTGAAGCTTCCATATAACAGTGTGAATAGTCCTTGTAGGACAGTAGTGAAGCTTCCATATAACATTGTGAATACTCCTTGTAGGACAGAAGTGAAGCTTCCATATAGCAGTGTGAATAGTCCTTGTAGGACAGTAGTGAAGCTTCCATATAACATTGTGAATAGTCCTTATAGGACAGTAGTGAAGCTTCCATATAACAGTGTGAATAGTGCTTGTAGGACAGTAGTGAAGCTTCCATATAACAGTATGAATAGTCCTTGTAGGACAGTAGTGAAGCTTCCATATAGCAGTGTGAATAGTCCTTGTAGGACAGTAGTGAAGCTTCCATATAGCAGTGTGAATAGTCCTTGTAGGACAGTAGTGAAGCTTCCATATAACATTGTGAATAGTCCTTGTAGGACAGTAGTGAAGCTTCCATATAACATTGTGAATAGTCCTTGTAGGAAAGTAGTGAAGCTTCCATATAGCAGTGTGAATAGTCCTTGTAGGACAGTAGTGAAGCTTCCATATAACAGTGTGAATAGTCCTTATAGGACAGTAGTGAAGCTTCCATATAACATTGTGAATAGTCCTTGTAGGACAGTAGTGAAGCTTCCATATAACAGTGTGAATAGTCCTTGTAGGACAGTAGTGAAGCTTCCATATAATAGTGTGAATAGTCCTTGTAGGACAGAAGTGAAGCTTCCATATAACAGTGTGAATAGTCCTTTTAGGACAGTAGTGAAGCTTCCATATAACAGTGTGAATAGTCCTTGTAGGACAGAAGTGAAGCTTCCATATAACAGTGTGAATAGTCCTTGTAGGACAGTAGTAAAGCTTCCATATAATAGTGTGAATAGTCCTTGTAGGACAGAAGTGAAGCTTCCATATAACAGTGTGAATAGTCCTTTTAGGACAGTAGTGAAGCTTCCATATAACAGTGTGAATAGTCCTTGTAGGACATTAGTGAAGCTTCCATATAACAGTGTGAATAGTCCTTGTAGGACAGTAGTGAAGCTTCCATATAGCAGTGTGAATAGTCCTTGTAGGACAGTAGTGAAGCTTCCATATAGCAGTGTGAATAGTCCTTGTAGGACAGTAGTGAAGCTTCCATATAACAGTGTGAATAGTCCTTGTAGGATAGTAGTGAAGCTTCCATATAGCAGTGTGAATAGTCCTTGTAGGACAGTAGTGAAGCTTCCATATAGCAGTGTGAATAGTCCTTGTAGGGTAGTAGTGAAGCTTCCATATAGCAGTGTGAATAGTCCTTGTAGGACAGTAGTGAAGCTTCCATATAGCAGTGTGAATAGTCCTTGTAGGACAGTAGTGAAGCTTCCATATAACAGTGTGAAAAGTCCTTGTAGGACAGTAGTGGAGCTTCTATATAATAGTGTGAATAGTCCTTGTAGGACAGTAGTGAAGCTTCCATATAGCAGTGTGAATAGTCCTTGTAGGACAGTAGTGAAGCTTCCATATAATAGTGTGAATAGTCCTTGTAGGACAGTAGTGAAGCTTCCATATAACAGTGTGAATAGTCCTTATAGGACAGTAGTGAAGCTTCCATATAACAGTGTGAATAGTCATTGTAGGACAGTAGTGAAGCTTCCATATAGCAGTGTGAATAGTCCTTGTAGGACAGTAGTGAAGCTTCCATATAACATTGTGAATAGTCCTTGTAGGACAGTAGTGAAGCTTCCATATAACATTGTGAATAGTTCTTGTAGGACAGTAGTGAAGCTTCCATATAACAGTGTGAATAGTCCTTGTAGGACAGTAGTGAAGCTTCCATATAACATTGTGAATAGTCCTTGTAGGACAGTAGTGAAGCTTCCATATAATAGTGTGAATAGTCCTTGTAGGACAGTAGTGAAGCTTCCATATAACATTGTGAATAGTCCTTGTAGGACAGTAGTGAAGCTTCCATATAACATTGTGAATAGTCCTTGTAGGACAGTAGTGAAGCTTCCATATAACATTGTGAATAGTCCTTATAGGACAGTAGTGAAGCTTTCATATAACAGTGTGAATAGTCCTTGTAGGACAGTAGTGAAGCTTCCATATAACATTGTGAATAGTCCTTGTAGGACAGTAGTGAAGCTTCCATATAACAGTGTGAATAGTTCTTGTAGGACAGTAGTGAAGCTACCATATAATAGTGTGAATAGTCCTTGTAGGACAGTAGTGAAGCTTCCATATAACAGTGTGAATAGTCCTTGTAGGACAGAAGTGAAGCTTCCATATAACAGTGTGAATAGTCCTTGTAGGACAGTAGTGAAGCTTCCATATAACAGTGTGAATAGTCCTTGTAGGACAGTAGTGAAGCTTCCATATAGCAGTGTGAATAGTCCTTGTAGGACAGTAGTGAAGCTTCCATATAGCAGTGTGAATAGTCCTTGTAGGACAGTAGTGAAGCTTCCATATAGCAGTGTGAATAGTCCTTGTAGGACAGTAGTGAAGCTTCTATATAATAGTGTGAATAGTCCTTGTAGGACAGTAGTGAAGCTTCCATATAGCAGTGTGAATAGTCCTTTTAGGACAGTAGTGAAGCTTCCATATAGCAGTGTGAATAGTCCTTGTAGGACAGTAGTGAAGCTTCCATATAACATTGTGAATAGTCCTTGTAGGACAGTAGTGAAGCTTCCATATAACATTGTGAATAGTCCTTGTAGGACAGTAGTGAAGCTTCCATATAACATTGTGAATAGTCCTTGTAGGACAGTAGTGAAGCTTCCATATAACATTGTGAATAGTCCTTATAGGACAGTAGTGAAGCTTCCATATAACATTGTGAATAGTCCTTGTAGGACAGTAGTGAAGCTTCCATATAACATTGTGAATAGTCCTTATAGGACAGTAGTGAAGCTTCCATATAACATTGTGAATAGTCCTTATAGGACAGTAGTGAAGCTTCCATATAACATTGTGAATAGTCCTTGTAGGACAGTAGTGAAGCTTCCATATAACATTGTGAATAGTCCTTGTAGGACAGTAGTGAAGCTTCCATATAACATTGTGAATAGTCCTTATAGGACAGTAGTGAAGCTTCCATATAACATTGTGAATAGTCCTTGTAGGACAGTAGTGAAGCTTCCATATAACATTGTGAATAGTCCTTATAGGACAGTAGTGAAGCTTCCATATAACAGTGTGAATAGTCCTTGTAGGACAGTAGTGAAGCTTCCATATAGCAGTGTGAATAGTCCTTGTAGGACAGTAGTGAAGCTTCCATATAACATTGTGAATAGTCCTTGTAGGACAGTAGTGAAGCTTCCATATAACATTGTGAATAGTCCTTGTAGGACAGTAGTGAAGCTTCCATATAACAGTGTGAATAGTTCTTGTAGGACAGTAGTGAAGCTTCCATATAATAGTGTGAATAGTCCTTGTAGGGTAGTAGTGAAGCTTCCATATAACAGCGTGAATAGTCCTTGTAGGACAGAAGTGAAGCTTCCATATAACAGTGTGAATAGTCCTTGTAGGGTAGTAGTGAAGCTTCCATATAACAGTGTGAATAGTCCTTGTAGGACAGTAGTGAAGCTGCCATATAACAGTGTGAATAGTCCTTGTAGGACAGTAGTGAAGCTTCTATATAATAGTGTGAATAGTCCTTGTAGGACAGTAGTGAAGCTTCCATATAGCAGTGTGAATAGTCCTTATAGGACAGTAGTGAAGCTTCCATATAACAGTGTGAATAGTCCTTATAGGACAGTAGTGAAGCTTCCATATAACATTGTGAATAGTCCTTGTAGGACAGTAGTGAAGCTTCCATATAACATTGTGAATAGTCCTTATAGGACAGTAGTGAAGCTTCCATATAACATTGTGAATAGTCCTTGTAGGACAGTAGTGAAGCTTCCATATAACATTGTGATTAGTCCTTATAGGACAGTAGTGAAGCTTCCATATAACATTGTGAATAGTCCTTGTAGGACAGTAGTGAAGCTTCCATATAACATTGTGAATAGTCCTTGTAGGACAGTAGTGAAGCTTCCATATAACATTGTGAATAGTCCTTATAGGACAGTAGTGAAGCTTCCATATAATAGTGTGAATAGTCCTTATAGGACAGTAGTGAAGCTTCCATATAACATTGTGAATAGTCCTTGTAGGACAGTAGTGAAGCTTCCATATAACATTGTGAATAGTCCTTATAGGACAGTAGTGAAGCTTCCATATAACAGTGTGAATAGTCCTTGTAGGACAGTAGTGAAGCTTCCATATAATAGTGTGAATTGTCCTTGTAGGACAGTAGTGAAGCTTCCATATAACATTGTGAATAGTCCTTGTAGGACAGTAGTGAAGCTTCCATATAACATTGTGAATAGTCCTTATAGGACAGTAGTGAAGCTTCCATATATCAGTGTGAATAGTCCTTGTAGGATAGTAGTGAAGCTTCCATATAGCAGTGTGAATAGTCCTTGTAGGACAGTAGTGAAGCTTCCATATAACAGTGTGAATAGTCCTTGCAGGACAATAGTGAAGCTTCCATATAACATTGTGAATAGTCCTTATAGGACAGTAGTGAAGCTTCCATATAGCAGTGTGAATAGTGCTTGTAGGATAGTAGTGAAGCTTCCATATAACAGTGTGAATAGTCCTTGTAGGACAGTAGTGAAGCTTCCATATATCAGTGTGAATAGTCCTTATAGGACAGTAGTGAAGCTTCCATATAGCAGTGTGAATAGTGCTTGTAGGACAGTAGTGAAGCTTCCATATAGCAGTGTGAATAGTCCTTGTAGGACAGTAGTGAAGCTTCCATATAACAGTGTGAATAGTCCTTGTAGGACAATAGTGAAGCTTCCATATAACAGTGTGAATAGTTCTTGTAGGACAGTAGTGAAGCTTCCATATAACAGTGTGAATAGTTTTTATAGGACAGTAGTGAAGCTTCCATATAACAGTGTGAATAGTCCTTGTAGGACAGTAGTGAAGCTTCCATATAGCAGTGTGAATAGTCCTTGTAGGACAGTAGTGAAGCTTCTATATAATAGTGTGAATAGTCCTTGTAGGACAGTAGTGAAGCTTCCATATAGCAGTGTGAATAGTCCTTGTAGGACAGTAGTGAAGCTTCCATATAACAGTGTGAATAGTCCTTGTAGGACAGTATTGAAGCTTCCATATAATATTGTGAATAGTCCTTGTAGGACAGTAGTGAAGCTTCCATATAACATTGTGAATAGTCCTTATAGGACAGTAGTGAAGCTTCCATATAACATTGTGAATAGTCCTTGTAGGACAGTAGTGAAGCTTCCATATAACAGTGTGAATAGTCCTTGTAGGACAGTAGTGAAGCTTCCATATAGCAGTGTGAATAGTCCTTGTAGGACAGTAGTGAAGCTTCCATATAACAGTGTGAATAGTCCTTGTAGGACAGTAGTGAAGCTTCCATATAGCAGTGTGAATAGTCCTTGTAGGACAGTAGTGAAGCTTCCATATAACATTGTGAATAGTCCTTGTAGGACAGTAGTGAAGCTTCCATATAACATTGTGAATAGTCCTTATAGGACAGTAGTGAAGCTTCCATTTCTTCCATTTAACATTGTGAATAGTCCTTGTAGGACAGTAGTGAAGCTTCCATATAACAGTGTGAATAGTCCTTGTAGGACAGTAGTGAAGCTTCCATATAACAGTGTGAATAGTGCTTGTAGGACAGTAGTGAAGCTTCCATATAGCAGTGTGAATAGTCCTTATAGGACAGTAGTGAAGCTTCCATATAGCAGTGTGAATAGTCCTTGTAGGACAGTAGTGAAGCTTCCATATAACAGTGTGAATAGTCCTTGTAGGACAGTAGTGAAGCTTCCATATAGCAGTGTGAATAGTCCTTGTAGGACAGTAGTGAAGCTTCCATATAGCAGTGTGAATAGTCCTTATAGGACAGTAGTGAAGCTTCCATATAGCATTGTGAATAGTCCTTGTAGGACAGTAGTGAAGCTTCCATATAATAGTGTGAATAGTCCTTGTAGGACAGTAGTGAAGCTTCCATATAGCAGTGTGAATAGTCCTTGTAGGACAGTAGTGAAGCTTCTATATAATAGTGTGAATAGTCCTTGTAGGACAGTAGTGAAGCTTCCATATAACAGTGTGAATAGTCCTTGTAGGACAGTAGTGAAGCTTCCATATAGCAGTGTGAATAGTCCTTGTAGGACAGTAGTGAAGCTTCCATATAACAGTGTGAATAGTCCTTGTAGGACAGTAGTGAAGCTTCCATATAACATTGTGAATAGTCCTTGTAGGACAGTAGTGAAGCTTCCATATAACATTGTGAATAGTCCTTATAGGACAGTAGTGAAGCTTCCATATAACAGTGTGAATAGTCCTTGTAGGACAGTAGTGAAGCTTCCATATAATAGTGTGAATAGTCCTTGTAGGACAGTAGTGAAGCTTCCATATAACATTGTGAATAGTCCTTGTAGGACAGTAGTGAAGCTTCCATATAACAGTGTGGATAGTCCTTGTAGGACAGTAGTGAAGCTTCCATATAACATTGTGAATAGTCCTTGTAGGACAGTAGTGAAGCTTCCATATAATAGTGTGAATAGTCCTTGTAGTACAGTAGTGAAGCTTCCATATAACATTGTGAATAGTCCTTGTAGGACAGTAGTGAAGCTTCCATATAACATTGTGAATAGTCCTTGTAGAACAGTAGTGAAGCTTCCATATAACAGTGTGAATAGTCCTTGTAGGACAGTAGTGAAGCTTCCATATAACATTGTGAATAGTCCTTGTAGGACAGTAGTGAAGCTTCCATATAACAGTGTGGATAGTTCTTGTAGGACAGTAGTGAAGCTTCCATATAATAGTGTGAATAGTCCTTGTAGGACAGTAGTGAAGCTTCCATATAATAGTGTGAATTGTCCTTGTAGGACAGTAGTGAAGCTTCCATATAACATTGTGAATAGTCCTTATAGGACAGTAGTGAAGCTTCCATATATCAGTGTGAATAGTCCTTGTAGGATAGTAGTGAAGCTTCCATATAGCAGTGTGAATAGTCCTTGTAGGACAGTAGTGAAGCTTCCATATAACAGTGTGAATAGTCCTTGTAGGACAATAGTGAAGCTTCCATATAACATTGTGAATAGTCCTTATAGGACAGTAGTGAAGCTTCCATATAGCAGTGTGAATAGTGCTTGTAGGATAGTAGTGAAGCTTCCATATAACAGTGTGAATAGTCCTTGTAGGACAGTAGTGAAGCTTCCATATAGCAGTGTGAATAGTCCTTGTAGGACAGTAGTGAAGCTTCCATATAACAGTGTGAATAGTCCTTGTAGGACAGTAGTGAAGCTTCCATATAGCAGTGTGAATAGTCCTTATAGGACAGTAGTGAAGCTTCCATATAACATTGTGAATAGTCCTTGTAGGACAGTAGTGAAGCTTCCATATAACAGTGTGAATAGTTTTTATAGGACAGTAGTGAAGCTTCCATATAGCAGTGTGAATAGTCCTTGTAGGACAGTAGTGAAGCTTCTATATAATAGTGTGAATAGTGCTTGTAGGACAGTAGTGAAGCTTCCATATAACAGTGTGAATAGTCCTTGTAGGACAGTATTGAAGCTTCCATATAATATTGTGAATAGTCCTTGTAGGACAGTAGTGAAGCTTCCATATAACATTGTGAATAGTCCTTATAGGACAGTAGTGAAGCTTCCATATAACAGTGTGAATAGTCCTTGTAGGACAGTAGTGAAGCTTCCATATAGCAGTGTGAATAGTCCTTGTAGGACAGTAGTGAAGCTTCCATATAACAGTGTGAATAGTCCTTGTAGGACAGTAGTGAAGCTTCCATATAGCAGTGTGAATAGTCCTTGTAGGACAGTAGTGAAGCTTCCATATAACATTGTGAATAGTCCTTGTAGGACAGTAGTGAAGCTTCCATATAACATTGTGAATAGTCCTTATAGGACAGTAGTGAAGCTTCCATTTCTTCCATTTAACATTGTGAATAGTCCTTGTAGGACAGTAGTGAAGCTTCCATATAACAGTGTGAATAGTCCTTGTAGGACAGTAGTGAAGCTTCCATATAACATTGTGAATAGTCCTTGTAGGACAGTAGTGAAGCTTCCATATAGCAGTGTGAATAGTCCTTATAGGACAGTAGTGAAGCTTCCATATAGCAGTGTGAATAGTCCTTGTAGGACAGTAGTGAAGCTTCCATATAACAGTGTGAATAGTCCTTGTAGGACAGTAGTGAAGCTTCCATATAACATTGTGAATAGTCCTTGTAGGACAGTAGTGAAGCTTCCATATAGCAGTGTGAATAGTCCTTGTAGGACAGTAGTGAAGCTTCCATATAGCAGTGTGAATAGTCCTTATAGGACAGTAGTGAAGCTTCCATATAGCATTGTGAATAGTCCTTGTAGGACAGTAGTGAAGCTTCCATATAACATTGTGAATAGTCCTTGTAGGACAGTAGTGAAGCTTCCATATAACAGTGTGAATAGTCCTTGTAGGACAGTAGTGAAGCTTCCATATAACAGTGTGAATAGTTCTTGTAGGACAGTAGTGAAGCTTCCATATAACAGTGTGAATAGTCCTTGTAGGACAGTAGTGAAGCTTCCATATAACAGTGTGAATAGTCCTTGTAGGACAGTAGTAAAGCTTCCATATAATAGTGTGAATAGTTCTTGAAGGACAGTAGTGAAGCTTCCATATAACAGTGTGAATAGTCCTTGTAGGACAGTAGTGAAGCTTCCATATAACAGTGTGAATAGTCCTTGTAGGACAGTAGTAAAGCTTCCATATAATAGTGTGAATAGTTCTTGAAGGACAGTAGTGAAGCTTCCATATAACAGTGTGAATAGTCCTTGTAGGACAGTAGTGAAGCTTCCATATAACATTGTGAATAGTCCTTGTAGGACAGTAGTGAAGCTTCCATATAGCAGTGTGAATAGTCCTTGTAGGACAGTAGTGAAGCTTCCATATAGCAGTGTGAATAGTCCTTATAGGACAGTAGTGAAGCTTCCATATAGCATTGTGAATAGTCCTTGTAGGACAGTAGTGAAGCTTCCATATAACATTGTGAATAGTCCTTGTAGGACAGTAGTGAAGCTTCCATATAACAGTGTGAATAGTCCTTGTAGGACAGTAGTGAAGCTTCCATATAACAGTGTGAATAGTTCTTGTAGGACAGTAGTGAAGCTTCCATATAATAGTGTGAATAGTCCTTGTAGGACAGTAGTGAAGCTTCCATATAGCAGTGTGAATAGTCCTTGTAGGACAGTAGTGAAGCTTCTATATAATAGTGTGAATAGTCCTTGTAGGACAGTAGTGAAGCTTCCATATAACAGTGTGAATAGTCCTTGTAGGACAGTAGTGAAGCTTCCATATAGCAGTGTGAATAGTCCTTGTATGACAGTAGTGAAGCTTCCATATAACAGTGTGAATAGTCCTTGTAGGACAGTAGTGAAGCTTCCATATAGCAGTGTGAATAGTCCTTGTAGGACAGTAGTGAAGCTTCCATATAGCAGTGTGAATAGTCCTTGTAGGACAGTAGTGAAGCTTCCATATAACAGTGTGAATAGTCCTTGTAGGACAGTAGTGAAGCTTCCATATAGCAGTGTGAATAGTCCTTGTAGGACAGTAGTGAAGCTTCCATATAGCAGTGTGAATAGTCCTTATAGGACAGTAGTGAAGCTTCCATATAGCATTGTGAATAGTCCTTGTAGGACAGTAGTGAAGCTTCCATATAACAGTGTGAATAGTTCTTGTAGGACAGTAGTGAAGCTTCCATATAATAGTGTGAATAGTCCTTGTAGGACAGTAGTGAAGCTTCCATATAGCAGTGTGAATAGTCCTTGTAGGACAGTAGTGAAGCTTCTATATAATAGTGTGAATAGTCCTTGTAGGACAGTAGTGAAGCTTCCATATAGCAGTGTGAATAGTCCTTGTAGGACAGTAGTGAAGCTTCTATATAATAGTGTGAATAGTCCTTGTAGGACAGTAGTGAAGCTTCCATATAACAGTGTGAATAGTCCTTGTAGGACAGTAGTGAAGCTTCCATATAGCAGTGTGAATAGTCCTTGTATGACAGTAGTGAAGCTTCCATATAACAGTGTGAATAGTCCTTATAGGACAGTAGTGAAGCTTCCATATAACAGTGTGAATAGTCCTTGTAGGACAGTAGTGAAGCTTCCATATAACATTGTGAATAGTCCTTGTAGGACAGTAGTGAATCTTCCATATAACATTGTGAATAGTCCTTCTAGGAAAGTAGTGAAGCTTCCATATAGCAGTGTGAATAGTCCTTGTAGGACAGTAGTGAAGCTTCCATATAACAGTGTGAATAGTCCTTGTAGGACAGTAGTGAAGCTTCCATATAATAGTGTGAATAGTCCTTGTAGGACAGAAGTGAAGCTTCCATATAACAGTGTGAATAGTCCATGTAGGACAGTAGTGAAGCTTCCATATAATAGTGTGAATAGTCCTTGTAGGACAGAAGTGAAGCTTCCATATAACAGTGTGAATAGTCCTTTTAGGACAGTAGTGAAGCTTCCATATAACAGTGTGAATAGTCCTTGTAGGACAGAAGTGAAGCTTCCATATAACAGTGTGAATAGTCCTTGTAGGACAGTAGTGAAGCTTCCATATAATAGTGTGAATAGTCCTTGTAGGACAGAAGTGAAGCTTCCATATAACAGTGTGAATAGTCCTTTTAGGACAGTAGTGAAGCTTCCATATAACAGTGTGAATAGTCCTTGTAGGACAGTAGTGAAGCTTCCATATAATAGTGTGAATAGTCCTTGTAGGACAGAAGTGAAGCTTCCATATAACAGTGTGAATAGTCCTTTTAGGACAGTAGTTAAGCTTCCATATAACAGTGTGAATAGTCCTTGTAGGACAGAAGTGAAGCTTCCATATAACAGTGTGAATAGTCCTTGTAGGACATTAGTGAAGCTTCCATATAACAGTGTGAATAGTCCTTGTAGGACAGTAGTGAAGCTTCCATATAGCAGTGTGAATAGTCCTTGTAGGACAGTAGTGAAGCTTCCATATAGCAGTGTGAATAGTCCTTGTAGGACAGTAGTGAAGCTTCCATATAACAGTGTGAATAGTCCTTGTAGGACAGTAGTGAAGCTTCCATATAGCAGTGTGAATAGTCCTTGTAGGACAGTAGTGAAGCTTCCATATAGCAGTGTGAATAGTCCTTGTAGGACAGTAGTGAAGCTTCCATATAATAGTGTGAATAGTCCTTGTAGGACAGTAGTGAAGCTTCCATATAACAGTGTGAATAGTCCTTGTAGGATAGTAGTGAAGCTTCCATATAACAGTGTGAATAGTCCTTGTAGGACAGTAGTGAAGCTTCCATATAGCAGTGTGAATAGTCCTTGTAGGACAGTAGTGAAGCTTCCATATAGCAGTGTGAATAGTCCTTGTAGGACAGTAGTGAAGCTTCCATATAACAGTGTGAATAGTCCTTGTAGGGCAGTAGTGAAGCTTCCATATAGCAGTGTGAATAGTCCTTGTAGGACAGTAGTGAAGCTTCCATATAACAGTGTGAATAGTTTTTATAGGACAGTAGTGAAGCTTCCATATAACAGTGTGAATAGTCCTTGTAGGACAGTAGTGAAGCTTCCATATAGCAGTGTGAATAGTCCTTGTAGGACAGTAGTGAAGCTTCTATATAATAGTGTGAATAGTCCTTGTAGGACAGTAGTGAAGCTTCCATATAGCAGTGTGAATAGTCCTTGTAGGACAGTAGTGAAGCTTCCATATAACAGTGTGAATAGTCCTTGTAGGACAGTATTGAAGCTTCCATATAATATTGTGAATAGTCCTTGTAGGACAGTAGTGAAGCTTCCATATAACATTGTGAATAGTCCTTATAGGACAGTAGTGAAGCTTCCATATAACATTGTGAATAGTCCTTGTAGGACAGTAGTGAAGCTTCCATATAACAGTGTGAATAGTCCTTGTAGGACAGTAGTGAAGCTTCCATATAGCAGTGTGAATAGTCCTTGTAGGACAGTAGTGAAGCTTCCATATAACAGTGTGAATAGTCCTTGTAGGACAGTAGTGAAGCTTCCATATAGCAGTGTGAATAGTCCTTGTAGGACAGTAGTGAAGCTTCCATATAACATTGTGAATAGTCCTTGTAGGACAGTAGTGAAGCTTCCATATAACATTGTGAATAGTCCTTATAGGACAGTAGTGAAGCTTCCATTTCTTCCATTTAACATTGTGAATAGTCCTTGTAGGACAGTAGTGAAGCTTCCATATAACAGTGTGAATAGTCCTTGTAGGACAGTAGTGAAGCTTCCATATAACAGTGTGAATAGTGCTTGTAGGACAGTAGTGAAGCTTCCATATAGCAGTGTGAATAGTCCTTATAGGACAGTAGTGAAGCTTCCATATAGCAGTGTGAATAGTCCTTGTAGGACAGTAGTGAAGCTTCCATATAACAGTGTGAATAGTCCTTGTAGGACAGTAGTGAAGCTTCCATATAGCAGTGTGAATAGTCCTTGTAGGACAGTAGTGAAGCTTCCATATAGCAGTGTGAATAGTCCTTATAGGACAGTAGTGAAGCTTCCATATAGCATTGTGAATAGTCCTTGTAGGACAGTAGTGAAGCTTCCATATAATAGTGTGAATAGTCCTTGTAGGACAGTAGTGAAGCTTCCATATAGCAGTGTGAATAGTCCTTGTAGGACAGTAGTGAAGCTTCTATATAATAGTGTGAATAGTCCTTGTAGGACAGTAGTGAAGCTTCCATATAACAGTGTGAATAGTCCTTGTAGGACAGTAGTGAAGCTTCCATATAGCAGTGTGAATAGTCCTTGTAGGACAGTAGTGAAGCTTCCATATAACAGTGTGAATAGTCCTTGTAGGACAGTAGTGAAGCTTCCATATAACATTGTGAATAGTCCTTGTAGGACAGTAGTGAAGCTTCCATATAACATTGTGAATAGTCCTTATAGGACAGTAGTGAAGCTTCCATATAACAGTGTGAATAGTCCTTGTAGGACAGTAGTGAAGCTTCCATATAATAGTGTGAATAGTCCTTGTAGGACAGTAGTGAAGCTTCCATATAACATTGTGAATAGTCCTTGTAGGACAGTAGTGAAGCTTCCATATAACAGTGTGGATAGTCCTTGTAGGACAGTAGTGAAGCTTCCATATAACATTGTGAATAGTCCTTGTAGGACAGTAGTGAAGCTTCCATATAATAGTGTGAATAGTCCTTGTAGTACAGTAGTGAAGCTTCCATATAACATTGTGAATAGTCCTTGTAGGACAGTAGTGAAGCTTCCATATAACATTGTGAATAGTCCTTGTAGAACAGTAGTGAAGCTTCCATATAACAGTGTGAATAGTCCTTGTAGGACAGTAGTGAAGCTTCCATATAACATTGTGAATAGTCCTTGTAGGACAGTAGTGAAGCTTCCATATAACAGTGTGGATAGTTCTTGTAGGACAGTAGTGAAGCTTCCATATAATAGTGTGAATAGTCCTTGTAGGACAGTAGTGAAGCTTCCATATAATAGTGTGAATTGTCCTTGTAGGACAGTAGTGAAGCTTCCATATAACATTGTGAATAGTCCTTATAGGACAGTAGTGAAGCTTCCATATATCAGTGTGAATAGTCCTTGTAGGATAGTAGTGAAGCTTCCATATAGCAGTGTGAATAGTCCTTGTAGGACAGTAGTGAAGCTTCCATATAACAGTGTGAATAGTCCTTGTAGGACAATAGTGAAGCTTCCATATAACATTGTGAATAGTCCTTATAGGACAGTAGTGAAGCTTCCATATAGCAGTGTGAATAGTGCTTGTAGGATAGTAGTGAAGCTTCCATATAACAGTGTGAATAGTCCTTGTAGGACAGTAGTGAAGCTTCCATATAGCAGTGTGAATAGTCCTTGTAGGACAGTAGTGAAGCTTCCATATAACAGTGTGAATAGTCCTTGTAGGACAGTAGTGAAGCTTCCATATAGCAGTGTGAATAGTCCTTATAGGACAGTAGTGAAGCTTCCATATAACATTGTGAATAGTCCTTGTAGGACAGTAGTGAAGCTTCCATATAACAGTGTGAATAGTTTTTATAGGACAGTAGTGAAGCTTCCATATAGCAGTGTGAATAGTCCTTGTAGGACAGTAGTGAAGCTTCTATATAATAGTGTGAATAGTGCTTGTAGGACAGTAGTGAAGCTTCCATATAACAGTGTGAATAGTCCTTGTAGGACAGTATTGAAGCTTCCATATAATATTGTGAATAGTCCTTGTAGGACAGTAGTGAAGCTTCCATATAACATTGTGAATAGTCCTTATAGGACAGTAGTGAAGCTTCCATATAACAGTGTGAATAGTCCTTGTAGGACAGTAGTGAAGCTTCCATATAGCAGTGTGAATAGTCCTTGTAGGACAGTAGTGAAGCTTCCATATAACAGTGTGAATAGTCCTTGTAGGACAGTAGTGAAGCTTCCATATAGCAGTGTGAATAGTCCTTGTAGGACAGTAGTGAAGCTTCCATATAACATTGTGAATAGTCCTTGTAGGACAGTAGTGAAGCTTCCATATAACATTGTGAATAGTCCTTATAGGACAGTAGTGAAGCTTCCATTTCTTCCATTTAACATTGTGAATAGTCCTTGTAGGACAGTAGTGAAGCTTCCATATAACAGTGTGAATAGTCCTTGTAGGACAGTAGTGAAGCTTCCATATAACATTGTGAATAGTCCTTGTAGGACAGTAGTGAAGCTTCCATATAGCAGTGTGAATAGTCCTTATAGGACAGTAGTGAAGCTTCCATATAGCAGTGTGAATAGTCCTTGTAGGACAGTAGTGAAGCTTCCATATAACAGTGTGAATAGTCCTTGTAGGACAGTAGTGAAGCTTCCATATAACATTGTGAATAGTCCTTGTAGGACAGTAGTGAAGCTTCCATATAGCAGTGTGAATAGTCCTTGTAGGACAGTAGTGAAGCTTCCATATAGCAGTGTGAATAGTCCTTATAGGACAGTAGTGAAGCTTCCATATAGCATTGTGAATAGTCCTTGTAGGACAGTAGTGAAGCTTCCATATAACATTGTGAATAGTCCTTGTAGGACAGTAGTGAAGCTTCCATATAACAGTGTGAATAGTCCTTGTAGGACAGTAGTGAAGCTTCCATATAACAGTGTGAATAGTTCTTGTAGGACAGTAGTGAAGCTTCCATATAACAGTGTGAATAGTCCTTGTAGGACAGTAGTGAAGCTTCCATATAACAGTGTGAATAGTCCTTGTAGGACAGTAGTAAAGCTTCCATATAATAGTGTGAATAGTTCTTGAAGGACAGTAGTGAAGCTTCCATATAACAGTGTGAATAGTCCTTGTAGGACAGTAGTGAAGCTTCCATATAACAGTGTGAATAGTCCTTGTAGGACAGTAGTAAAGCTTCCATATAATAGTGTGAATAGTTCTTGAAGGACAGTAGTGAAGCTTCCATATAACAGTGTGAATAGTCCTTGTAGGACAGTAGTGAAGCTTCCATATAACATTGTGAATAGTCCTTGTAGGACAGTAGTGAAGCTTCCATATAGCAGTGTGAATAGTCCTTGTAGGACAGTAGTGAAGCTTCCATATAGCAGTGTGAATAGTCCTTATAGGACAGTAGTGAAGCTTCCATATAGCATTGTGAATAGTCCTTGTAGGACAGTAGTGAAGCTTCCATATAACATTGTGAATAGTCCTTGTAGGACAGTAGTGAAGCTTCCATATAACAGTGTGAATAGTCCTTGTAGGACAGTAGTGAAGCTTCCATATAACAGTGTGAATAGTTCTTGTAGGACAGTAGTGAAGCTTCCATATAATAGTGTGAATAGTCCTTGTAGGACAGTAGTGAAGCTTCCATATAGCAGTGTGAATAGTCCTTGTAGGACAGTAGTGAAGCTTCTATATAATAGTGTGAATAGTCCTTGTAGGACAGTAGTGAAGCTTCCATATAACAGTGTGAATAGTCCTTGTAGGACAGTAGTGAAGCTTCCATATAGCAGTGTGAATAGTCCTTGTATGACAGTAGTGAAGCTTCCATATAACAGTGTGAATAGTCCTTGTAGGACAGTAGTGAAGCTTCCATATAGCAGTGTGAATAGTCCTTGTAGGACAGTAGTGAAGCTTCCATATAACAGTGTGAATAGTCCTTGTAGGACAGTAGTGAAGCTTCCATATAGCAGTGTGAATAGTCCTTGTAGGACAGTAGTGAAGCTTCCATATAGCAGTGTGAATAGTCCTTATAGGACAGTAGTGAAGCTTCCATATAGCATTGTGAATAGTCCTTGTAGGACAGTAGTGAAGCTTCCATATAACAGTGTGAATAGTTCTTGTAGGACAGTAGTGAAGCTTCCATATAATAGTGTGAATAGTCCTTGTAGGACAGTAGTGAAGCTTCCATATAGCAGTGTGAATAGTCCTTGTAGGACAGTAGTGAAGCTTCTATATAATAGTGTGAATAGTCCTTGTAGGACAGTAGTGAAGCTTCCATATAGCAGTGTGAATAGTCCTTGTAGGACAGTAGTGAAGCTTCTATATAATAGTGTGAATAGTCCTT
This sequence comes from Engystomops pustulosus, assembly GCF_040894005.1. Classification (NCBI taxonomy): domain Eukaryota; kingdom Metazoa; phylum Chordata; class Amphibia; order Anura; family Leptodactylidae; genus Engystomops; species Engystomops pustulosus. The sequence continues at coordinate 113,603,549 of NC_092418.1, read as the reverse complement.
GTAGGACAGTAGTGAAGCTTCCATATAACAGTGTGAATAGTCCTTGTAGGACAGTAGTGAAGCTTCCATATAGCAGTGTGAATAGTCCTTGTATGACAGTAGTGAAGCTTCCATATAACAGTGTGAATAGTCCTTATAGGACAGTAGTGAAGCTTCCATATAACAGTGTGAATAGTCCTTGTAGGACAGTAGTGAAGCTTCCATATAACATTGTGAATAGTCCTTGTAGGACAGTAGTGAAGCTTCCATATAACATTGTGAATAGTCCTTCTAGGAAAGTAGTGAAGCTTCCATATAGCAGTGTGAATAGTCCTTGTAGGACAGTAGTGAAGCTTCCATATAACAGTGTGAATAGTCCTTGTAGGACAGTAGTGAAGCTTCCATATAATAGTGTGAATAGTCCTTGTAGGACAGAAGTGAAGCTTCCATATAACAGTGTGAATAGTCCTTGTAGGACAGTAGTGAAGCTTCCATATAATAGTGTGAATAGTCCTTGTAGGACAGAAGTGAAGCTTCCATATAACAGTGTGAATAGTCCTTTTAGGACAGTAGTGAAGCTTCCATATAACAGTGTGAATAGTCCTTGTAGGACAGAAGTGAAGCTTCCATATAACAGTGTGAATAGTCCTTGTAGGACAGTAGTGAAGCTTCCATATAATAGTGTGAATAGTCCTTGTAGGACAGAAGTGAAGCTTCCATATAACAGTGTGAATAGTCCTTTTAGGACAGTAGTGAAGCTTCCATATAACAGTGTGAATAGTCCTTGTAGGACAGTAGTGAAGCTTCCATATAATAGTGTGAATAGTCCTTGTAGGACAGAAGTGAAGCTTCCATATAACAGTGTGAATAGTCCTTTTAGGACAGTAGTTAAGCTTCCATATAACAGTGTGAATAGTCCTTGTAGGACAGAAGTGAAGCTTCCATATAACAGTGTGAATAGTCCTTGTAGGACATTAGTGAAGCTTCCATATAACAGTGTGAATAGTCCTTGTAGGACAGTAGTGAAGCTTCCATATAGCAGTGTGAATAGTCCTTGTAGGACAGTAGTGAAGCTTCCATATAGCAGTGTGAATAGTCCTTGTAGGACAGTAGTGAAGCTTCCATATAACAGTGTGAATAGTCCTTGTAGGACAGTAGTGAAGCTTCCATATAGCAGTGTGAATAGTCCTTGTAGGACAGTAGTGAAGCTTCCATATAGCAGTGTGAATAGTCCTTGTAGGACAGTAGTGAAGCTTCCATATAATAGTGTGAATAGTCCTTGTAGGACAGTAGTGAAGCTTCCATATAACAGTGTGAATAGTCCTTGTAGGATAGTAGTGAAGCTTCCATATAACAGTGTGAATAGTCCTTGTAGGACAGTAGTGAAGCTTCCATATAGCAGTGTGAATAGTCCTTGTAGGACAGTAGTGAAGCTTCCATATAGCAGTGTGAATAGTCCTTGTAGGACAGTAGTGAAGCTTCCATATAACAGTGTGAATAGTCCTTGTAGGGCAGTAGTGAAGCTTCCATATAGCAGTGTGAATAGTCCTTGTAGGACAGTAGTGAAGCTTCCATATAATAGTGTGAATAGTCCTTGTAGGGCAGTAGTGAAGCTTCCATATAACATTGTGAATAGTCCTTGTAGGACAGTAGTGAAGCTTCCATATAATAGTGTGAATAGTCCTTGTAGGACAGTAGTGAAGCTTCCATATAACAGTGTGAATAGTCCTTGTAGGACAGAAGTGAAGCTTCCATATAACAGTGTGAATAGTCCTTGTAGGACATTAGTGAAGCTTCCATATAACAGTGTGAATAGTCCTTGTAGGACAGTAGTGAAGCTTCCATATAGCAGTGTGAATAGTCCTTGTAGGACAGTAGTGAAGCTTCCATATAGCAGTGTGAATAGTCCTTGTAGGACAGTAGTGAAGCTTCCATATAACAGTGTGAATAGTCCTTGTAGGATAGTAGTGAAGCTTCCATATAACAGTGTGAATAGTCCTTGTAGGACAGTAGTGAAGCTTCCATATAGCAGTGTGAATAGTCCTTGTAGGACAGTAGTGAAGCTTCCATATAGCAGTGTGAATAGTCCTTGTAGGACAGTAGTGAAGCTTCCATATAACAGTGTGAATAGTCCTTGTAGGGCAGTAGTGAAGCTTCCATATAGCAGTGTGAATAGTCCTTGTAGGACAGTAGTGAAGCTTCCATATAGCAGTGTGAATAGTCCTTGTAGGACAGTAGTGAAGCTTCCATATAACAGTGTGAATAGTCCTTGTAGGGCAGTAGTGAAGCTTCCATATAGCAGTGTGAATAGTCCTTGTAGGACAGTAGTGAAGCTTCCATATAATAGTGTGAATAGTCCTTGTAGGGCAGTAGTGAAGCTTCCATATAACAGTGTGAATAGTCCTTGTAGGACAGTAGTGAAGCTTCCATATAACAGTGTGAATAGTCCTTGTAGGACAGTAGTGAAGCTTCCATATAACAGTGTGAATAGTCCTTGTAGGACAGTAGTGAAGCTTCCATATAACAGTGTGAATAGTCCTTGTAGGGCAGTAGTGAAGCTTCCATATAACATTGTGAATAGTCCTCGTAGGACAGTAGTGAAGCTTCCATATAACATTGTGAATAGTCCTTATAGGACAGTAGTGAAGCTTCCATATAACATTGTGAATAGTCCTTGTAGGACAGTAGTGAAGCTTCCATATAACATTGTGAATAGTCCTTATAGGACAGTAGTGAAGCTTCCATATAACAGTGTGAATTGTCCTTGTAGGACAGTAGTGAAGCTTCCATATAACATTGTGAATAGTCCTTGTAGGACAGTAGTGAAGCTTCTATATAATAGTGTGAATAGTGCTTGTAGGACAGTAGTGAAGCTTCCATATAATAGTGTGAATAGTCCTTGTAGGACAGTAGTGAAGCTTCCATATAGCAGTGTGAATAGTCCTTGTAGGACAGTAGTGAAGCATCCATATAACAGTGTGAATAGTCCTTGTAGGACAGTAGTGAAGCTTCCATATAGCAGTGTGAATAGTCCTTGTAGGACAGTAGTGAAGCTTCCATATAACATTGTGAATAGTCCTTGTAGGACAGTAGTGAAGCTTCCATATAACAGTGTGAATAGTCCTTGTAGGACAGTAGTGAAGCTTCCATATAACATTGTGAATAGTCCTTGTAAGACAGTAGAGAAGCTTCCATATAACAGTGTGAATAGTTCTTGTAGGACAGTAGTGAAGCTTCCATATAACATTGTGAATAGTCCTTGTAGGACAGTAGTGAAGCTTCCATATAACAGTGTGAATAGTCCTTGTAGGACAGTAGTGAAGCTTCCATATAACACTGTGAATAGTCCTTATAGGACAGTAGTGAAGCTTCCATATAACAGTGTGAATAGTCCTTGTAGGACAGTAGTGAAGCTTCCATATGACATTGTGAATAGTCCTTGTAGGACAGTAGTGAAGCTTCCATATAACAGTGTGAATAGTTCTTGTAGGACAGTAGTGAAGCTTCCATATAATAGTGTGAATAGTCCTTGTAGGACAGTAGTGAAGCTTCCATATAACAGTGTGAATAGTCCTTGTAGAACAGTAGTGAAGCTTCCATATAACAGTGTGAATAGTCCTTGTAGGACAGTAGTGAAGCTTCCATATAGCAGTGTGAATAGTCCTTGTAGTACAGTAGTGAAGCTTCCATATAGCAGTGTGAATAGTCCTTGTAGGACAGTAGTGAAGCTTCCATATAGCAGTGTGAATAGTCCTTGTAGGACAGTAGTGAAGCTCCTATATAATAGTGTGAATAGTCCTTGTAGGACAGTAGTGAAGCTTCCATATAACAGTGTGAATAGTCCTTGTAGGACAGTAGTGAAGCTTCCATATAATAGTGTGAATAGTCCTTGTAGGACAGAAGTGAAGCTTCCATATAACAGTGTGAATAGTCCTTTTAGGACAGTAGTGAAGCTTCCATATAACAGTGTGAATAGTCCTTGTAGGACAGAAGTGAAGCTTCCATATAACAGTGTGAATAGTCCTTGTAGGACAGTAGTGAAGCTTCCATATAACAGTGTGAATAGTCCTTGTAGGACAGAAGTGAAGCTTCCATATAACAGTGTGAATAGTCCTTTTAGGACAGTAGTGAAGCTTCCATATAACAGTGTGAATAGTCCTTGTAGGACAGTAGTGAAGCTTCCATATAATAGTGTGAATAGTCCTTGTAGGACAGAAGTGAAGCTTCCATATAACAGTGTGAATAGTCCTTTTAGGACAGTAGTTAAGCTTCCATATAACAGTGTGAATAGTCCTTGTAGGACAGAAGTGAAGCTTCCATATAACAGTGTGAATAGTCCTTGTAGGACATTAGTGAAGCTTCCATATAACAGTGTGAATAGTCCTTGTAGGACAGTAGTGAAGCTTCTATATAATAGTGTGAATAGTGCTTGTAGGACAGTAGTGAAGCTTCCATATAATAGTGTGAATAGTCCTTGTAGGACAGTAGTGAAGCTTCCATATAGCAGTGTGAATAGTCCTTGTAGGACAGTAGTGAAGCATCCATATAACAGTGTGAATAGTCCTTGTAGGACAGTAGTGAAGCTTCCATATAGCAGTGTGAATAGTCCTTGTAGGACAGTAGTGAAGCTTCCATATAACATTGTGAATAGTCCTTGTAGGACAGTAGTGAAGCTTCCATATAACAGTGTGAATAGTCCTTGTAGGACAGTAGTGAAGCTTCCATATAACATTGTGAATAGTCCTTGTAAGACAGTAGAGAAGCTTCCATATAACAGTGTGAATAGTTCTTGTAGGACAGTAGTGAAGCTTCCATATAACATTGTGAATAGTCCTTGTAGGACAGTAGTGAAGCTTCCATATAACAGTGTGAATAGTCCTTGTAGGACAGTAGTGAAGCTTCCATATAACACTGTGAATAGTCCTTATAGGACAGTAGTGAAGCTTCCATATAACAGTGTGAATAGTCCTTGTAGGACAGTAGTGAAGCTTCCAAATGACATTGTGAATAGTCCTTGTAGGACAGTAGTGAAGCTTCCATATAACAGTGTGAATAGTTCTTGTAGGACAGTAGTGAAGCTTCCATATAATAGTGTGAATAGTCCTTGTAGGACAGTAGTGAAGCTTCCATATAACAGTGTGAATAGTCCTTGTAGAACAGTAGTGAAGCTTCCATATAACAGTGTGAATAGTCCTTGTAGGACAGTAGTGAAGCTTCCATATAGCAGTGTGAATAGTCCTTGTAGTACAGTAGTGAAGCTTCCATATAGCAGTGTGAATAGTCCTTGTAGGACAGTAGTGAAGCTTCCATATAGCAGTGTGAATAGTCCTTGTAGGACAGTAGTGAAGCTCCTATATAATAGTGTGAATAGTCCTTGTAGGACAGTAGTGAAGCTTCCATATAACAGTGTGAATAGTCCTTGTAGGACAGTAGTGAAGCTTCCATATAATAGTGTGAATAGTCCTTGTAGGACAGAAGTGAAGCTTCCATATAACAGTGTGAATAGTCCTTTTAGGACAGTAGTGAAGCTTCCATATAACAGTGTGAATAGTCCTTGTAGGACAGAAGTGAAGCTTCCATATAACAGTGTGAATAGTCCTTGTAGGACAGTAGTGAAGCTTCCATATAACAGTGTGAATAGTCCTTGTAGGACAGAAGTGAAGCTTCCATATAACAGTGTGAATAGTCCTTTTAGGACAGTAGTGAAGCTTCCATATAACAGTGTGAATAGTCCTTGTAGGACAGTAGTGAAGCTTCCATATAATAGTGTGAATAGTCCTTGTAGGACAGAAGTGAAGCTTCCATATAACAGTGTGAATAGTCCTTTTAGGACAGTAGTTAAGCTTCCATATAACAGTGTGAATAGTCCTTGTAGGACAGAAGTGAAGCTTCCATATAACAGTGTGAATAGTCCTTGTAGGACATTAGTGAAGCTTCCATATAACAGTGTGAATAGTCCTTGTAGGACAGTAGTGAAGCTTCCATATAGCAGTGTGAATAGTCCTTGTAGGACAGTAGTGAAGCTTCCATATAGCAGTGTGAATAGTCCTTGTAGGACAGTAGTGAAGCTTCCATATAACAGTGTGAATAGTCCTTGTAGGATAGTAGTGAAGCTTCCATATAACAGTGTGAATAGTCCTTGTAGGACAGTAGTGAAGCTTCCATATAGCAGTGTGAATAGTCCTTGTAGGACAGTAGTGAAGCTTCCATATAGCAGTGTGAATAGTCCTTGTAGGACAGTAGTGAAGCTTCCATATAGCAGTGTGAATAGTCCTTGTAGGGCAGTAGTGAAGCTTCCATATAGCAGTGTGAATAGTCCTTGTAGGACAGTAGTGAAGCTTCCATATAATAGTGTGAATAGTCCTTGTAGGGCAGTAGTGAAGCTTCCATATAACAGTGTGAATAGTCCTTGTAGGACAGTAGTGAAGCTTCCATATAACAGTGTGAATAGTCCTTGTAGGACAGTAGTGAAGCTTCCATATAACAGTGTGAATAGTCCTTGTAGGACAGTAGTGAAGCTTCCATATAACAGTGTGAATAGTCCTTGTAGGGCAGTAGTGAAGCTTCCATATAACATTGTGAATAGTCCTCGTAGGACAGTAGTGAAGCTTCCATATAACATTGTGAATAGTCCTTATAGGACAGTAGTGAAGCTTCCATATAACATTGTGAATAGTCCTTGTAGGACAGTAGTGAAGCTTCCATATAACATTGTGAATAGTCCTTATAGGACAGTAGTGAAGCTTCCATATAACAGTGTGAATAGTCCTTGTAGGACAGTAGTGAAGCTTCCATATGACATTGTGAATAGTCCTTGTAGGACAGTAGTGAAGCTTCCATATAACAGTGTGAATAGTTCTTGTAGGACAGTAGTGAAGCTTCCATATAACATTGTGAATAGTCCTTGTAGGACAGTAGTGAAGCTTCTATATAATAGTGTGAATAGTGCTTGTAGGACAGTAGTGAAGCTTCCATATAATAGTGTGAATAGTCCTTGTAGGACAGTAGTGAAGCTTCCATATAGCAGTGTGAATAGTCCTTGTAGGACAGTAGTGAAGCATCCATATAACAGTGTGAATAGTCCTTGTAGGACAGTAGTGAAGCTTCCATATAGCAGTGTGAATAGTCCTTGTAGGACAGTAGTGAAGCTTCCATATAGCAGTGTGAATAGTCCTTGTAGGACAGTAGTGAAGCTTCCATATAACATTGTGAATAGTCCTTGTAGGACAGTAGTGAAGCTTCCATATAACAGTGTGAATAGTCCTTGTAGGACAGTAGTGAAGCTTCCATATAACATTGTGAATAGTTCTTGTAAGACAGTAGAGAAGCTTCCATATAACAGTGTGAATAGTTCTTGTAGGACAGTAGTGAAGCTTCCATATAACATTGTGAATAGTCCTTGTAGGACAGTAGTGAAGCTTCCATATAACAGTGTGAATAGTCCTTGTAGGACAGTAGTGAAGCTTCCATATAACACTGTGAATAGTCCTTATAGGACAGTAGTGAAGCTTCCATATAACAGTGTGAATAGTCCTTGTAGGACAGTAGTGAAGCTTCCATATGACATTGTGAATAGTCCTTGTAGGACAGTAGTGAAGCTTCCATATAACAGTGTGAATAGTTCTTGTAGGACAGTAGTGAAGCTTCCATATAATAGTGTGAATAGTCCTTGTAGGACAGTAGTGAAGCTTCCATATAACATTGTGAATAGTCCTTGTAGGACAGTAGTGAAGCTTCCATATAGCAGTGTGAATAGTCCTTGTAGTACAGTAGTGAAGCTTCCATATAGCAGTGTGAATAGTCCTTGTAGGACAGTAGTGAAGCTTCCATATAGCAGTGTGAATAGTCCTTGTAGGACAGTAGTGAAGCTCCTATATAATAGTGTGAATAGTCCTTGTAGGACAGTAGTGAAGCTTCCATATAACAGTGTGAATAGTCCTTGTAGGACAGTAGTGAAGCTTCCATATAGCAGTGTGAATAGTCCTTGTAGGACAGTAGTGAAGCTTCCATATAACATTGTGAATAGTCCTTGTAGGACAGTAGTGAAGCTTCCATATAACATTGTGAATAGTCCTTGTAGGACAGTAGTGAAGCTTCCATATAACATTGTGAATAGTCCTTGTAGGACAGTAGTGAAGCTTCCATATAACATTGTGAATAGTCCTTGTAGGACAGTAGTGAAGCTTCCATATAACATTGTGAATAGTCCTTATAGGACAGTAGTGAAGCTTCCATATAACATTGTGAATAGTCCTTGTAGGACAGTAGTGAAGCTTCCATTTAACATTGTGAATAGTCCTTATAGGACAGTAGTGAAGCTTCCATATAACAGTGTGAATAGTGCTTGTAGGACAGTAGTGAAGCTTCCATATAACATTGTGAATAGTGCTTGTAGGACAGTAGTGAAGCTTCCATATAATAGTGTGAATAGTCCTTGTAGGACATTAGTGAAGCTTCCATATAGCAGTGTGAATAGTCCTTGTAGGACAGTAGTGAAGCTTCCATATAACAGTGTGAATAGTCCTTGTAGGACAGTAGTGAAGCTTCCATATAACATTGTGAATAGTCCTTGTAGGACAGTAGTGAAGCTTCCATATAACATTGTGAATAGTCCTTGTAGGACAGTAGTGAAGCTTCCATATAACATTGTGAATGGTCCTTGTAGGACAGTAGTGAAGCTTCCATATAACAGTGTGAATAGTTCTTGTAGGACAGTAGTGAAGCTTCCATATATCAGTGTAAATAGTCCTTGTAGGACAGTAGTGAAGCTTCCATATAATAGTGTGAATAGTCCTTGTAGGACAGTAGTGAAGCTTCCATATAACATTGTGAATAGTCCTTGTAGGACAGTAGTGAAGCTTCCATATAACATTGTGAATAGTCCTTGTAGGACAGTAGTGAAGCTTCCATATATCAGTGTAAATAGTCCTTGTAGGACAGTAGTGAAGCTTCCATATAATAGTGTGAATAGTCCTTGTAGGACAGAAGTGAAGCTTCCATATAACAGTGTGAATAGTGCTTGTAGGACAGTAGTGAAGCTTCCATATAACAGTGTGAATAGTCCTTGTAGGACAGTAGTGAAGCTTCCATATAATAGTGTGAATAGTCCTTATAGGACAGTAGTGAAGCTTCCATATAACAGTGTGAATAGTCCTTATAGGACAGTAGTGAAGCTTCCATATAACATTGTGAATAGTCCTTGTAGGACAGTAGTGAAGCTTCCATATAACATTGTGAATAGTCCTTATAGGACAGTAGTGAAGCTTCCATATAACATTGTGAATAGTCCTTGTAGGACAGTAGTGAAGCTTCCATATAACATTGTGAATAGTCCTTGTAGGACAGTAGTGAAGCTTCCATTTAACATTGTGAATAGTCCTTATAGGACAGTAGTGAAGCTTCCATATAACAGTGTGAATAGTGCTTGTAGGACAGTAGTGAAGCTTCCATATAACATTGTGAATAGTCCTTGTAGGACAGTAGTGAAGCTTCCATATAATAGTGTGAATAGTCCTTGTAGGACAGTAGTGAAGCTTCCATATAACATTGTGAATAGTCCTTGTAGGACAGTAGTGAAGCTTCCATATAACATTGTGAATAGTCCTTGTAGGACAGTAGTGAAGCTTCCATATAACATTGTGAATGGTCCTTGTAGGACAGTAGTGAAGCTTCCATATAACAGTGTGAATAGTCCTTGTAGGACAGTAGTGAAGCTTCCATATAACATTGTGAATAGTCCTTGTAGGACAGTAGTGAAGCTTCCATATATCAGTGTAAATAGTCCTTGTAGGACAGTAGTGAAGCTTCCATATAACATTGTGAATAGTCCTTGTAGGACAGTAGTGAAGCTTCCATATAACATTGTGAATAGTCCTTGTAGGACAGTAGTGAAGCTTCCATATATCAGTGTAAATAGTCCTTGTAGGACAGTAGTGAAGCTTCCATATAATAGTGTGAATAGTCCTTGTAGGACAGTAGTGAAGCTTCCATATAACATTGTGAATAGTCCTTGTAGGACAGTAGTGAAGCTTCCATATAATAGTGTGAATAGTCCTTGTAGGACAGAAGTGAAGCTTCCATATAACAGTGTGAATAGTGCTTGTAGGACAGTAGTGAAGCTTCCATATAACAGTGTGAATAGTCCTTGTAGGACAGTAGTGAAGCTTCCATATAATAGTGTGAATAGTCCTTATAGGACAGTAGTGAAGCTTCCATATAACAGTGTGAATAGTCCTTATAGGACAGTAGTGAAGCTTCCATATAACATTGTGAATAGTCCTTGTAGGACAGTAGTGAAGCTTCCATATAACATTGTGAATAGTCCTTGTAGGACAGTAGTGAAGCTTCCATATAATAGTGTGAATAGTCCTTGTAGGACAGAAGTGAAGCTTCCATATAACAGTGTGAATAGTGCTTGTAGGACAGTAGTGAAGCTTCCATATAACATTGTGAATAGTCCTTGTAGGACAGTAGTGAAGCTTCCATATAACATTGTGAATAGTCCTTGTAGGACAGTAGTGAAGCTTCCATATAACATTGTGAATAGTCCTTATAGGACAGTAGTGAAGCTTCCATATAATTGTGTGAATAGTCCTTATAGGACAGTAGTGAAGCTTCCATATAACATTGTGAATAGTCCTTGTAGGACAGTAGTGAAGCTTCCATATAACATTGTGAATAGTCCTTATAGGACAGTAGTGAAGCTTCCATATAATAGTGTGAATAGTCCTTGTAGGACAGTAGTGAAGCTTCCATATAACATTGTGAATAGTCCTTGTAGGAAAGTAGTGAAGCTTCCATATAACATTGTGAATAGTCCTTGTAGGACAGTAGTGAAGCTTCCATATAACATTGTGAATAGTCCTTGTAGGACAGTAGTGAAGCTTCCATATAATAGTGTGAATAGTCCTTGTAGGACAGTAGTGAAGCTTCCATATAACATTGTGAATAGTCCTTATAGGACAGTAGTGAAGCTTCCATATAATAGTGTGAATAGTCCTTGTAGGACAGTAGTGAAGCTTCCATATAACATTGTGAATAGTCCTTGTAGGACAGTAGTGAAGCTTCCATATATCAGTGTGAATAGTCCCTGTAGGGTAGTAGTGAAGCTTCCATATAGCAGTGTGAATAGTCCTTGTAGGACAATAGTGAAGCTTCCATATAACATTGTGAATAGTCCTTATAGGACAGTAGTGAAGCTTCCATATAACAGTGTGAATAGTTTTTATAGGACAGTAGTGAAGCTTCCATATAGCAGTGTGAATAGTCCTTGTAGGACAGTAGTGAAGCTTCTATATAATAGTGTGAATAGTCCTTGTAGGACAGTAGTGAAGCTTCCATATAACAGTGTGAATAGTCCTTGTAGGACAGTAGTGAAGCTTCCATATAACATTGTGAATAGTCCTTGTAGGACAGTAGTGAAGCTTCCATATAACATTGTGAATAGTCCTTATAGGACAGTAGTGAAGCTTCCATATAACATTGTGAATAGTCCTTATAGGACAGTAGTGAAGCTTCCATATAACAGTGTGAATAGTCCTTGTAGGACAGTAGTGAAGCTTCCATATAACATTGTGAATAGTCCTTGTAGGACAGTAGTGAAGCTTCCATTTCTTCCATTTAACATTGTGAATAGTCCTTGTAGGACAGTAGTGAAGCTTCCATATAACATTGTGAATAGTCCTTGTAGGACAGTAGTGAAGCTTCCATATAACAGTGTGAATAGTCCTTGTAGGACAGAAGTGAAGCTTCCATATAACATTGTGAATAGTTCTTGTAGGACAGTAGTGAAGCTTCCATATAACATTGTGAATAGTCCTTGTAGGACAGTAGTGAAGCTTCCATATAACAGTGTGAATAGTCCTTGTAGGACAGTAGTGAAGCTTCCATATAACAGTATGAATAATGCTTGTAGGACAGTAGTGAAGCTTCCATATAATAGTGTGAATAGTCCTTGTAGGACAGTAGTGAAGCTTCCATATAGCAGTGTGAATAGTCCTTGTAGGACAGTAGTGAAGCTTCTATATAATAGTGTGAATAGTCCTTGTAGGACAGTAGTGAAGCTTCCATATAACATTGTGAATAGTCCTTGTAGGACAGTAGTGAAGCTTCCATATAACATTGTGAATAGTCCTTGTAGGACAGTAGTGAAGCTTCCATATAACAGTGTGAATAGTCCTTGTAGGACAGTAGTGAAGCTTCCATATAACATTGTGAATAGTCCTTGTAGGAAAGTAGTGAAGCTTCCATATAACAGTGTGAATAGTCCTTATAGGACAGTAGTGAAGCTTCCATATAGCAGTGTGAATAGTCCTTGTAGGACAGTAGTGAAGCTTCCATATAGCAGTGTGAATAGTCCTTATAGGACAGTAGTGAAGCTTCCATATAGCAGTGTGAATAGTCCTTGTAGGACAGTAGTGAAGCTTCCATATAACAGTGTGAATAGTCCTTGTAGGACAGTAGTGAAGCTTCCATATAACATTGTGAATAGTCCTTGTAGGACAGTAGTGAAGCTTCCATATAGCAGTGTGAATAGTCCTTGTAGGACAGTAGTGAAGCTTCCATATAACAGTGTGAATAGTCCTTGTAGGACAGTAGTGAAGCTTCCATATAACAGTGTGAATAGTGCTTGTAGGACAGTAGTGAAGCTTCCATATAATAGTGTGAATAGTCCTTGTAGGACAGTAGTGAAGCTTCCATATAACATTGTGAATTGTCCTTGTAGGACAGTAGTGAAGCTTCCATATAGCAGTGTGAATAGTCCTTGTAGGACAGTAGTGAAGCTTCCATATAGCAGTGTGCATAGTCCTTATAGGACAGTAGTGAAGCTTCCATATAGCATTGTGAATAGTCCTTGTAGGACAGTAGTGAAGCTTCCATATAACAGTGTGAATAGTCCTTGTAGGACAGTAGTGAAGCTTCCATATAACAGTGTGAATAGTTCTTGTAGGACAGTAGTGAAGCTTCCATATAATAGTGTGAATAGTCCTTGTAGGACAGTAGTGAAGCTTCCATATAGCAGTGTGAATAGTCCTTGTAGGACAGTAGTGAAGCTTCTATATAATAGTGTGAATAGTCCTTGTAGGACAGTAGTGAAGCTTCCATATAGCAGTGTGAATAGTCCTTGTAGGACAGTAGTGAAGCTTCCATATAACATTGTGAATAGTGCTTGTAGGACAGTAGTGAAGCTTCCATATAACAGTGTGAATAGTCCTTGTAGGACAGTAGTGAAGCTTCCATTTAACAGTGTGAATAGTCCTTGTAGGACAGTAGTGAAGCTTCCATATAATAGTGTGAATACTCCTTGTAGGACAGAAGTGAAGCTTCCATATAACATTGTGAATAGTCCTTGTAGGACAGTAGTGAAGCTTCCATATAATAGTGTGAATAGTGCTTGTAGGACAGTAGTGAAGCTTCCATATAATAGTGTGAATAGTCCTTATAGGACAGTAGTGAAGCTTCCATATAACATTGTGAATAGTCCTTATAGGACAGTAGTGAAGCTTCCATATAACAGTGTGAATAGTCCTTGTAGGACAGTAGTGAAGCTTCCATATAATAGTGTGAATAGTCCTTGTAGGACAGTAGTGAAGCTTCCATATAACAGTGTGAATAGTCCTTGTAGGACAGTAGTGAAGCTTCCATATAATAGTGTGAATAGTCCTTGTAGGACAGTAGTGAAGCTTCCATATAGCAGAGTGAATAGTCCTTGTAGGACAGTAGTGAAGCTTCCATATAGCAGAGTGAATAGTCCTTGTAGGACAGTAGTGAAGCTTCCATATAGCAGTCTGAATAGTCCTTGTAGGACAGTAGTGAAGCTTCTATATAATAGTGTGAATAGTCCTTGTAGGACAGTAGTGAAGCTTCCATATAACAGTGTGAATAGTCCTTGTAGGACAGTAGTGAAGCTTCCATATAACAGTGTGAATAGTCCTTGTAGGACAGTAGTGAAGCTTCTATATAATAGTGTGAATAGTCCTTGTAGGACAGTAGTGAAGCTTCCATATAATAGTGTGAATACTCCTTGTAGGACAGAAGTGAAGCTTCCATATAACAGTGTGAATAGTCCTTGTATGACAGTAGTGAAGCTTCCATATAACATTGTGAATAGTCCTTGTAGGACAGTAGTGAAGCTTCCATATAACAGTTTGAATAGTCCTTGTAGGGTAGTAGTGAAGCTTCCATATAACAGTGTGAATAGTCCTTGTAGGACAGTAGTGAAGCTTCCATATAACAGTGTGAATAGTCCTTGTAGGACAGTAGTGAAGCTTCCATATAATAGTGTGAATAGTCCTTGTAGGACAGTAGTGAAGCTTCCATATAGCAGAGTGAATAGTCCTTGTAGGACAGTAGTGAAGCTTCCATATAGCAGAGTGAATAGTCCTTGTAGGACAGTAGTGAAGCTTCCATATAGCAGTCTGAATAGTCCTTGTAGGACAGTAGTGAAGCTTCTATATAATAGTGTGAATAGTCCTTGTAGGACAGTAGTGAAGCTTCCATATAACAGTGTGAATAGTCCTTGTAGGACAGTAGTGAAGCTTCCATATAACAGTGTGAATAGTCCTTGTAGGACAGTAGTGAAGCTTCCATATAACAGTGTGAATAGTCCTTGTAGGACAGTAGTGAAGCTTCCATATAACAGTGTGAATAGTCCTTGTAGGACAGTAGTGAAGCTTCCATATAACAGTGTGAATAGTCCTTGTAGGACAGTAGTGAAGCTTCTATATAATAGTGTGAATAGTCCTTGTAGGACAGTAGTGAAGCTTCCATATAATAGTGTGAATACTCCTTGTAGGACAGAAGTGAAGCTTCCATATAACAGTGTGAATAGTCCTTGTATGACAGTAGTGAAGCTTCCATATAACATTGTGAATAGTCCTTGTAGGACAGTAGTGAAGCTTCCATAAAGCAGTGTGAATAGTCCTTGTAGGACAGTAGTGAAGCTTCCATATAACATTGTGAATAGTCCTTATAGGACAGTAGTGAAGCTTCCATATAACATTGTGAATAGTCCTTATAGGACAGTAGTGAAGCTTCCATATAACATTGTGAATAGTCCTTATAGGACAGTAGTGAAGCTTCCATATAACATTGTGAATAGTCCTTATAGGACAGTAGTGAAGCTTCCATATAACATTGTGAATACTCCTTGTAGGACAGAAGTGAAGCTTCCATATAACAGTGTGAATAGTCCTTGTAGGACAGTAGTGAAGCTTCCATATAACATTGTGAATAGTCCTTGTAGGACAGTAGTGAAGCTTCCATATAATAGTGTGAATAGTCCTTATAGGACAGTAGTGAAGCTTCCATATAACATTGTGAATAGTCCTTGTAGGACAGTAGTGAAGCTTCCATATAATAGTGTGAATAGTCCTTATAGGACAGTAGTGAAGCTTCCATATAACATTGTGAATAGTCCTTGTATGACAGAAGTGAAGCTTCCATATAACAGTGTGAATAGTCCTTGTAGGACAGTAGTGAAGCTTCCATATAACAGTGTGAATAGTCCTTGTAGGACAGTAGTGAAGCTTCCATATAACAGTGTGAATAGTCCTTGTAGGACAGTAGTGAAGCTTCCATATAGCAGTGTGAATAGTCCTTGTAGGACAGTAGTGAAGCTTCCATATAACAGTGTGAATAGTCCTTATAGGACAGTAGTGAAGCTTCCATATAATAGTGTGAATAGTCCTTATAGGACAGTAGTGAAGCTTCCATATAACATTGTGAATAGTCCTTGTATGACAGAAGTGAAGCTTCCATATAACAGTGTGAATAGTCCTTGTAGGACAGTAGTGAAGCTTCCATATAACAGTGTGAATAGTCCTTGTAGGACAGTAGTGAAGCTTCCATATAACAGTGTGAATAGTCCTTGTAGGACAGTAGTGAAGCTTCCATATAGCAGTGTGAATAGTCCTTGTAGGACAGTAGTGAAGCTTCCATATAACAGTGTGAATAGTCCTTGTAGGACAGTAGTGAAGCTTCCATATAGCAGTGTGAATAGTCCTTGTAGGACAGTAGTGAAGCTTCCATATAGCAGTGTGAATAGTCCTTGTAGGACAGTAGTGAAGCTTCTATATAATAGTGTGAATAGTCCTTGTAGGACAGTAGTGAAGCTTCCATATAATAGTGTGAATACTCCTTGTAGGACAGAAGTGAAGCTTCCATATAACAGTGTGAATAGTCCTTGTAGGACAGTAGTGAAGCTTCCATATAATAGTGTGAATAGTCCTTGTAGGACAGTAGTGAAGCTTCCATATAACAGTGTGAATAGTCCTTGTAGGACAGTAGTGAAGCTTCCATATAACAGTGTGAATAGTCCTTGTAGGACAGTAGTGAAGCTTCCATATAACAGTGTGAATAGTCCTTGTAGGACAGTAGTGAAGCTTCTATATAATAGTGTGAATAGTCCTTGTAGGACAGTAGTGAAGCTTCCATATAACATTGTGAATAGTCCTTATAGGACAGTAGTGAAGCTTCCATATAACAGTGTGAATAGTCCTTATAGGACAGTAGTGAAGCTTCCATATAACATTGTGAATAGTCCTTATAGGACAGTAGTGAAGCTTCCATATAACATTGTGAATAGTCCTTATAGGACAGTAGTGAAGCTTCCATATAACAGTGTGAATACTCCTTGTAGGACAGAAGTGAAGCTTCCATATAACATTGTGAATAGTCCTTGTAGGACAGTAGTGAAGCTTCCATATAACAGTGTGAATAGTTCTTGTAGGACAGTAGTGAAGCTTCCATATAACAGTGTGAATAGTCCTTGTAGGACAGTAGTGAAGCTTCCATATAACAGTGTGAATAGTCCTTGTAGGACAGTAGTGAAGCTTCTATATAATAGTGTGAATAGTCCTTGTAGGACAGTAGTGAAGCTTCCATATAACAGTGTGAATAGTCCTTGTAGGACAGTAGTGAAGCTTCCATATAACAGTGTGAATAGTCCTTGTAGGACAGTAGTGAAGCTTCTATATAATAGTGTGAATAGTCCTTGTAGGACAGTAGTGAAGCTTCCATATAATAGTGTGAATACTCCTTGTAGGACAGAAGTGAAGCTTCCATATAACAGTGTGAATAGTCCTTGTATGACAGTAGTGAAGCTTCCATATAACATTGTGAATAGTCCTTGTAGGACAGTAGTGAAGCTTCCATAAAGCAGTGTGAATAGTCCTTGTAGGACAGTAGTGAAGCTTCCATATAACATTGTGAATAGTCCTTATAGGACAGTAGTGAAGCTTCCATATAACATTGTGAATAGTCCTTATAGGACAGTAGTGAAGCTTCCATATAACATTGTGAATAGTCCTTATAGGACAGTAGTGAAGCTTCCATATAACATTGTGAATAGTCCTTATAGGACAGTAGTGAAGCTTCCATATAACATTGTGAATACTCCTTGTAGGACAGAAGTGAAGCTTCCATATAACAGTGTGAATAGTCCTTGTAGGACAGTAGTGAAGCTTCCATATAACATTGTGAATAGTCCTTGTAGGACAGTAGTGAAGCTTCCATATAATAGTGTGAATAGTCCTTATAGGACAGTAGTGAAGCTTCCATATAACATTGTGAATAGTCCTTGTAGGACAGTAGTGAAGCTTCCATATAATAGTGTGAATAGTCCTTATAGGACAGTAGTGAAGCTTCCATATAACATTGTGAATAGTCCTTGTATGACAGAAGTGAAGCTTCCATATAACAGTGTGAATAGTCCTTGTAGGACAGTAGTGAAGCTTCCATATAACAGTGTGAATAGTCCTTGTAGGACAGTAGTGAAGCTTCCATATAACAGTGTGAATAGTCCTTGTAGGACAGTAGTGAAGCTTCCATATAGCAGTGTGAATAGTCCTTGTAGGACAGTAGTGAAGCTTCCATATAACAGTGTGAATAGTCCTTATAGGACAGTAGTGAAGCTTCCATATAATAGTGTGAATAGTCCTTATAGGACAGTAGTGAAGCTTCCATATAACATTGTGAATAGTCCTTGTATGACAGAAGTGAAGCTTCCATATAACAGTGTGAATAGTCCTTGTAGGACAGTAGTGAAGCTTCCATATAACAGTGTGAATAGTCCTTGTAGGACAGTAGTGAAGCTTCCATATAACAGTGTGAATAGTCCTTGTAGGACAGTAGTGAAGCTTCCATATAGCAGTGTGAATAGTCCTTGTAGGACAGTAGTGAAGCTTCCATATAACAGTGTGAATAGTCCTTGTAGGACAGTAGTGAAGCTTCCATATAGCAGTGTGAATAGTCCTTGTAGGACAGTAGTGAAGCTTCCATATAGCAGTGTGAATAGTCCTTGTAGGACAGTAGTGAAGCTTCTATATAATAGTGTGAATAGTCCTTGTAGGACAGTAGTGAAGCTTCCATATAATAGTGTGAATACTCCTTGTAGGACAGAAGTGAAGCTTCCATATAACAGTGTGAATAGTCCTTGTAGGACAGTAGTGAAGCTTCCATATAATAGTGTGAATAGTCCTTGTAGGACAGTAGTGAAGCTTCCATATAACAGTGTGAATAGTCCTTGTAGGACAGTAGTGAAGCTTCCATATAACAGTGTGAATAGTCCTTGTAGGACAGTAGTGAAGCTTCCATATAACAGTGTGAATAGTCCTTGTAGGACAGTAGTGAAGCTTCTATATAATAGTGTGAATAGTCCTTGTAGGACAGTAGTGAAGCTTCCATATAACATTGTGAATAGTCCTTATAGGACAGTAGTGAAGCTTCCATATAACAGTGTGAATAGTCCTTATAGGACAGTAGTGAAGCTTCCATATAACATTGTGAATAGTCCTTATAGGACAGTAGTGAAGCTTCCATATAACATTGTGAATAGTCCTTATAGGACAGTAGTGAAGCTTCCATATAACAGTGTGAATACTCCTTGTAGGACAGAAGTGAAGCTTCCATATAACATTGTGAATAGTCCTTGTAGGACAGTAGTGAAGCTTCCATATAACAGTGTGAATAGTTCTTGTAGGACAGTAGTGAAGCTTCCATATAACAGTGTGAATAGTCCTTGTAGGACAGTAGTGAAGCTTCCATATAACATTGTGAATAGTCCTTATAGGACAGTAGTGAAGCTTCCATATAATAGTGTGAATAGTCCTTATAGGACAGTAGTGAAGCTTCCATATAACAGTGTGAATAGTCCTTGTATGACAGAAGTGAAGCTTCCATATAACAGTGTGAATAGTCCTTGTAGGACAGTAGTGAAGCTTCCATATAACAGTGTGAATAGTCCTTGTAGGACAGTAGTGAAGCTTCCATATAACAGTGTGAATAGTCCTTGTAGGACAGTAGTGAAGCTTCCATATAACAGTGTGAATAGTCCTTGTAGGACAGTAGTGAAGCTTCCATATAACAGTGTGAATAGTCCTTGTAGGACAGAAGTGAAGCTTCTATATAATAGTGTAAATAGTCCTTGTATGACAGTAGTGAAGCTTCTATATAATAGTGTGAATAGTCCTTGTAGGACAGTAGTGAAGCTTCCATATAACAGTGTGAATAGTCCTTATAGGACAGTAGTGAAGCTTCCATATAACATTGTGAATAGTCCTTATAGGACAGAAGTGAAGCTTCCATATAACAGTGTGAATAGTCCTTGTAGGACAGTAGTGAAGCTTCCATATAACATTGTGAATAGTCCTTATAGGACAGTAGTGAAGCTTCCATATAACAGTGTGAATAGTCCTTGTAGGACAGTAGTGAAGCTTCCATATAATAGTGTGAATAGTCCTTATAGGACAGTAGTGAAGCTTCCATATAACAGTGTGAATAGTCCCTGTATGACAGAAGTAAAGCTTCCATATAACAGTGTGAATAGTCCTTGTAGGACAGTAGTGAAGCTTCCATATAACAGTGTGAATAGTCCTTGTAGGACAGTAGTGAAGCTTCCATATAACAGTGTGAATAGTCCTTGTAGGACAGTAGTGAAGCTTCCATATAACAGTGTGAATAGTCCTTGTAGGACAGTAGTGAAGCTTCCATATAACAGTGTGAATAGTCCTTGTAGGACAGAAGTGAAGCTTCTATATAATAGTGTAAATAGTCCTTGTATGACAGTAGTGAAGCTTCTATATAATAGTGTGAATAGTCCTTGTAGGACAGTAGTGAAGCTTCCATATAACAGTGTGAATAGTCCTTATAGGACAGTAGTGAAGCTTCCATATAACATTGTGAATAGTCCTTATAGGACAGAAGTGAAGCTTCCATATAACATTGTGAATAGTCCTTGTAGGACAGTAGTGAAGCTTCCATATAACATTGTGAATAGTCCTTATAGGACAGTAGTGAAGCTTCCATATAACAGTGTGAATAGTCCTTGTAGGACAGAAGTGAAGCTTCCATATAGCAGTGTGAATAGTCCTTGTAGGACAGTAGTGAAGCTCCTATATAATAGTGTGAATAGTCCTTATAGGACAGTAGTGAAGCTTCCATATAACAGTGTGAATAGTCCTTGTAGGACAGTAGTGAAGCTTCCATATAGCAGAGTGAATAGTCCTTGTAGGACAGTAGTGAAGCTTCCATATAGCAGTGTGAATAGTCCTTGTAGGACAGTAGTGAAGCTTCTATATAGCAGTGTGAATAGTCCTTGTAGGACAGTAGTGAAGCTTCCATATAGCAGTGTGAATAGTCCTTGTATGACAGTAGTGAAGCTTCTATATAATAGTGTGAATAGTCCTTGTAGGACAGTAGTGAAGCTTCCATATAGCAGTGTGAATAGTCCTTGTAGGACAGTAGTGAAGCTTCTATATAACATTGTGAATAGTCCTTATAGGACAGTAGTGAAGCTTCCATATAGCAGTGTGAATAGTCCTTGTAAGACAGTAGTGAAGCTTCAATATAGCAGTGTGAATAGTCCTTGTAGGACAGTAGTGAAGCTTCCATATAACAGTGTGAAAAGTCCTTGTAGGACAGTAGTGGAGCTTCTATATAATAGTGTGAATAGTCCTTGTAGGACAGTAGTGAAGCTTCCATATAGCAGTGTGAATAGTCCTTGTAGGACAGTAGTGAAGCTTCCATATAACAGTGTGAATAGTCCTTGTAGGACAGTAGTGAAGCTTCCATATAGCAGTGTGAATAGTCCTTGTAGGACAGTAGTGAAGCTTCCATATAACATTGTGAATAGTCCTTGTAGGACAGTAGTGAAGCTTCCATATAACATTGTGAATAGTCCTTGTAAGACAGTAGAGAAGCTTCCATATAGCAGTGTGAATAGTTGTTGTAGGACAGTAGTGAAGCTTCCATATAACAGTGTGAATAGTCCTTGTAGGACAGTAGTGAAGCTTCCATATAACAGTGTGAATAGTCCTTGTAGGACAGTAGTGAAGCTTCCATATAACATTGTGAATAGTCCTTGTAGGACAGTAGTGAAGCTTCCATATAACATTGTGAATAGTCCTTGTAGGACAGTAGTGAAGCTTCCATATAACATTGTGAATAGTCCTTATAGGACAGTAGTGAAGCTTCCATATAACAGTGTGAATAGTCCTTGTAGGACAGTAGTGAAGCTTCCATATAGCAGTGTGAATAGTCCTTGTAGGACAGTAGTGAAGCTTCTATATAATAGTGTGAATAGTCCTTGTAGGACAGTAGTGAAGCTTCCATATAGCAGTGTGAATAGTCCTTTTAGGACAGTAGTGAAGCTTCCATATAGCAGTGTGAATAGTCCTTGTAGGACAGTAGTGAAGCTTCCATATAACATTGTGAATAGTCCTTGTAGGACAGTAGTGAAGCTTCCATATAACATTGTGAATAGTCCTTGTAGGACAGTAGTGAAGCTTCCATATAACATTGTGAATAGTCCTTGTAGGACAGTAGTGAAGCTTCCATATAACATTGTGAATAGTCCTTATAGGACAGTAGTGAAGCTTCCATATAACATTGTTAATAGTCCTTGTAGGACAGTAGTGAAGCTTCCATATAACATTGTGAATAGTCCTTATAGGACAGTAGTGAAGCTTCCATATAACATTGTGAATAGTCCTTATAGGACAGTAGTGAAGCTTCCATATAACATTGTGAATAGTCCTTGTAGGACAGTAGTGAAGCTTCCATATAGCAGTGTGAATAGTCCTTGTAGGACAGTAGTGAAGCTTCCATATAGCAGTGTGAATAGTCCTTGTAGGACAGTAGTGAAGCTTCTATATAATAGTGTGAATAGTCCTTGTAGGACAGTAGTGAAGCTTCCATATAGCAGTGTGAATAGTCCTTTTAGGACAGTAGTGAAGCTTCCATATAGCAGTGTGAATAGTCCTTGTAGGACAGTAGTGAAGCTTCCATATAACATTGTGAATAGTCCTTGTAGGACAGTAGTGAAGCTTCCATATAACATTGTGAATAGTCCTTGTAGGACAGTAGTGAAGCTTCCATATAACATTGTGAATAGTCCTTGTAGGACAGTAGTGAAGCTTCCATATAACATTGTGAATAGTCCTTATAGGACAGTAGTGAAGCTTCCATATAACATTGTTAATAGTCCTTGTAGGACAGTAGTGAAGCTTCCATATAACATTGTGAATAGTCCTTATAGGACAGTAGTGAAGCTTCCATATAACATTGTGAATAGTCCTTATAGGACAGTAGTGAAGCTTCCATATAACATTGTGAATAGTCCTTGTAGGACAGTAGTGAAGCTTCCATATAACATTGTGAATAGTCCTTGTAGGACAGTAGTGAAGCTTCCATATAACATTGTGAATAGTCCTTATAGGACAGTAGTGAAGCTTCCATATAACATTGTGAATAGTCCTTGTAGGACAGTAGTGAAGCTTCCATATAACATTGTGAATAGTCCTTATAGGACAGTAGTGAAGCTTCCATATAACAGTGTGAATAGTCCTTGTAGGACAGTAGTGAAGCTTCCATATAGCAGTGTGAATAGTCCTTGTAGGACAGTAGTGAAGCTTCCATATAACATTGTGAATAGTCCTTGTAGGAAAGTAGTGAAGCTTCCATATAACATTGTGAATAGTCCTTGTAGGACAGTAGTGAAGCTTCCATATAACAGTGTGAATAGTTCTTGTAGGACAGTAGTGAAGCTTCCACATAACAGTGTGAATAGTCCTTGTAGGGTAGTAGTGAAGCTTCCATATAACAGTGTGAATAGTCCTTGTAGGACAGTAGTGAAGCTTCCATATAGCAGTGTGAATAGTCCTTGTAGGGTAGTAGTGAAGCTTCCATATAGCAGTGTGAATAGTCCTTGTAGGACAGTAGTAAAGCTTCCATATAACAGTGTGAATAGTCCTTGTAGGACAGTAGTGAAGCTGCCATATAACAGTGTGAATAGTCCTTGTAGGACAGTAGTGAAGCTTTTATATAATAGTGTGAATAGTCCTTGTAGGACAGTAGTGAAGCTTCTATATAATAGTGTGAATAGTCCTTGTAGGACAGTAGTGAAGCTTCCATATATCAGTGTGAATAGTCCTTATAGGACAGTAGTGAAGCTTCCATATAACAGTGTGAATAGTCCTTATAGGACAGTAGTGAAGCTTCCATATAACATTGTGAATAGTCCTTGTAGGACAGTAGTGAAGCTTCCATATAACATTGTGAATAGTCCTTATAGGACAGTAGTAAAGCTTCCATATAACATTGTGAATAGTCCTTGTAG
Organism: Engystomops pustulosus; assembly: GCF_040894005.1. Lineage (NCBI taxonomy): Eukaryota > Metazoa > Chordata > Amphibia > Anura > Leptodactylidae > Engystomops > Engystomops pustulosus. The sequence goes on along the minus strand of NC_092418.1, from coordinate 113,579,956 downwards.
GACAGTAGTGAAGCTTCCATATAACATTGTGAATAGTCCTTATAGGACAGTAGTGAAGCTTCCATATAACATTGTGAATAGTCCTTGTAGGACAGTAGTGAAGCTTCCATATAACATTGTGAATAGTCCTTGTAGGACAGTAGTGAAGCTTCCATATAACATTGTGAATAGTCCTTATAGGACAGTAGTGAAGCTTCCATATAATAGTGTGAATAGTCCTTATAGGACAGTAGTGAAGCTTCCATATAACATTGTGAATAGTCCTTGTAGGACAGTAGTGAAGCTTCCATATAACATTGTGAATAGTCCTTATAGGACAGTAGTGAAGCTTCCATATAACAGTGTGAATAGTCCTTGTAGGACAGTAGTGAAGCTTCCATATAACATTGTGAATAGTCCTTGTAGGAAAGTAGTGAAGCTTCCATATAACATTGTGAATAGTCCTTGTAGGACAGTAGTGAAGCTTCCATATAACAGTGTGGATAGTCCTTGTAGGACAGTAGTGAAGCTTCCATATAATAGTGTGAATAGTCCTTGTAGGACAGTAGTGAAGCTTCCATATAACAGTGTGAATAGTCCTTGTAGGACAGAAGTGAAGCTTCCATATAATAGTGTGAATTGTCCTTGTAGGACAGTAGTGAAGCTTCCATATAACATTGTGAATAGTCCTTGTAGGACAGTAGTGAAGCTTCCATATAGCAGTGTGAATAGTCCTTGTAGGATAGTAGTGAAGCTTCCATATAACATTGTGAATAGTCCTTATAGGACAGTAGTGAAGCTTCCATATAACATTGTGAATAGTCCTTGTAGGGCAGTAGTGAAGCTTCCATATAGCAGTGTGAATAGTCCTTGTAGGACAGTAGTGAAGCTTCCATATAACAGTGTGAATAGTCCTTGTAGGACAATAGTGAAGCTTCCATATAACATTGTGAATAGTCCTTATAGGACAGTAGTGAAGCTTCCATATAGCAGTGTGAATAGTGCTGGTAGGATAGTAGTGAAGCTTCCATATAGCAGTGTGAATAGTCCTTGTAGGACAGTAGTGAAGCTTCCATATAACATTGTGAATAATCCTTATAGGACAGTAGTGAAGCTTCCATATATCAGTGTGAATAGTCCTTGTAGGACAGTAGTGAAGCTTCCATATAACAGTGTGAATAGTCCTTGTAGGACAGTAGTGAAGCTTCCATATAGCAGTGTGAATAGTCCTTGTAGGACAGTAGTGAAGCTTCCATATAACATTGTGAATAGTCCTTGTAGGACAGTAGTGAAGCTTCCATTTCTTCCATTTAACATTGTGAATAGTCCTTGTAGGACAGTAGTGAAGCTTCCATATAACAGTGTGAATAGTTCTTGTAGGACAGTAGTGAAGCTTCCTTATAGCAGTGTGAATAGTCCTTGTAGGACAGTAGTGAAGCTTCCATATAACAGTGTGAATAGTCCTTGTAGGACAGTAGTGAAGCTTCCATATAACAGTGTGAATAGTCCTTGTAGGACAGTAGTGAAGCTTCCATATAACAGTGTGAATAGTGCTTGTAGGACAGTAGTGAAGCTTCCATATAATAGTGTGAATAGTCCTTGTAGGACAGTAGTGAAGCTTCCATATAACAGTGTGAATAGTCCTTGTAGGACAGAAGTGAAGCTTCCATATAGCAGTGTGAATAGTCCTTGTAGGACAGTAGTGAAGCTTCCATATAACAATGTGAATAGTCCTTGTAGGACAGTAGTGAAGCTTCCATATAACATTGTGAATAGTCCTTGTAGGAAAGTAGTGAAGCTTCCATATAGCAGTGTGAATAGTCCTTGTAGGACAGTAGTGAAGCTTCCATATAGCATTGTGAATAGTCCTTGTAGGACAGTAGTGAAGCTTCCATATAATAGTGTGAATAGTCCTTGTAGGACAGTAGTGAAGCTTCCATATAATAGTGTGAATAGTCCTTGTAGGACAGTAGTGAAGCTTCCATATAACAGTGTGAATAGTCCTTGTAGGACAGTAGTGAAGCTTACATATAGCAGTGTGAATAGTCCTTGTAGGACAGTAGTGAAGCTTCCATATAGCAGTGTGAATAGTCCTTATAGGACAGTAGTGAAGCTTCCATATAGCAGTGTGAATAGTCCTTGTAGGACAGTAGTGAAGCTTCCATATAACAGTGTGAATAGTCCTTGTAGGATAGTAGTGAAGCTTCCATATAGCAGTGTGAATACTCTTTGTAGGACAGTAGTGAAGCTTCCATATAACATTGTGAATAGTCCTTGTAGGACAGTAGTGAAGCTTCCATATAACATTGTGAATAGTCCTTGTAGGACAGTAGTGAAGCTTCCATATAACATTGTGAATAGTCCTTGTAGGACAGTAGTGAAGCTTCCATATAGCAGTGTGAATAGTCCTTGTAGGACAGAAGTGAAGCTTCCATATAACATTGTGAATAGTCCTTGTAGGACAGTAGTGAAGCTTCCATATAATAGTGTGAATAGTCCTTGTAGGACAGTAGTGAAGCTTCCATATAACATTGTGAATACTCTTTGTAGGACAGTAGTGAAGCTTCCATATAATAGTGTGAATAGTCCTTGTAGGACAGTAGTGAAGCTTCCATATAGCAGTGTGAATAGTCCTTGTAGGACAGTAGTGAAGCTTCTATATAATAGTGTGAATAGTCCTTGTAGGACAGTAGTGAAGCTTCCATATAACAGTGTGAATAGTCCTTGTAGGACAGTAGTGAAGCTTCCATATAACATTGTGAATAGTCCTGGTAGGACAGTAGTGAAGCTTCCATATAACATTGTGAATAGTCCTTGTAGGAAAGTAGTGAAGCTTCCATATAGCAGTGTGAATAGTCCTTGTAGGACAGTAGTGAAGCTTCCATATAACAGTGTGAATAGTCCTTGTAGGACAGTAGTGAAGCTTCCATATAATAGTGTGAATAGTCCTTGTAGGACAGAAGTGAAGCTTCCATATAGCAGTGTGAATAGTCCTTATAGGACAGTAGTGAAGCTTCCATATAACATTGTGAATAGTCCTTGTAGGACAGAAGTGAAGCTTCCATATAGCAGTGTGAATAGTCCTTGTAGGACAGTAGTGAAGCTTCCATATAACATTGTGAATAGTCCTTGTAGGACAGTAGTGAAGCTTCCATATAACATTGTGAATAGTCCTTGTAGGAAAGTAGTGAAGCTTCCATATAGCAGTGTGAATAGTCCTTGTAGGACAGTAGTGAAGCTTCCATATAACAGTGTGAATAGTCCTTGTAGGACAGTAGTGAAGCTTCCATATAATAGTGTGAATAGTCCTTGTAGGACAGAAGTGAAGCTTCCATATAGCAGTGTGAATAGTCCTTGTAGGACAGTAGTGAAGCTTCCATATAATAGTGTGAATAGTCCTTGTAGGACAGAAGTGAAGCTTCCATATAACAGTGTGAATAGTCCTTTTAGGACAGTAGTGAAGCTTCCATATAACAGTGTGAATAGTCCTTGTAGGACAGAAGTGAAGCTTCCATATAACAGTGTGAATAGTCCTTGTAGGACAGTAGTGAAGCTTCCATATAATAGTGTGAATAGTCCTTGTAGGACAGAAGTGAAGCTTCCATATAACAGTGTGAATAGTCCTTTTAGGACAGTAGTGAAGCTTCCATATAACATTGTGAATAGTCCTTGTAGGACAGTAGTGAAGCTTCCATATAATAGTGTGAATAGTCCTTGTAGGACAGAAGTGAAGCTTCCATATAACAGTGTGAATAGTCCTTTTAGGACAGTAGTGAAGCTTCCATATAACAGTGTGAATAGTCCTTGTAGGACAGAAGTGAAGCTTCCATATAACAGTGTGAATAGTCCTTGAAGGACATTAGTGAAGCTTCCATATAACAGTGTGAATAGTCCTTGTAGGACAGTAGTGAAGCTTCCATATAGCAGTGTGAATAGTCCTTGTAGGACAGTAGTGAAGCTTCCATATAGCAGTGTGAATAGTCCTTGTAGGACAGTAGTGAAGCTTCCATATAACAGTGTGAATAGTCCTTGTAGGATAGTAGTGAAGCTTCCATATAACAGTGTGAATAGTCCTTGTAGGACAGTAGTGAAGCTTCCATATAGCAGTGTGAATAGTCCTTGTAGGACAGTAGTGAAGCTTCCATATAGCAGTGTGAATAGTCCTTGTAGGACAGTAGTGAAGCTTCCATATAACAGTGTGAATAGTCCTTGTAGGACAGTAGTGAAGCTTCCATATAACAGTGTGAATAGTCCTTGTAGGACAGTAGTGAAGCTTCCATATAACAGTGTGAATAGTCCTTGTAGGGCAGTAGTGAAGCTTCCATATAACATTGTGAATAGTCCTCGTAGGACAGTAGTGAAGCTTACATATAACATTGTGAATAGTCCTTATAGGACAGTAGTGAAGCTTCCATATAACATTGTGAATAGTCCTTGTAGGACAGTAGTGAAGCTTCCATAAAACATTGTGAATAGTCCTTATAGGACAGTAGTGAAGCTTCCATATAACAGTGTGAATTGTCCTTGTAGGACAGTAGTGAAGCTTCCATATAACATTGTGAATAGTCCTTGTAGGACAGTAGTGAAGCTTCTATATAATAGTGTGAATAGTGCTTGTAGGACAGTAGTGAAGCTTCCATATAATAGTGTGAATAGTCCTTGTAGGACAGTAGTGAAGCTTCCATATAGCAGTGTGAATAGTCCTTGTAGGACAGTAGTGAAGCTTCCATATAACAGTGTAAATAGTCCTTGTAGGACAGTAGTGAAGCTTCCATATAGCAGTGTGAATAGTCCTTGTAGGACAGTAGTGAAGCTTCCATATAACATTGTGAATAGTCCTTGTAGGACAGTAGTGAAGCTTCCATATAACATTGTGAATAGTCCTTATAGGACAGTAGTGAAGCTTCCATATAACAGTGTGAATAGTCCTTGTAGGACAGTAGTGAAGCTTCCATATGACATTGTGAATAGTCCTTGTAGGACAGTAGTGAAGCTTCCATTTAACAGTGTGAATAGTTCTTGTAGGACAGTAGTGAAGCTTCCATATAATAGTGTGAATAGTCCTTGTAGGACAGTAGTGAAGCTTCCATATAACAGTGTGAATAGTCCTTGTAGAACAGTAGTGAAGCTTCCATATAACAGTGTGAATAGTCCTTGTAGGACAGTAGTGAAGCTTCCATATAGCAGTGTGAATAGTCCTTGTAGGACAGTAGTGAAGCTTCCATATAGCAGTGTGAATAGTCCTTGTAGGACAGTAGTGAAGCTTCCATATAGCAGTGTGAATAGTTCTTGTAGGACAGTAGTGAAGCTCCTATATAATAGTGTGAATAGTCCTTGTAGGACAGTAGTGAAGCTTCCATATAACAGTGTGAATAGTCCTTGTAGGACAGTAGTGAAGCTTCCATATAGCAGTGTGAATAGTCCTTGTAGGACAGTAGTGAAGCTTCCATATAACATTGTGAATAGTCGTTGTAGGACAGTAGTGAAGCTTCCATATAACATTGTGAATAGTCCTTGTAGGACAGTAGTGAAGCTTCCATATAACATTGTGAATAGTCCTTGTAGGACAGTAGTGAAGCTTCCATATAACATTGTGAATAGTCCTTGTAGGACAGTAGTGAAGCTTCCATATAACATTGTGAATAGTCCTTATAGGACAGTAGTGAAGCTTCCATATAACAGTGTGAATAGTCCTTGTAGGACAGTAGTGAAGCTTCCATATAACAGTGTGAATAGTGCTTGTAGGACAGTAGTGAAGCTTCCATATAATAGTGTGAATAGTCCTTGTAGGACAGTAGTGAAGCTTCCATATAACATTGTGAATAGTCCTTGTAGGACAGTAGTGAAGCTTCCATATAACATTGTGAATAGTCCTTGTAGGACAGTAGTGAAGCTTCCATATAATAGTGTGAATAGTCCTTGTAGGACAGTAGTGAAGCTTCCATATAACATTGTGAATAGTCCTTGTAGGACAGTAGTGAAGCTTCCATATAACATTGTGAATAGTCCTTGTAGGACAGTAGTGAAGCTTCCATATAACATTGTGAATGGTCCTTGTAGGACAGTAGTGAAGCTTCCATATAACAGTGTGAATAGTTCTTGTAGGACAGTAGTGAAGCTTCCATATATCAGTGTGAATAGTCCTTGTAGGACAGTAGTGAAGCTTCCATATAATAGTGTGAATAGTCCTTGTAGGACAGTAGTGAAGCTTCCATATAACAGTGTGAATAGTCCTTGTAGGACAGTAGTGAAGCTTCCATATAATAGTGTGAATAGTCCTCGTAGGACAGAAGTGAAGCTTCCATATAACAGTGTGAATACTCCTTGTAGGACAGTAGTGAAGCTTCCATATAACAGTGTGAATAGTCCTTGTAGGACAGTAGTGAAGCTTCCATATAATAGTGTGAATAGTCCTTGTAGGACAGAAGTGAAGCTTCCATATAACAGTGTGAATAGTGCTTGTAGGACAGTAGTGAAGCTGCCATATAACAGTGTGAATAGTCCTTATAGGACAGTAGTGAAGCTTCCATATAACATTGTGAATAGTCCTTGTAGGACAGTAGTGAAGCTTCCATATAACATTGTGAATAGTCCTTATAGGACAGTAGTGAAGCTTCCATATAACATTGTGAATAGTCCTTGTAGGACAGTAGTGAAGCTTCCATATAACATTGTGAATAGTCCTTATAGGACAGTAGTGAAGCTTCCATATAACATTGTGAATAGTCCTTGTAGGACAGTAGTGAAGCTTCCATATAATATTGTGAATAGTCCTTGTAGGACAGTAGTGAAGCTTCCATATAACATTGTGAATAGTCCTTATAGGACAGTAGTGAAGCTTCCATATAATAGTGTGAATAGTCCTTATAGGACAGTAGTGAAGCTTCCATATAACATTGTGAATAGTCCTTGTAGGACAGTAGTGAAGCTTCCATATAACATTGTGAATAGTCCTTATAGGACAGTAGTGAAGCTTCCATATAATAGTGTGAATAGTCCTTGTAGGACAGTAGTGAAGCTTCCATATAGCAGTGTGAATAGTCCTTGTAGGACAGTAGTGAAGCTTCCATATAACATTGTGAATAGTCCTTGTAGGAAAGTAGTGAAGCTTCCATATAACATTGTGAATAGTCCTTGTAGGACAGTAGTGAAGCTTCCATATAATAGTGTGAATAGTCCTTGTAGGACAGTAGTGAAGCTTCCATATAACATTGTGAATAGTCCTTATAGGACAGTAGTGAAGCTTCCATATAATAGTGTGAATAGTCCTTGTAGGACAGTAGTGAAGCTTCCATATAACAGTGTGAATAGTCCTTGTAGGACAGTAGTGAAGCTTCCATATAGCAGTGTGAATAGTGCTTGTAGGACAGTAGTGAAGCTTCCATATAACATTGTGAATAGTCCTTGTAGGACAGTAGTGAAGCTTCCATATATCAGTGTGAATAGTCCTTGTAGGACAGTAGTGAAGCTTCCATATAACATTGTGAATAGTCCTTGTAGGACAGTAGTGAAGCTTCCATATATCAGTGTGAATAGTCCTTGTAGGACAATAGTGAAGCTTCCATAAAACATTGTGAATAGTCCTTATAGGACAGTAGTGAAGCTTCCATATAACAGTGTGAATAGTTTTTATAGGACAGTAGTGAAGCTTCCATATAGCAGTGTGAATAGTCCTTGTAGGACAGTAGTGAAGCTTCTATATAATAGTGTGAATAGTCCTTGTAGGACAGTAGTGAAGCTTCCATATAACAGTGTGAATAGTCCTTGTAGGACAGTAGTGAAGCTTCCATATAACATTGTGAATAGTCCTTGTAGGACAGTAGTGAAGCTTCCATATAACATTGTGAATAGTCCTTATAGGACAGTAGTGAAGCTTCCATATAACATTGTGAATAGTCCTTATAGGACAGTAGTGAAGCTTCCATATAACAGTGTGAATAGTCCTTGTAGGACAGTAGTGAAGCTTCCATATAACATTGTGAATAGTCCTTGTAGGACAGTAGTGAAGCTTCCATTTCTTCCATTTAACATTGTGAATAGTCCTTGTAGGACAGTAGTGAAGCTTCCATATAACAGTGTGAATAGTCCTTGTAGGACAGAAGTGAAGCTTCCATATAACAGTGTGATTAGTTCTTGTAGGACAGTAGTGAAGCTTCCATATAGCAGTGTGAATAGTCCTTGTAGGACAGTAGTGAAGCTTCCATATAACAGTGTGAATAGTCCTTGTAGGACAGTAGTGAAGCTTCCATATAACAGTATGAATAGTGCTTGTAGGACAGTAGTGAAGCTTCCATATAATAGTGTGAATAGTCCTTGTAGGACAGTAGTGAAGCTTCCATATAGCAGTGTGAATAGTCCTTGTAGGACAGTAGTGAAGCTTCCATATAATAGTGTGAATAGTCCTTGTAGGACAGTAGTGAAGCTTCCATATAGCAGTGTGAATAGTTCTTGTAGGACAATAGTGAAGCTTCCATATAATAGTGTGAATAGTCCTTGTAGGACAGTAGTGAAGCTTCCATATAACATTGTGAATAGTCCTTGTAGGACAGTAGTGAAGCTTCCATATAACATTGTGAATAGTCCTTGTAGGACAGTAGTGAAGCTTCCATATAACAGTGTGAATAGTCCTTGTAGGACAGTAGTGAAGCTTCCATATAACATTGTGAATAGTCCTTGTAGGAAAGTAGTGAAGCTTCCATATAGCAGTGTGAATAGTCCTTATAGGACAGTAGTGAAGCTTCCATATAGCAGTGTGAATAGTCCTTGTAGGACAGTAGTGAAGCTTCCATATAACAGTGTGAATAGTCCTTGTAGGACAGTAGTGAAGCTTCCATATAACAGTGTGAATAGTCCTTGTAGGATAGTAGTGAAGCTTCCATATAGCAGTGTGAATAGTCCTTGTAGGACAGTAGTGAAGCTTCCATATAACAGTGTGAATAGACCTTGTAGGACAGTAGTGAAGCTTCCATATAATAGTGTGAATAGTCCTTGTAGGACAGTAGTGAAGCTTCCATATAACAGTGTGAATAGTTCTTGTAGGACAGTAGTGAAGCTTCCATATAACATTGTGAATAGTCCTTGTAGGACAGTAGTGAAGCTTCCATATAGCAGTGTGAATAGTCCTCGTAGGACAGTAGTGAAGCTTCCATATAACAGTGTGAATAGTCCTTGTAGGACAGTAGTGAAGCTTCCATATAACAGTGTGAATAGTGCTTGTAGGACAGTAGTGAAGCTTCCATATAATAGTGTGAATAGTCCTTGTAGGACAGTAGTGAAGCTTCCATATAACATTGTGAATAGTCCTTGTAGGACAGTAGTGAAGCTTCCATATAATAGTGTGAATAGTCCTTGTAGGACAGAAGTGAAGCTTCCATATAACAGTGTGAATAGTCCTTTTAGGACAGTAGTGAAGCTTCCATATAACAGTGTGAATAGTCCTTGTAGGACAGAAGTGAAGCTTCCATATAACAGTGTGAATAGTCCTTGAAGGACATTAGTGAAGCTTCCATATAACAGTGTGAATAGTCCTTGTAGGACAGTAGTGAAGCTTCCATATAGCAGTGTGAATAGTCCTTGTAGGACAGTAGTGAAGCTTCCATATAGCAGTGTGAATAGTCCTTGTAGGACAGTAGTGAAGCTTCCATATAACAGTGTGAATAGTCCTTGTAGGATAGTAGTGAAGCTTCCATATAACAGTGTGAATAGTCCTTGTAGGACAGTAGTGAAGCTTCCATATAGCAGTGTGAATAGTCCTTGTAGGACAGTAGTGAAGCTTCCATATAGCAGTGTGAATAGTCCTTGTAGGACAGTAGTGAAGCTTCCATATAACAGTGTGAATAGTCCTTGTAGGACAGTAGTGAAGCTTCCATATAACAGTGTGAATAGTCCTTGTAGGACAGTAGTGAAGCTTCCATATAACAGTGTGAATAGTCCTTGTAGGGCAGTAGTGAAGCTTCCATATAACATTGTGAATAGTCCTCGTAGGACAGTAGTGAAGCTTACATATAACATTGTGAATAGTCCTTATAGGACAGTAGTGAAGCTTCCATATAACATTGTGAATAGTCCTTGTAGGACAGTAGTGAAGCTTCCATAAAACATTGTGAATAGTCCTTATAGGACAGTAGTGAAGCTTCCATATAACAGTGTGAATTGTCCTTGTAGGACAGTAGTGAAGCTTCCATATAACATTGTGAATAGTCCTTGTAGGACAGTAGTGAAGCTTCTATATAATAGTGTGAATAGTGCTTGTAGGACAGTAGTGAAGCTTCCATATAATAGTGTGAATAGTCCTTGTAGGACAGTAGTGAAGCTTCCATATAGCAGTGTGAATAGTCCTTGTAGGACAGTAGTGAAGCTTCCATATAACAGTGTAAATAGTCCTTGTAGGACAGTAGTGAAGCTTCCATATAGCAGTGTGAATAGTCCTTGTAGGACAGTAGTGAAGCTTCCATATAACATTGTGAATAGTCCTTGTAGGACAGTAGTGAAGCTTCCATATAACATTGTGAATAGTCCTTATAGGACAGTAGTGAAGCTTCCATATAACAGTGTGAATAGTCCTTGTAGGACAGTAGTGAAGCTTCCATATGACATTGTGAATAGTCCTTGTAGGACAGTAGTGAAGCTTCCATTTAACAGTGTGAATAGTTCTTGTAGGACAGTAGTGAAGCTTCCATATAATAGTGTGAATAGTCCTTGTAGGACAGTAGTGAAGCTTCCATATAACAGTGTGAATAGTCCTTGTAGAACAGTAGTGAAGCTTCCATATAACAGTGTGAATAGTCCTTGTAGGACAGTAGTGAAGCTTCCATATAGCAGTGTGAATAGTCCTTGTAGGACAGTAGTGAAGCTTCCATATAGCAGTGTGAATAGTCCTTGTAGGACAGTAGTGAAGCTTCCATATAGCAGTGTGAATAGTTCTTGTAGGACAGTAGTGAAGCTCCTATATAATAGTGTGAATAGTCCTTGTAGGACAGTAGTGAAGCTTCCATATAACAGTGTGAATAGTCCTTGTAGGACAGTAGTGAAGCTTCCATATAGCAGTGTGAATAGTCCTTGTAGGACAGTAGTGAAGCTTCCATATAACATTGTGAATAGTCGTTGTAGGACAGTAGTGAAGCTTCCATATAACATTGTGAATAGTCCTTGTAGGACAGTAGTGAAGCTTCCATATAACATTGTGAATAGTCCTTGTAGGACAGTAGTGAAGCTTCCATATAACATTGTGAATAGTCCTTGTAGGACAGTAGTGAAGCTTCCATATAACATTGTGAATAGTCCTTATAGGACAGTAGTGAAGCTTCCATATAACAGTGTGAATAGTCCTTGTAGGACAGTAGTGAAGCTTCCATATAACAGTGTGAATAGTGCTTGTAGGACAGTAGTGAAGCTTCCATATAATAGTGTGAATAGTCCTTGTAGGACAGTAGTGAAGCTTCCATATAACATTGTGAATAGTCCTTGTAGGACAGTAGTGAAGCTTCCATATAACATTGTGAATAGTCCTTGTAGGACAGTAGTGAAGCTTCCATATAATAGTGTGAATAGTCCTTGTAGGACAGTAGTGAAGCTTCCATATAACATTGTGAATAGTCCTTGTAGGACAGTAGTGAAGCTTCCATATAACATTGTGAATAGTCCTTGTAGGACAGTAGTGAAGCTTCCATATAACATTGTGAATGGTCCTTGTAGGACAGTAGTGAAGCTTCCATATAACAGTGTGAATAGTTCTTGTAGGACAGTAGTGAAGCTTCCATATATCAGTGTGAATAGTCCTTGTAGGACAGTAGTGAAGCTTCCATATAATAGTGTGAATAGTCCTTGTAGGACAGTAGTGAAGCTTCCATATAACAGTGTGAATAGTCCTTGTAGGACAGTAGTGAAGCTTCCATATAATAGTGTGAATAGTCCTCGTAGGACAGAAGTGAAGCTTCCATATAACAGTGTGAATACTCCTTGTAGGACAGTAGTGAAGCTTCCATATAACAGTGTGAATAGTCCTTGTAGGACAGTAGTGAAGCTTCCATATAATAGTGTGAATAGTCCTTGTAGGACAGAAGTGAAGCTTCCATATAACAGTGTGAATAGTGCTTGTAGGACAGTAGTGAAGCTGCCATATAACAGTGTGAATAGTCCTTATAGGACAGTAGTGAAGCTTCCATATAACATTGTGAATAGTCCTTGTAGGACAGTAGTGAAGCTTCCATATAACATTGTGAATAGTCCTTATAGGACAGTAGTGAAGCTTCCATATAACATTGTGAATAGTCCTTGTAGGACAGTAGTGAAGCTTCCATATAACATTGTGAATAGTCCTTATAGGACAGTAGTGAAGCTTCCATATAACATTGTGAATAGTCCTTGTAGGACAGTAGTGAAGCTTCCATATAATATTGTGAATAGTCCTTGTAGGACAGTAGTGAAGCTTCCATATAACATTGTGAATAGTCCTTATAGGACAGTAGTGAAGCTTCCATATAATAGTGTGAATAGTCCTTATAGGACAGTAGTGAAGCTTCCATATAACATTGTGAATAGTCCTTGTAGGACAGTAGTGAAGCTTCCATATAACATTGTGAATAGTCCTTATAGGACAGTAGTGAAGCTTCCATATAATAGTGTGAATAGTCCTTGTAGGACAGTAGTGAAGCTTCCATATAGCAGTGTGAATAGTCCTTGTAGGACAGTAGTGAAGCTTCCATATAACATTGTGAATAGTCCTTGTAGGAAAGTAGTGAAGCTTCCATATAACATTGTGAATAGTCCTTGTAGGACAGTAGTGAAGCTTCCATATAATAGTGTGAATAGTCCTTGTAGGACAGTAGTGAAGCTTCCATATAACATTGTGAATAGTCCTTATAGGACAGTAGTGAAGCTTCCATATAATAGTGTGAATAGTCCTTGTAGGACAGTAGTGAAGCTTCCATATAACAGTGTGAATAGTCCTTGTAGGACAGTAGTGAAGCTTCCATATAGCAGTGTGAATAGTGCTTGTAGGACAGTAGTGAAGCTTCCATATAACATTGTGAATAGTCCTTGTAGGACAGTAGTGAAGCTTCCATATATCAGTGTGAATAGTCCTTGTAGGACAGTAGTGAAGCTTCCATATAACATTGTGAATAGTCCTTGTAGGACAGTAGTGAAGCTTCCATATATCAGTGTGAATAGTCCTTGTAGGACAATAGTGAAGCTTCCATAAAACATTGTGAATAGTCCTTATAGGACAGTAGTGAAGCTTCCATATAACAGTGTGAATAGTTTTTATAGGACAGTAGTGAAGCTTCCATATAGCAGTGTGAATAGTCCTTGTAGGACAGTAGTGAAGCTTCTATATAATAGTGTGAATAGTCCTTGTAGGACAGTAGTGAAGCTTCCATATAACAGTGTGAATAGTCCTTGTAGGACAGTAGTGAAGCTTCCATATAACATTGTGAATAGTCCTTGTAGGACAGTAGTGAAGCTTCCATATAACATTGTGAATAGTCCTTATAGGACAGTAGTGAAGCTTCCATATAACATTGTGAATAGTCCTTATAGGACAGTAGTGAAGCTTCCATATAACAGTGTGAATAGTCCTTGTAGGACAGTAGTGAAGCTTCCATATAACATTGTGAATAGTCCTTGTAGGACAGTAGTGAAGCTTCCATTTCTTCCATTTAACATTGTGAATAGTCCTTGTAGGACAGTAGTGAAGCTTCCATATAACAGTGTGAATAGTCCTTGTAGGACAGAAGTGAAGCTTCCATATAACAGTGTGATTAGTTCTTGTAGGACAGTAGTGAAGCTTCCATATAGCAGTGTGAATAGTCCTTGTAGGACAGTAGTGAAGCTTCCATATAACAGTGTGAATAGTCCTTGTAGGACAGTAGTGAAGCTTCCATATAACAGTATGAATAGTGCTTGTAGGACAGTAGTGAAGCTTCCATATAATAGTGTGAATAGTCCTTGTAGGACAGTAGTGAAGCTTCCATATAGCAGTGTGAATAGTCCTTGTAGGACAGTAGTGAAGCTTCCATATAATAGTGTGAATAGTCCTTGTAGGACAGTAGTGAAGCTTCCATATAGCAGTGTGAATAGTTCTTGTAGGACAATAGTGAAGCTTCCATATAATAGTGTGAATAGTCCTTGTAGGACAGTAGTGAAGCTTCCATATAACATTGTGAATAGTCCTTGTAGGACAGTAGTGAAGCTTCCATATAACATTGTGAATAGTCCTTGTAGGACAGTAGTGAAGCTTCCATATAACAGTGTGAATAGTCCTTGTAGGACAGTAGTGAAGCTTCCATATAACATTGTGAATAGTCCTTGTAGGAAAGTAGTGAAGCTTCCATATAGCAGTGTGAATAGTCCTTATAGGACAGTAGTGAAGCTTCCATATAGCAGTGTGAATAGTCCTTGTAGGACAGTAGTGAAGCTTCCATATAACAGTGTGAATAGTCCTTGTAGGACAGTAGTGAAGCTTCCATATAACAGTGTGAATAGTCCTTGTAGGATAGTAGTGAAGCTTCCATATAGCAGTGTGAATAGTCCTTGTAGGACAGTAGTGAAGCTTCCATATAACAGTGTGAATAGACCTTGTAGGACAGTAGTGAAGCTTCCATATAATAGTGTGAATAGTCCTTGTAGGACAGTAGTGAAGCTTCCATATAACAGTGTGAATAGTTCTTGTAGGACAGTAGTGAAGCTTCCATATAACATTGTGAATAGTCCTTGTAGGACAGTAGTGAAGCTTCCATATAGCAGTGTGAATAGTCCTCGTAGGACAGTAGTGAAGCTTCCATATAACAGTGTGAATAGTCCTTGTAGGACAGTAGTGAAGCTTCCATATAACAGTGTGAATAGTGCTTGTAGGACAGTAGTGAAGCTTCCATATAATAGTGTGAATAGTCCTTGTAGGACAGTAGTGAAGCTTCCATATAACATTGTGAATTGTCCTTGTAGGACAGTAGTGAAGCTTCCATATAGCAGTGTGAATAGTCCTTGTAGGACAGTAGTGAAGCTTCCATATAGCAGTGTGAATAGTCCTTATAGGACAGTAGTGAAGCTTCCATATAGCATTGTGAATAGTCCTTATAGGACAGTAGTGAAGCTTCCATATAACAGTGTGAATAGTTCTTGTAGGACAGTAGTGAAGCTTCCATATAATAGTGTGAATAGTCCTTGTAGGACAGTAGTGAAGCTTCCATATAGCAGTGTGAATAGTCCTTGTAGGACAGTAGTGAAGCTTCTATATAATAGTGTGAATAGTCCTTGTAGAACAGTAGTGAAGCTTCCATATAGCAGTGTGAATAGTCCTTGTAGGACAGTAGTGAAGCTTCCATATAACATTGTGAAAAGTCCTTGTAGGAAAGTAGTGAAGCTTCCATATAGCAGTGTGAATAGTCCTTATAGGACAGTAGTGAAGCTTCCATATAACATTGTGAATAGTCCTTGTAGGACAGTAGTGAAGCTTCCATATAACATTGTGAATAGTCCTTGTAGGACAGTAGTGAAGCTTCCATATAACATTGTGAATAGTCCTTGTAGGACAGTAGTAAAGCTTCCATATAATAGTGTGAATAGTCCTTGTAGGACAGTAGTGAAGCTTCCATATAGCAGTGTGAATAGTCCTTATAGGACAGTAGTGAAGCTTCCATATAACATTGTGAATAGTCCTTGTAGGACAGTAGTGAAGCTTCCATATAACATTGTGAATAGTCCTTGTAGGACAGTAGTAAAGCTTCCATATAATAGTGTGAATAGTCCTTGTAGGACAGTAGTGAAGCTTCCATATAATAGTGTGAATAGTCCTTGTAGGACAGAAGTGAAGCTTCCATATAACAGTGTGAATAGTCCTCGTAGGACAGTAGTGAAGCTTCCATATAACAGTGTGAATAGTCCTTGTAGGACAGTAGTGAAGCTTCCATATAACATTGTGAATAGTCCTCGTAGGACAGTAGTGAAGCTTCCATATAACAGTGTGAATAGTCCTTGTAGGACAGTAGTGAAGCTTCCATATAACAGTGTGAATACTCTTTGTAGGACAGTAGTGAAGCTTCCATATAGCAGAGTGAATAGTCCTTGTAGGACAGTAGTGAAGCTTCCATATAGCAGTCTGAATAGTCCTTGTAGGACAGTAGTGAAGCTTCTATATAATAGTGTGAATAGTCCTTGTAGGACAGTAGTGAAGCTTCCATATAACAGTGTGAATAGTCCTTGTAGGACAGTAGTGAAGCTTCCATATAGCAGTGTGAATAGTCCTTGTAGGACAGTAGTGAAGCTTCTATATAATAGTGTGAATAGTCCTTGTAGGACAGTAGTGAAGCTTCCATATAATAGTGTGAATACTCCTTGTAGGACAGAAGTGAAGCTTCCATATAATAGTGTGAATAGTCCTTGTAGGACAGTAGTGAAGCTTCCATATAACATTGTGAATAGTCCTTGTAGGACAGTAGTGAAGCTTCCATATAGCAGTGTGAATAGTCCTTATAGGACAGTAGTGAAGCTTCCATATAACAGTGTGAATAGTCCTTGTAGGACAGTAGTGAAGCTTCCATATAACAGTGTGAATAGTCCTTATAGGACAGTAGTGAAGCTTCCATATAACATTGTGAATAGTCCTTATAGGACAGTAGTGAAGCTTCCATATAACATTGTGAATAGTCCTTATAGGACAGTAGTGAAGCTTCCATATAACATTGTGAATACTCCTTGTAGGACAGAAGTGAAGCTTCCATATAACAGTGTGAATAGTCCTTGTAGGACAGTAGTGAAGCTTCCATATAACAGTGTGAATAGTCCTTATAGGACAGTAGTGAAGCTTCCATATAACAGTGTGAATAGTCCTTGTAGGACAGTAGTGAAGCTTCCATATAACAGTGTGAATAGTCCTTGTAGGACAGTAGTGAAGCTTCCATATAACAGTGTGAATAGTCCTTGTAGGACAGTAGTGAAGCTTCCATATAACATTGTAAATAGTCCTTGTAGGACAGTAGAGAATCATCCATATAACATTGTGAATAGTCCTTGTAGGACAGTAGTGAAGCTTCCATATAATAGTGTGAATAGTCCTTGTAGGACAGTAGTGAAGCTTCCATATAACATTGTGAATAGTCCTTGTAGGACAGTAGAGAAGCTTCCATATAACATTGTGAATAGTCCTTGTAGGACAGTAGTGAAGCTTCCATATAACATTGTGAATAGTCCTTGTAGGAAAGTAGTGAAGCTTCCATATAGCAGTGTGAATAGTCCTTATAGGACAGTAGTGAAGCTTCCATATAGCAGTGTGAATAGTCCTTGTAGGACAGTAGTGAAGCTTCCATATAACAGTGTGAATAGTCCTTGTAGGACAGTAGTGAAGCTTCCATATAACAGTGTGAATAGTCCTTGTAGGACAGTAGTGAAGCTTCCATATAACAGTGTGAATAGTCCTTGTAGGACAGTAGTGAAGCTTCCATATAACAGTGTGAATAGTCCTTGTAGGACAGTAGTGAAGCTTCCATATAACAGTGTGAATAGTCCTTGTAGGACAGAAGTGAAGCTTCTATATAATAGTGTGAATAGTCCTTGTATGACAGTAGTGAAGCTTCTATATAATAGTGTGAATAGTCCTTGTAGGACAGTAGTGAAGCTTCCATATAACAGTGTGAATAGTCCTTATAGGACAGTAGTGAAGCTTCCATATAACATTGTGAATACTCCTTGTAGGACAGAAGTGAAGCTTCCATATAACAGTGTGAATAGTCCTTGTAGGACAGTAGTGAAGCTTCCATATAACATTGTGAATAGTCCTTATAGGACAGTAGTGAAGCTTCCATATAACAGTGTGAATAGTCCTTGTAGGACAGTAGTGAAGCTTCCATATAACATTGTGAATACTCCTTGTAGGACAGAAGTGAAGCTTCCATATAGCAGTGTGAATAGTCCTTGTAGGACAGTAGTGAAGCTTCCATATAACATTGTGAATAGTCCTTATAGGACAGTAGTGAAGCTTCCATATAACAGTGTGAATAGTGCTTGTAGGACAGTAGTGAAGCTTCCATATAACAGTATGAATAGTGCTTGTAGGACAGTAGTGAAGCTTCCATATAACAGTGTGAATAGTCCTTGTAGGACAGTAGTGAAGCTTCCATATAACAGTGTGAATAGTCCTTGTAGGACAGTAGTGAAGCTTCCATATAACAGTGTGAATAGTCCTTGTAGGACAGTAGTGAAGCTTCCATATAACAGTGTGAATAGTCCTTGTAGGACAGTAGTGAAGCTTCCATATAACATTGTGAATAGTCCTTGTAGGACAGTAGAGAAGCTTCCATATAACATTGTGAATAGTCCTTGTAGGACAGTAGTGAAGCTTCCATATAATAGTGTGAATAGTCCTTGTAGGACAGTAGTGAAGCTTCCATATAACATTGTGAATAGTCCTTGTAGGACAGTAGAGAAGCTTCCATATAACATTGTGAATAGTCCTTGTAGGACAGTAGTGAAGCTTCCATATAACATTGTGAATAGTCCTTGTAGGAAAGTAGTGAAGCTTCCATATAGCAGTGTGAATAGTCCTTATAGGACAGTAGTGAAGCTTCCATATAGCAGTGTGAATAGTCCTTGTAGGACAGTAGTGAAGCTTCCATATAACAGTGTGAATAGTCCTTGTAGGACAGTAGTGAAGCTTCCATATAACAGTGTGAATAGTCCTTGTAGGACAGTAGTGAAGCTTCCATATAACAGTGTGAATAGTCCTTGTAGGACAGTAGTGAAGCTTCCATATAACAGTGTGAATAGTCCTTGTAGGACAGTAGTGAAGCTTCCATATAACAGTGTGAATAGTCCTTGTAGGACAGAAGTGAAGCTTCTATATAATAGTGTGAATAGTCCTTATATGACAGTAGTGAAGCTTCTATATAATAGTGTGAATAGTCCTTGTAGGACAGTAGTGAAGCTTCCATATAACAGTGTGAATAGTCCTTATAGGACAGTAGTGAAGCTTCCATATAACATTGTGAATAGTCCTTGTAGGACAGTAGTGAAGCTTCCATATAGCAGTGTGAATAGTCCTTGTAGGACAGTAGTAAAGCTTCCATATAATAGTGTGAATAGTCCTTGTAGGACAGTAGTGAAGCTTCCATATAATAGTGTGAATAGTCCTTGTAGGACAGAAGTGAAGCTTCCATATAACAGTGTGAATAGTCCTCGTAGGACAGTAGTGAA
The DNA here is from genome assembly GCF_040894005.1 of Engystomops pustulosus. NCBI lineage: Eukaryota > Metazoa > Chordata > Amphibia > Anura > Leptodactylidae > Engystomops > Engystomops pustulosus. The sequence continues at coordinate 113,560,792 of NC_092418.1, read as the reverse complement.
GCTTCCATATAACAGTGTGAATAGTCCTTGTAGGACAGTAGTGAAGCTTCCATATAACATTGTGAATAGTCCTCGTAGGACAGTAGTGAAGCTTCCATATAACAGTGTGAATAGTCCTTGTAGGACAGTAGTGAAGCTTCCATATAACAGTGTGAATACTCTTTGTAGGACAGTAGTGAAGCTTCCATATAGCAGAGTGAATAGTCCTTGTAGGACAGTAGTGAAGCTTCCATATAGCAGTCTGAATAGTCCTTGTAGGACAGTAGTGAAGCTTCTATATAATAGTGTGAATAGTCCTTGTAGGACAGTAGTGAAGCTTCCATATAACAGTGTGAATAGTCCTTGTAGGACAGTAGTGAAGCTTCCATATAGCAGTGTGAATAGTCCTTGTAGGACAGTAGTGAAGCTTCTATATAATAGTGTGAATAGTCCTTGTAGGACAGTAGTGAAGCTTCCATATAATAGTGTGAATACTCCTTGTAGGACAGAAGTGAAGCTTCCATATAATAGTGTGAATAGTCCTTGTAGGACAGTAGTGAAGCTTCCATATAACATTGTGAATAGTCCTTGTAGGACAGTAGTGAAGCTTCCATATAGCAGTGTGAATAGTCCTTATAGGACAGTAGTGAAGCTTCCATATAACAGTGTGAATAGTCCTTGTAGGACAGTAGTGAAGCTTCCATATAACAGTGTGAATAGTCCTTATAGGACAGTAGTGAAGCTTCCATATAACATTGTGAATAGTCCTTATAGGACAGTAGTGAAGCTTCCATATAACATTGTGAATAGTCCTTATAGGACAGTAGTGAAGCTTCCATATAACATTGTGAATACTCCTTGTAGGACAGAAGTGAAGCTTCCATATAACAGTGTGAATAGTCCTTGTAGGACAGTAGTGAAGCTTCCATATAACAGTGTGAATAGTCCTTATAGGACAGTAGTGAAGCTTCCATATAACAGTGTGAATAGTCCTTGTAGGACAGTAGTGAAGCTTCCATATAACAGTGTGAATAGTCCTTGTAGGACAGTAGTGAAGCTTCCATATAACAGTGTGAATAGTCCTTGTAGGACAGTAGTGAAGCTTCCATATAACATTGTAAATAGTCCTTGTAGGACAGTAGAGAATCATCCATATAACATTGTGAATAGTCCTTGTAGGACAGTAGTGAAGCTTCCATATAATAGTGTGAATAGTCCTTGTAGGACAGTAGTGAAGCTTCCATATAACATTGTGAATAGTCCTTGTAGGACAGTAGAGAAGCTTCCATATAACATTGTGAATAGTCCTTGTAGGACAGTAGTGAAGCTTCCATATAACATTGTGAATAGTCCTTGTAGGAAAGTAGTGAAGCTTCCATATAGCAGTGTGAATAGTCCTTATAGGACAGTAGTGAAGCTTCCATATAGCAGTGTGAATAGTCCTTGTAGGACAGTAGTGAAGCTTCCATATAACAGTGTGAATAGTCCTTGTAGGACAGTAGTGAAGCTTCCATATAACAGTGTGAATAGTCCTTGTAGGACAGTAGTGAAGCTTCCATATAACAGTGTGAATAGTCCTTGTAGGACAGTAGTGAAGCTTCCATATAACAGTGTGAATAGTCCTTGTAGGACAGAAGTGAAGCTTCTATATAATAGTGTGAATAGTCCTTGTATGACAGTAGTGAAGCTTCTATATAATAGTGTGAATAGTCCTTGTAGGACAGTAGTGAAGCTTCCATATAACAGTGTGAATAGTCCTTATAGGACAGTAGTGAAGCTTCCATATAACATTGTGAATACTCCTTGTAGGACAGAAGTGAAGCTTCCATATAACAGTGTGAATAGTCCTTGTAGGACAGTAGTGAAGCTTCCATATAACATTGTGAATAGTCCTTATAGGACAGTAGTGAAGCTTCCATATAACAGTGTGAATAGTCCTTGTAGGACAGTAGTGAAGCTTCCATATAACATTGTGAATAGTCCTTGTAGGACAGTAGTGAAGCTTCCATATAACATTGTGAATACTCCTTGTAGGACAGAAGTGAAGCTTCCATATAGCAGTGTGAATAGTCCTTGTAGGACAGTAGTGAAGCTTCCATATAACATTGTGAATAGTCCTTATAGGACAGTAGTGAAGCTTCCATATAACAGTGTGAATAGTGCTTGTAGGACAGTAGTGAAGCTTCCATATAACAGTATGAATAGTCCTTGTAGGACAGTAGTGAAGCTTCCATATAACATTGTGAATAGTCCTTATAGGACAGTAGTGAAGCTTCCATATAACAGTGTGAATAGTCCTTGTAGGACAGTAGTGAAGCTTCCATATAACAGTGTGAATAGTCCTTGTAGGACAGTAGTGAAGCTTCCATATAACAGTGTGAATAGTCCTTGTAGGACAGTAGTGAAGCTTCCATATAACAGTGTGAATAGTCCTTGTAGGACAGTAGTGAAGCTTCCATATAACATTGTGAATAGTCCTTGTAGGACAGTAGAGAAGCTTCCATATAACATTGTGAATAGTCCTTGTAGGACAGTAGTGAAGCTTCCATATAATAGTGTGAATAGTCCTTGTAGGACAGTAGTGAAGCTTCCATATAACATTGTGAATAGTCCTTGTAGGACAGTAGAGAAGCTTCCATATAACATTGTGAATAGTCCTTGTAGGACAGTAGTGAAGCTTCCATATAACATTGTGAATAGTCCTTGTAGGAAAGTAGTGAAGCTTCCATATAGCAGTGTGAATAGTCCTTATAGGACAGTAGTGAAGCTTCCATATAGCAGTGTGAATAGTCCTTGTAGGACAGTAGTGAAGCTTCCATATAACAGTGTGAATAGTCCTTGTAGGACAGTAGTGAAGCTTCCATATAACAGTGTGAATAGTCCTTGTAGGACAGTAGTGAAGCTTCCATATAACAGTGTGAATAGTCCTTGTAGGACAGTAGTGAAGCTTCCATATAACAGTGTGAATAGTCCTTGTAGAACAGTAGTGAAGCTTCCATATAACAGTGTGAATAGTCCTTGTAGGACAGAAGTGAAGCTTCTATATAATAGTGTGAATAGTCCTTGTATGACAGTAGTGAAGCTTCTATATAATAGTGTGAATAGTCCTTGTAGGACAGTAGTGAAGCTTCCATATAACAGTGTGAATAGTCCTTATAGGACAGTAGTGAAGCTTCCATATAACATTGTGAATACTCCTTGTAGGACAGAAGTGAAGCTTCCATATAACAGTGTGAATAGTCCTTGTAGGACAGTAGTGAAGCTTCCATATAACATTGTGAATAGTCCTTATAGGACAGTAGTGAAGCTTCCATATAACATTGTGAATACTCCTTGTAGGACAGAAGTGAAGCTTCCATATAGCAGTGTGAATAGTCCTTGTAGGACAGTAGTGAAGCTTCCATATAATAGTGTGAATAGTCCTTGTAGGACAGTAGTGAAGCTTCCATATAACAGTGTGAATAGTCCTTGTAGGACAGTAGTGAAGCTTCCATATAACATTGTGAATACTCCTTGTAGGACAGAAGTGAAGCTTCCATATAGCAGTGTGAATAGTCCTTGTAGGACAGTAGTGAAGCTTCCATATAACATTGTGAATAGTCCTTATAGGACAGTAGTGAAGCTTCCATATAACAGTGTGAATAGTGCTTGTAGGACAGTAGTGAAGCTTCCATATAACAGTATGAATAGTGCTTGTAGGACAGTAGTGAAGCTTCCATATAACAGTGTGAATAGTCCTTGTAGGACAGTAGTGAAGCTTCCATATAACAGTGTGAATAGTGCTTGTAGGACAGTAGTGAAGCTTCCATATAGCAGAGTGAATAGTCCTTGTAGGACAGTAGTGAAGCTTCTATATAGCAGTGTGAATAGTCCTTGTAGGACAGTAGTGAAGCTTCTATATAACAGTGTGAATAGTCCTTGTAGGACAGTAGTGAAGCTTCCATATAGCAGTGTGAATAGTCCTTGTATGACAGTAGTGAAGCTTCTATATAATAGTGTGAATAGTCCTTGTAGGACAGTAGTGAAGCTTCCATATAGCAGTGTGAATAGTCCTTGTAGGACAGTAGTGAAGCTTCTATATAACATTGTGAATAGTCCTTATAGGACAGTAGTGAAGCTTCCATATAGCAGTGTGAATAGTCCTTGTAAGACAGTAGAGAAGCTTCCATATAGCAGTGTGAATAGTCCTTGTAGGACAGTAGTGAAGCTTCCATATAACAGTGTGAATAGTCCTTGTAAGACAGTTGAGAAGCTTCCATATAACATTGTGAATAGTCCTTATAGGACAGTAGTGAAGCTTCCATATAACATTGTGAATAGTCCTTGTAGGACAGTAGTGAAGCTTCCATATAACATTGTGAATAGTCCTTATAGGACAGTAGTGAAGCTTCCATATAACAGTGTGAATAGTCCTTGTAGGACAGTAGTGGAGCTTCTATATAATGGTGTGAATAGTCCTTGTAGGACAGTAGTGAAGCTTCCATATAACAGTGTGAATAGTCCTTGTAGGACAGTAGTGAAGCTTCCATATAACATTGTGAATAGTCCTTGTAGGACAGTAGTAAAGCTTCCATATAATAGTGTGAATAGTCCTTGTAGGACAGTAGTGAAGCTTCCATATAATAGTGTGAATAGTCCTTGTAGGACAGAAGTGAAGCTTCCATATAACAGTGTGAATAGTCCTCGTAGGACAGTAGTGAAGCTTCCATATAACAGTGTGAATAGTCCTTGTAGGACAGTAGTGAAGCTTCCATATAACATTGTGAATAGTCCTCGTAGGACAGTAGTGAAGCTTCCATATAACAGTGTGAATAGTCCTTGTAGGACAGTAGTGAAGCTTCCATATAACAGTGTGAATACTCTTTGTAGGACAGTAGTGAAGCTTCCATATAGCAGAGTGAATAGTCCTTGTAGGACAGTAGTGAAGCTTCCATATAGCAGTCTGAATAGTCCTTGTAGGACAGTAGTGAAGCTTCTATATAATAGTGTGAATAGTCCTTGTAGGACAGTAGTGAAGCTTCCATATAACAGTGTGAATAGTCATTGTAGGACAGTAGTGAAGCTTCCATATAGCAGTGTGAATAGTCCTTGTAGGACAGTAGTGAAGCTTCTATATAATAGTGTGAATAGTCCTTGTAGGACAGTAGTGAAGCTTCCATATAATAGTGTGAATACTCCTTGTAGGACAGAAGTGAAGCTTCCATATAATAGTGTGAATAGTCCTTGTAGGACAGTAGTGAAGCTTCCATATAACATTGTGAATAGTCCTTGTAGGACAGTAGTGAAGCTTCCATATAGCAGTGTGAATAGTCCTTATAGGACAGTAGTGAAGCTTCCATATAACAGTGTGAATAGTCCTTGTAGGACAGTAGTGAAGCTTCCATATAACAGTGTGAATAGTCCTTATAGGACAGTAGTGAAGCTTCCATATAACATTGTGAATAGTCCTTATAGGACAGTAGTGAAGCTTCCATATAACATTGTGAATAGTCCTTATAGGACAGTAGTGAAGCTTCCATATAACATTGTGAATACTCCTTGTAGGACAGAAGTGAAGCTTCCATATAACAGTGTGAATAGTCCTTGTAGGACAGTAGTGAAGCTTCCATATAACAGTGTGAATAGTCCTTATAGGACAGTAGTGAAGCTTCCATATAACAGTGTGAATAGTCCTTGTAGGACAGTAGTGAAGCTTCCATATAACAGTGTGAATAGTCCTTGTAGGACAGTAGTGAAGCTTCCATATAACAGTGTGAATAGTCCTTGTAGGACAGTAGTGAAGCTTCCATATAACATTGTAAATAGTCCTTGTAGGACAGTAGAGAATCATCCATATAACATTGTGAATAGTCCTTGTAGGACAGTAGTGAAGCTTCCATATAATAGTGTGAATAGTCCTTGTAGGACAGTAGTGAAGCTTCCATATAACATTGTGAATAGTCCTTGTAGGACAGTAGAGAAGCTTCCATATAACATTGTGAATAGTCCTTGTAGGACAGTAGTGAAGCTTCCATATAACATTGTGAATAGTCCTTGTAGGAAAGTAGTGAAGCTTCCATATAGCAGTGTGAATAGTCCTTATAGGACAGTAGTGAAGCTTCCATATAGCAGTGTGAATAGTCCTTGTAGGACAGTAGTGAAGCTTCCATATAACAGTGTGAATAGTCCTTGTAGGACAGTAGTGAAGCTTCCATATAACAGTGTGAATAGTCCTTGTAGGACAGTAGTGAAGCTTCCATATAACAGTGTGAATAGTCCTTGTAGGACAGTAGTGAAGCTTCCATATAACAGTGTGAATAGTCCTTGTAGGACAGTAGTGAAGCTTCCATATAACAGTGTGAATAGTCCTTGTAGGACAGAAGTGAAGCTTCTATATAATAGTGTGAATAGTCCTTGTATGACAGTAGTGAAGCTTCTATATAATAGTGTGAATAGTCCTTGTAGGACAGTAGTGAAGCTTCCATATAACAGTGTGAATAGTCCTTATAGGACAGTAGTGAAGCTTCCATATAACATTGTGAATACTCCTTGTAGGACAGAAGTGAAGCTTCCATATAACAGTGTGAATAGTCCTTGTAGGACAGTAGTGAAGCTTCCATATAACATTGTGAATAGTCCTTATAGGACAGTAGTGAAGCTTCCATATAACAGTGTGAATAGTCCTTGTAGGACAGTAGTGAAGCTTCCATATAACATTGTGAATACTCCTTGTAGGACAGAAGTGAAGCTTCCATATAGCAGTGTGAATAGTCCTTGTAGGACAGTAGTGAAGCTTCCATATAACATTGTGAATAGTCCTTATAGGACAGTAGTGAAGCTTCCATATAACAGTGTGAATAGTGCTTGTAGGACAGTAGTGAAGCTTCCATATAACAGTATGAATAGTGCTTGTAGGACAGTAGTGAAGCTTCCATATAACAGTGTGAATAGTCCTTGTAGGACAGTAGTGAAGCTTCCATATAACAGTGTGAATAGTCCTTGTAGGACAGTAGTGAAGCTTCCATATAACAGTGTGAATAGTCCTTGTAGGACAGTAGTGAAGCTTCCATATAACAGTGTGAATAGTCCTTGTAGGACAGTAGTGAAGCTTCCATATAACATTGTGAATAGTCCTTGTAGGACAGTAGAGAAGCTTCCATATAACATTGTGAATAGTCCTTGTAGGACAGTAGTGAAGCTTCCATATAATAGTGTGAATAGTCCTTGTAGGACAGTAGTGAAGCTTCCATATAACATTGTGAATAGTCCTTGTAGGACAGTAGAGAAGCTTCCATATAACATTGTGAATAGTCCTTGTAGGACAGTAGTGAAGCTTCCATATAACATTGTGAATAGTCCTTGTAGGAAAGTAGTGAAGCTTCCATATAGCAGTGTGAATAGTCCTTATAGGACAGTAGTGAAGCTTCCATATAGCAGTGTGAATAGTCCTTGTAGGACAGTAGTGAAGCTTCCATATAACAGTGTGAATAGTCCTTGTAGGACAGTAGTGAAGCTTCCATATAACAGTGTGAATAGTCCTTGTAGGACAGTAGTGAAGCTTCCATATAACAGTGTGAATAGTCCTTGTAGGACAGTAGTGAAGCTTCCATATAACAGTGTGAATAGTCCTTGTAGGACAGTAGTGAAGCTTCCATATAACAGTGTGAATAGTCCTTGTAGGACAGAAGTGAAGCTTCTATATAATAGTGTGAATAGTCCTTGTATGACAGTAGTGAAGCTTCTATATAATAGTGTGAATAGTCCTTGTAGGACAGTAGTGAAGCTTCCATATAACAGTGTGAATAGTCCTTATAGGACAGTAGTGAAGCTTCCATATAACATTGTGAATACTCCTTGTAGGACAGAAGTGAAGCTTCCATATAACAGTGTGAATAGTCCTTGTAGGACAGTAGTGAAGCTTCCATATAACATTGTGAATAGTCCTTATAGGACAGTAGTGAAGCTTCCATATAACAGTGTGAATAGTCCTTGTAGGACAGTAGTGAAGCTTCCATATAACATTGTGAATACTCCTTGTAGGACAGAAGTGAAGCTTCCATATAGCAGTGTGAATAGTCCTTGTAGGACAGTAGTGAAGCTTCCATATAACATTGTGAATAGTCCTTATAGGACAGTAGTGAAGCTTCCATATAACAGTGTGAATAGTGCTTGTAGGACAGTAGTGAAGCTTCCATATAACAGTATGAATAGTGCTTGTAGGACAGTAGTGAAGCTTCCATATAACAGTGTGAATAGTCCTTGTAGGACAGTAGTGAAGCTTCCATATAACAGTGTGAATAGTGCTTGTAGGACAGTAGTGAAGCTTCCATATAGCAGAGTGAATAGTCCTTGTAGGACAGTAGTGAAGCTTCTATATAGCAGTGTGAATAGTCCTTGTAGGACAGTAGTGAAGCTTCTATATAACAGTGTGAATAGTCCTTGTAGGACAGTAGTGAAGCTTCCATATAGCAGTGTGAATAGTCCTTGTATGACAGTAGTGAAGCTTCTATATAATAGTGTGAATAGTCCTTGTAGGACAGTAGTGAAGCTTCCATATAGCAGTGTGAATAGTCCTTGTAGGACAGTAGTGAAGCTTCTATATAACATTGTGAATAGTCCTTATAGGACAGTAGTGAAGCTTCCATATAGCAGTGTGAATAGTCCTTGTAAGACAGTAGAGAAGCTTCCATATAGCAGTGTGAATAGTCCTTGTAGGACAGTAGTGAAGCTTCCATATAACATTGTGAATAGTCCTTGTAAGACAGTTGAGAAGCTTCCATATAACATTGTGAATAGTCCTTATAGGACAGTAGTGAAGCTTCCATATAACATTGTGAATAGTCCTTGTAGGACAGTAGTGAAGCTTCCATATAACATTGTGAATAGTCCTTATAGGACAGTAGTGAAGCTTCCATATAACAGTGTGAATAGTCCTTGTAGGACAGTAGTGAAGCTTCCATATAACAGTGTGAATAGTCCTTGTAGGACAGTAGTGAAGCTTCCATATAACATTGTGAATACTCCTTGTAGGACAGAAGTGAAGCTTCCATATAGCAGTGTGAATAGTCCTTGTAGGACAGTAGTGAAGCTTCCATATAACATTGTGAATAGTCCTTATAGGACAGTAGTGAAGCTTCCATATAACAGTGTGAATAGTGCTTGTAGGACAGTAGTGAAGCTTCCATATAACAGTATGAATAGTGCTTGTAGGACAGTAGTGAAGCTTCCATATAACAGTGTGAATAGTCCTTGTAGGACAGTAGTGAAGCTTCCATATAACAGTGTGAATAGTGCTTGTAGGACAGTAGTGAAGCTTCCATATAGCAGAGTGAATAGTCCTTGTAGGACAGTAGTGAAGCTTCTATATAGCAGTGTGAATAGTCCTTGTAGGACAGTAGTGAAGCTTCTATATAACAGTGTGAATAGTCCTTGTAGGACAGTAGTGAAGCTTCCATATAGCAGTGTGAATAGTCCTTGTATGACAGTAGTGAAGCTTCTATATAATAGTGTGAATAGTCCTTGTAGGACAGTAGTGAAGCTTCCATATAGCAGTGTGAATAGTCCTTGTAGGACAGTAGTGAAGCTTCTATATAACATTGTGAATAGTCCTTATAGGACAGTAGTGAAGCTTCCATATAGCAGTGTGAATAGTCCTTGTAAGACAGTAGAGAAGCTTCCATATAGCAGTGTGAATAGTCCTTGTAGGACAGTAGTGAAGCTTCCATATAACATTGTGAATAGTCCTTGTAAGACAGTTGAGAAGCTTCCATATAACATTGTGAATAGTCCTTATAGGACAGTAGTGAAGCTTCCATATAACATTGTGAATAGTCCTTGTAGGACAGTAGTGAAGCTTCCATATAACATTGTGAATAGTCCTTATAGGACAGTAGTGAAGCTTCCATATAACAGTGTGAATAGTCCTTGTAGGACAGTAGTGGAGCTTCTATATAATGGTGTGAATAGTCCTTGTAGGACAGTAGTGAAGCTTCCATATAACAGTGTGAATAGTCCTTGTAGGACAGTAGTGAAGCTTCCATATAGCAGTGTGAATAGTCCTTGTAGGACAGTAGTGAAGCTTCCATATAACAGTGTGAATAGTCCTTGTAGGACAGTAGTGAAGCTTCTATATAATAGTGTGAATAGTCCTTGTAGGACAGTAGTGAATCTTCCATATAACAGTGTGAATAGTGCTTGTAGGACAGTAGTGAAGCTTCCATATAACATTGTGAATAGTCCTTGTAGGACAGTAGTGAAGCTTCCATATAACAGTGTGAATAGTGCTTGTAGGACAGTAGTGAAGCTTCCATATAACATTGTGAATAGTCCTTATAGGACAGTAGTGAAGCTTCCATATAACATTGTGAATAGTCCTTGTAGGACAGTAGTGAAGCTTCCATATAACATTGTGAATAGTCCTTATAGGACAGTAGTGAAGCTTCCATATAACAGTGTGAATAGTCCTTGTAGGACAGTAGTGAAGCTTCCATATAACAGTGTGAATAGTCCTTGTAGGACAGTAGTGAAGCTTCCATATAACATTGTGAATACTCCTTGTAGGACAGAAGTGAAGCTTCCATATAGCAGTGTGAATAGTCCTTGTAGGACAGTAGTGAAGCTTCCATATAACATTGTGAATAGTCCTTATAGGACAGTAGTGAAGCTTCCATATAACATTGTGAATAGTCCTTGTAGGACAGTAGTGAAGCTTCCATATAACATTGTGAATAGTCCTTATAGGACAGTAGTGAAGCTTCCATATAACAGTGTGAATAGTCCTTGTAGGACAGTAGTGAAGCTTCCATATAACAGTGTGAATAGTCCTTGTAGGACAGTAGTGAAGCTTCCATATAACATTGTGAATACTCCTTGTAGGACAGAAGTGAAGCTTCCATATAGCAGTGTGAATAGTCCTTGTAGGACAGTAGTGAAGCTTCCATATAACATTGTGAATAGTCCTTATAGGACAGTAGTGAAGCTTCCATATAACAGTGTGAATAGTGCTTGTAGGACAGTAGTGAAGCTTCCATATAACAGTATGAATAGTGCTTGTAGGACAGTAGTGAAGCTTCCATATAACAGTGTGAATAGTCCTTGTAGGACAGTAGTGAAGCTTCCATATAACAGTGTGAATAGTGCTTGTAGGACAGTAGTGAAGCTTCCATATAGCAGAGTGAATAGTCCTTGTAGGACAGTAGTGAAGCTTCTATATAGCAGTGTGAATAGTCCTTGTAGGACAGTAGTGAAGCTTCTATATAACAGTGTGAATAGTCCTTGTAGGACAGTAGTGAAGCTTCCATATAGCAGTGTGAATAGTCCTTGTATGACAGTAGTGAAGCTTCTATATAATAGTGTGAATAGTCCTTGTAGGACAGTAGTGAAGCTTCCATATAGCAGTGTGAATAGTCCTTGTAGGACAGTAGTGAAGCTTCTATATAACATTGTGAATAGTCCTTATAGGACAGTAGTGAAGCTTCCATATAGCAGTGTGAATAGTCCTTGTAAGACAGTAGAGAAGCTTCCATATAGCAGTGTGAATAGTCCTTGTAGGACAGTAGTGAAGCTTCCATATAACATTGTGAATAGTCCTTATAGGACAGTAGTGAAGCTTCCATATAACATTGTGAATAGTCCTTGTAGGACAGTAGTGAAGCTTCCATATAACATTGTGAATAGTCCTTATAGGACAGTAGTGAAGCTTCCATATAACAGTGTGAATAGTCCTTGTAGGACAGTAGTGGAGCTTCTATATAATGGTGTGAATAGTCCTTGTAGGACAGTAGTGAAGCTTCCATATAACAGTGTGAATAGTCCTTGTAGGACAGTAGTGAAGCTTCCATATAGCAGTGTGAATAGTCCTTGTAGGACAGTAGTGAAGCTTCCATATAACAGTGTGAATAGTCCTTGTAGGACAGTAGTGAAGCTTCTATATAATAGTGTGAATAGTCCTTGTAGGACAGTAGTGAATCTTCCATATAACAGTGTGAATAGTGCTTGTAGGACAGTAGTGAAGCTTCCATATAACATTGTGAATAGTCCTTGTAGGACAGTAGTGAAGCTTCCATATAACAGTGTGAATAGTGCTTGTAGGACAGTAGTGAAGCTTCCATATAACATTGTGAATAGTCCTTATAGGACAGTAGTGAAGCTTCCATATAACAGTGTGAATAGTCCTTATAGGACAGTAGTGAAGCTTCCATATAACATTGTGAATACTCCTTGTAGGACAGTAGTGAAGCTTCCATATATCAGTGTGAATAGTCCTTGTAGGACAGTAGTGAAGCTTCCATATAGCAGTGTGAATAGTCCTTGTAGGACAGTAGTGAAGCTTCCATATAACATTGTGAATAGTCCTTATAGGACAGTAGTGAAGCTTCCATATAACATTGTGAATACTCCTTGTAGGACAGTAGTGAAGCTTCCATATAACAGTGTGAATAGTCCTTGTAGGACAGTAGTGAAGCTTCCATATAACAGTGTGAATAGTCCTTGTAGGACAGTAGTGAAGCTTCCATATAACAGTGTGAATAGTCCTTGTAGGACAGAAGTGAAGCTTCCATATAACAGTGTGAACAGTCCTTGTAGGACAGTAGTGAAGCTTCCATATAACATTGTGAATAGTCCTTATAGGACAGTAGTGAAGCTTCCATATAACAGTGTGAATAGTCCTTGTAGGACAGTAGTGAAGCTTCCATATAATAGTGTGAATAGTCCTTGTATGACAGTAGTGAAGCTTCTATATAATAGTGTGAATAGTCCTTGTAGGACAGTAGTGAAGCTTCCATATAACATTGTGAATAGTCCTTGTAGGACAGTAGTGAAGCTTCCATATAACATTGTGAATAGTCCTTATAGGACAGAAGTGAAGCTTCCATATAACATTGTGAATAGTCCTTGTAGGGTAGTAGTGAAGCTTCCATATAACAGTGTGAATAGTCCTTGTAGGACAGTAGTGAAGCTTCCATATAACATTGTGAATACTCCTTGTAGGACAGTAGTGAAGCTTCCATATAACATTGTGAATAGTCCTTATAGGACAGTAGTGAAGCTTCCATATAACAGTGTGAATAGTCCTTATAGGACAGTAGTGAAGCTTCCATATAACATTGTGAATAGTCCTTATAGGACAGTAGTGAAGCTTCCATATAACATTGTGAATAGTCCTTGTAGGACAGTAGTGAAGCTTCCATATAACATTGTGAATACTCCTTGTAGGACAGTAGTGAAGCTTCCATATAACAGTGTGAATAGTCCTTATAGGACAGTAGTGAAGCTTCCATATAACATTGTGAATAGTCCTTATAGGACAGTAGTGAAGCTTCCATATAACAGTGTGAATAGTCCTTGTAGGACAGTAGTGAAGCTTCCATATAACAGTGTGAATAGTCCTTGTAGGACAGAAGTGAAGCTTCCATATAACAGTGTGAACAGTCCTTGTAGGACAGTAGTGAAGCTTCCATATAACAGTGTGAATAGTCCTTGTATGACAGTAGTGAAGCTTCTATATAATAGTGTGAATAGTCCTTGTAGGACAGTAGTGAAGCTTCCATATAACATTGTGAATACTCCTTGTAGGACAGTAGTGAAGCTTCCATATAACAGTGTGAATAGTCCTTATAGGACAGTAGTGAAGCTTCCATATAACATTGTGAATAGTCCTTATAGGACAGTAGTGAAGCTTCCATATAACAGTGTGAATAGTCCTTGTAGGACAGTAGTGAAGCTTCCATATAACAGTGTGAATAGTCCTTGTAGGACAGAAGTGAAGCTTCCATATAACAGTGTGAACAGTCCTTGTAGGACAGTAGTGAAGCTTCCATATAACAGTGTGAATAGTCCTTGTATGACAGTAGTGAAGCTTCTATATAATAGTGTGAATAGTCCTTGTAGGACAGTAGTGAAGCTTCCATATAACAGTGTGAATAGTCCTTGTAGGACAGTAGTGAAGCTTCTATATAACATTGTGAATAGTCCTTGTAGGACAGTAGTGAAGCTTCCATATAACAGTGTGAATAGTCCTTGTATGACAGTAGTGAAGCTTCTATATAATAGTGTGAATAGTCCTTGTAGGACAGTAGTGAAGCTTCCATATAACAGTGTGAATAGTCCTTGTAGGACAGTAGTGAAGCTTCCATATAACAGTGTGAATAGTCCTTGTATGACAGTAGTGAAGCTTCTATATAATAGTGTGAATAGTCCTTGTATGACAGTAGTGAAGCTTCTATATAATAGTGTGAATAGTCCTTGTAGGACAGTAGTGAAGCTTCCATATAGCAGTGTGAATAGTCCTTGTAGGACAGTAGTGAAGCTTCCATATAACAGTGTGAATAGTCCTTGTAGGACAGTAGTGAAGCTTCCATATAACATTGTGAATAGTGCTTGTAGGACAGTAGTGAAGCTTCCATATAACAGTGTGAATAGTCCTTGTAGGACAGTAGTGAAGCTTCCATATAACATTGTGAATAGTCCTTATAGGACAGTAGTGAAGCTTCCATATAACAGTGTGAATACTCCTTGTAGGACAGTAGTGAAGCTTCCATATAATAGTGTGAATAGTCCTTGTAGGACAATAGTGAAGCTTCCATATAACATTGTGAATAGTCCTTATAGGACAGTAGTGAAGCTTCCATATAACAGTGTGAATAGTCCTTGTAGGACAGTAGTGAAGCTTCCATATAACAGTGTGAATAGTCCTTGTAGGACAGTAGTGAAGCTTCCATATAACAGTGTGAATAGTCCTTGTAGGACAGTAGTGAAGCTTCCATATAACATTGTGAATAGTCCTTATAGGACAGTAGTGAAGCTTCCATATAACATTGTGAATAGTCCTTATAGGACAGTAGTGAAGCTTCCATATAGCAGTGTGAACAGTCCTAGCAGGGAACTAGTGAAGTTTCTATAAGACAAATGTATAAATCACAAATATCGCCCAAGCTAAATGAATCTCCTAACAACTATCTCTATGGAAGGTCTCACAATTACCCAATGCAGATGCTGCCGGATTAATTACAAAGCACAAAATCTGTTTTTGTCTGTTTTTTCCGGGCTCACAGCCGCCTGCGGAGCATAATGAGGCGGATGAAAACATTTGTTATGGATCTCTCTTCACTCAGGAACACCTTTCCCCTATTAAAAGAATTTGCTTACGCTGCAGCAGATAGCGGATCACACGGCTGAGAGGAAGAAGATCTGCCCTATGGCACCCGAATAACGATGTAATTATAGGACGGGCACCGCTTTCCCCTGGGACCCCCACTAATAACCAACTGCTCCCTACACTTATAGGAACTTCAGGAGAGGGTAGCAAGGATTCCACAGCATAGAGATTAAACGTTTTACTTTTATAGAGAAAGCGCACCCAAAAATAAAAATTAAAAAAAACCTTCATTGGCACAGGGATTACAAACCGGCATCATGGAAGAGATGATGTTGAATTCCTGTAGATATTATTTGCTCAACTGCATGGGGGAACTAGGAAATCAGCATTTTTTAATTCCCCTGCAGTGCCCCTGCAGGAGAAATAAAGTATTGCACCACGACCCTTGGAAATAATGAGGGTCATTTACTAAAGGCCCGAATCGCTTTGTTTCGTCGGGTTTCCTGAAAATTACCGATATGCGCAGAATTGCCCCGGGCTTTTGGCGCGCGCGATCGGATTGTGGCGCATCGGTGCCGGCATGCATGCAACGGAAATGGGGGGCGTGGCCGTCGGAAAACCAGACGGAATCAGAAAAAACGCTGAATTTTTTTAAAAAAAGGGTCGCTTGACACACGCTTACCTGCACCCACGATAGGACGGTGAACTCCAGTGAACTCCGACGGACTTCAGCGCAGCAGCGACACCTGGTGGACATCGGGCGCACGACCTTAGTGAATCGCCGGAAGACCCGAATCCTTGACGGAGAACGTGCCGCTGGATCGCGACAGGACCGGGTGAGTAAATCTGCCCCATTGTGTATGTTACAGCAGTTTCCAGAGGGAGAGATGACCCTTTGTGGCCACCACTAGATTGGTATCTAGAACAGGAGACCAGTTTTCTATTAACTAAGAATTCCCTGGTAAAGTAACTAAAATACTGGACAGTCCCTTTAATGCTATTCATGGACACATCAGTAACTTTCTTCCATTAAGATCCATGATCACAATGTCCTCCACAGAGATGTGACAGAACTTTTGGTGGCCTGACACTTCCGTGACTTCCAGATGACCCTCAGCCTGGCCCTTCACTGAGGATAATGGGGGGTAACACAGCTGTGTGATGGACAAACATGACATGAACTCTCAAATTATGATAAACCCTGCTGTAGTTTTCGACAGGATTCCTGCATCATATATATTTAAATCAGAGCTCATTACACAGAGCTTAGAGCACAGCAGTGTGAGGTCATGCTCCAAGTGCACTCAGAGAAGCTTGAATCCATATTTCACAGTCCTGCTGCTGCTAACAATATCCACAAAGACATGATTACACATAACTGCAGGGACAATACCAAAACTGGCTGCACAGAGCACAGCAGTTTGAGGACACGCTCCCACTGCACATGGAGAAGTTACAATCCTGGAATATAAACCCATATTTCACAGTCCTGCTGCTGCTAACAATATGAACATAGGTATGATTACACATCTCTGCAGGGACAATACCAAAAGTGGCTGCACAGAGCACAGCAGTGTGAGGACATGCTCCCAGTGCACACAGAGAAGCTACAATCCTGGAATATAAACCCATACACTCACCGGCCACTTTATTAGGTACACCTGTTCAACTGCTCGTTAACACTTAATTGAGTGAGCGGCAGTTCTGTGGGCGGAAATGCCTTGTTGATGCCAGAGGTCAGAGGAGAATGGGCAGACTGGTTCGAGCTGATAGAAAGGCAACAGTGACTCAAATCGCCACCCGTTACAACCAAGGTAGGCAGAAGAGCATCTCTGAACGCACAGTACGTCCAACTTTGAGGCAGATGGGCTACAGCAGCAGAAGACCACACCGGGTGCCACTCCCTTCAGCTAAGAACAGGAAACTGAGGCTACAATTTGCACAAGCTCATCGAAATTGGACAGTAGAAGATTGGAAAAACGTTGCCTGGTCTGATGAGTCTCGATTTCTGCTGCGACATTCGGATGGTAGGGTCAGAATTTGGCGTCAACAACATGAAAGCATGGATCCATCCTGCCTTGTATCAGCGGGTCAGGCTGGTGGTGGTGGTGTCATGGATCCATCCTGCCTTGTATCAGCGGCTCAGGCTGGTGGTGGTGGTGTCATGGATCCATCCTGCCTTGTATCAGCGGGTCAGGCTGGTGGTAGTGGTGTCATGGATCCCTCCTGCCTTGTATCAGCGGCTCAGGCTGGTGGTGCTGGTGTCATGGATCCATCCTGCCTTGTATCAGCGGGTCAGGCTGGTGGTGGTGGTGTCATGGATCCATCCTGCCTTGTATCAGCGGCTCAGGCTGGTGGTGGTGGTGTCATGGATCCATCCTGCCTTGTATCAGCGGGTCAGGCTGGTGGTGGTGGTGTCATGGATCCATCCTGCCTTGTATCAGCGGGTCAGGCTGGTGGTGGTGGTGTCATGGATCCATCCTGCCTTGTATCAGCGGGTCAGGCTGGTGGTGGTGGTGTCATGGATCCATCCTGCCTTGTATCAGCGGGTCAGGCTGGTGGTGGTGGTGTCATGGATCCATCCTGCCTTGTATCAGCGGCTCAGGCTGGTGGTGGTGGTGTCATGGATCCATCCTGCCTTGTATCAGCGGCTCAGGCTGGTGGTGGTGGTGTCATGGATACATCCTGCCTTGTATCAGCGGGTCAGGCTGGTGGTGGTGGTGTCATGGTGTGGGGGATATTTTCTTGGCACTCTTTGGGCCCCTTGGTACAACGCCACAGCCTACCTGAGTATTGTTGCTGCCCATGTCCATCCCTTTATGAGCACAATGTACCCTGTAACATCTGATGGCTACTTTCAGCAGGATAATGCGCCATGTCATAAAGCTGGAAGCATCTCAGACTGGTTTCTTGAACATGACAATGAGGTCACTGGACACAAATGGCCTCCACAGTCACCAGATCTCAATCCAATAGAGCATCTTTGGGATGTGGTGGAACGGGAGATTGGCATCATGGATGTGCAGCCGACAAATCTGCGGCAACTGTGTGATGCCATCATGTCACTATGGAGCAAAATCTCTGAGGAGCTTCCAGCACCTTGTTGTATCTATGCCACGAAGAATTGAGGCAGTTCTGAAGGCAAAAGGGGGTCCAACCCGTTACTAGCATGGTGTATAGAGATGAGCGAGCACTAAAATGCTCGAGTGCTCGTTATTCGAGACGAACTTTTCCAGATGCTCGAGTGCTCGTCTCGAATAACGAGCCCCATTGAAGTCAATGGGAGACTCGAGCATTTTTCAAAGGGACCATGGTTCGGGAATAAAATGTGTTAATTAATTGAAAAAGAATGTCTTCTGATAAGTTAGCAGATGTATGCAAACATCTGCAATCTATTCTTCACTGTTCCGCGCGTATATTATCTCCCGACAAGTTAACAGATGTGAAGAACAGTGAAGAATAGAATAAAAACAGTGACCACATGATCATTTAAGTGAAAAACACAGTGAAGAATAGATTGCAGATGTTCTGCACATCTGCTTACTTGTCGGGAGATACGCTGTCCCGGGATCCGCTGCTCTTCTTCCACTGAAGTCTCCCCGATGTCTCCGTGCCCCGATGTCTCCGTGCCCCTATGTCTCCGTGCCCATATGTCTCCGTGCCCATATGTCTCCGTGCCCCGATGTCTCCGTGCCCATATGTCTCCGTGCCCATATGTCTCCGTGCCCCGATGTCTCCGTGCCCATATGTCTCCGTGCCCCGATGTCTCCGTGCCCATATGTCTCCGTGCCCATATGTCTCCGTGCCCCGATGTCTCCGTGCCCATATGTCTCCGTGCCCCGATGTCTCCGTGCCCCGATGTCTCCGTGCCCCGATGTCTCCGTGCCCCGATGTCTCCGTGCCCATATGTCTCCGTGCCCCGATGTCTCCGTGCCCCGATGTCTCCGTGCCCCGATGTCTCCGTGCCCATATGTCTCCGTGCCCCGATGTCTCCGTGCCCCGATGTCTCCGTGCCCCGATGTCTCCGTGCCCATATGTCTCCGTGCCCATATGTCTCCGTGCCCATATGTCTCCGTGCCCATATGTCTCCGTGCCCCGATGTCTCCGTGCCCATATGTCTCCGTGCCCCGATGTCTCCGTGCCCCGATGTCTCCGTGCCCCGATGTCTCCGTGCCGCTCCCCGATGTCTCCGTGCCGCTGCCCGATGTCTCTGTGCTGCTCCCCGGTGTCTCTGTGCTGCTCCCTTGTGTCTCCGTCCTGCTCACCGTGTTCTGCAATGTCTTCTTCACACATATATATTGTTCTTCACATACTATTTTGTTCGCACCGTTCCGCGCGTATCTTCCGACAAGTAAGCAGATGTGCCGAACATCTGTAATCTATTCTTCACTGTGTTCTTTACTGTGTTTTTCACTTAAATGATCCTGTGTTCACTGTGTTCACTGTTTTTATTCTATTCTTCATTGTTCTTCACTGTGTTTTTTTAATTAAATGCTCGATCTCGAGCAGGGGAAATACTCGTCCGAGCAACGAGCCGTCTCGAGTACCTTAATGCTCGAACGAGCATCAAGCTCGGACGAGCATGTTCGCTCATCTCTAATGGTGTACCTAATAAAGTGGCCGGTGAGTGTATTTCACAGTCCTGCTGCTACTAACAACATACAAAAAAGTATAATAAGACATCTTTCCTGGGACAGTAGCTAACACTGGCTGCAGAGAAAACAGAGCACAGCAGTGTGAGGACACACCCTCGGTGGACTTTTAGCTACAATCCTGGAACATAAACCATTTTTCACAGTCTAATGTTTTCTATTAGGAACAAAGTGGAAGGCGTTTGCACGCACACGATTTACCTCCACGTTCTCTGCTGAGACAGAACTATTAGTTTCTTTCTGAACTTTACTTTCATCTAATTAAAATCCAGCAAGTCGTGGGATCGGGGCGGGCGCGGACGTGTTTAATTAATCATCTTTGGAATCTGAAGACGTGAGTCTGAGGTGCGGAGGGTTCCTGGAGTATCCAGAGCCCAATTAAACGAAGGTTAATTCAACTTTGAGAAGATTTTTTTTTTTTTTTTTACCTTCCCCTGGACTTCATTGGTTTCTCCCTTGGAAAGTTTGGATGTGGAGTTAAACTCGGGTCCTGACCTTTGTGGCTTCAGATTTCTGATTAAAGTGGAGACTTATTAAATAATGCAGGAAGATATTTGCCATTTACTCCAAGAGGAGAGCAGCGGCCCAGCCGAGACGTTTCTCTATTTGCTGGCGTGTTCATGTGGGTTTTCTACTTTCTTGCCGCTCACATTATCACTCTGAACGCTCCACGGATAATTCTAAAGGTTTCTTAAAGGAACATCCCTGACACGCGGCCCTATACTGTATATACAATGCCAATAGGAGGATCACAGTGGGGGCATGACAGACCCCCCATCTTAGACCCCACAGTAGACATAACACAGTGGGAATCATTAAAGGAGATGCCTGGTAAACTTTTCACCCTGTGTGTTGCATATTATATGAATAAAAGCGGCAAAGATCATAAATACTGAGTGTGGCCCCTGGTTACTCTCTTCACAGCAGCTGTAAACGTTCTAGGGCTAAGACTAAGGAGTGCATGCCTGACATCTAGTGGTCATCATGGAAACTGCACCAGATTTATAGTTATTGAATTTACTCATATCTATCTATCTATCTATCTATCTATCTATCTCATATCTATCTATCTCATATCTATCTATCTATCCATCTATTATCTATCTATCTCCTATCTATCTATCTATCTATCTATCTATCTATCTATCTATCTATCTATCTATCTATCTCATATATCTATCTATCTATCTTCTATCTATCTATCTATCTATCTATCTATCTATCTCCTATCTATCTCATATCTATCTATCTATCTCCTATCTATCTATCTATCTATCTCATATCTATCTATCTATCTATCTATCTATCTATCTATCTATCTATCTCCTATCTATCTATCTATCTATCTATCTATCTATCTATCTATCTCCTATCTATCTCATATCTATCTATCTATCTATCTATCTCCTATCTATCTATCTATCTATCTCCTATCTATCTATCTCATATCTATCTATCTATCTATCTATCTCCTATCTATCTCCTATCTATCTATCTATCTA